>NC_090269.1:352997576-353301518 GCF_040414725.1 Anabrus simplex | reverse complement strand
GTGGTACAAGGACTGGAACGGGGTCCACTCAGCCTCGAGAGGTCAACTGAGTAGAGGTGGGTTCGATTCCCACCTCAGCCATCCTGGAAGTGGTGTTCCGTGGTTTCCCACTTCTCCTCCAAGCAAATGCCGGGATGGTACCTAACTTAAGGCCACGGCCGCTTCCTTACCTCCTCCTTGTCTATCCCTTCCAGTCTTCCCATCCCCTACCAAGGCCCCTGTTGAGCATAGCAGGTGAGGCCGCCTGGGCGAGGTACTGGTCATCCTCCCCAGTTGTATCCCCCGTCCGAATATCTCACGCTAGAGGACACTGCCCTTGAGGTGACAGAGGTGGGTAAACAGATTAAGTAAGAAAACGAATAAAGAAACAAGCGATTTTAGGGTGCGTTTCCGGAACTGCATTTAGGCCGGAAGTGATTTTCTATATTTGTATGTTTTCTTTTATTTAGTTTGATAGAGCTATCCAAGACTCACAATTTGCATTTTCAGACCCTTTAGCCCTTCTACGTTCAGCACAATTGAGGAAATTACTTACTTTCTCTGCTGAGAAATGTTTTCAATATTCAAAATGAGTTCTAGGTTAATTCCTGGGGGCAAAAGCGGCCGAGCGTACAACTAACCACTCCACCCTTCCAAGGGCCTTCATGGCCTGTACGGAGACGACTTCCCTTGTTTGCTTCCATGTGCTAATAAGAGCAAAATGAAGCCAATGGAGCCAGATGAACCGGCTTTATTGACGATTTGTCCCATGAATGAAATAGCGTATGGCTTTTAGTGCCGGGAGATCCCAGGACGAGTTCGGCTCGCCAGGTGCAGGTCTTTTGATTTGACACCTGTAGGCGACCTGCGCATCGTGATGAGGATGAAATGATGATGAAGATAACACATACACCCAGCTCCCGTGTCAGGGAAATTAACCAATGATGGTTAAAATTTCCGACCCTGCCGGGCATCGAACCCGGGACCCCTGTGACCAAAGGCCAGCACGCTAACCATTTAGCCACGAAGCCGGGCATTATTTTGTCGCATGACTTCATGTGATGTTGAGAGACAAATCATAGAAGGTTTGTGCTGGGCTGAGTGGCTCAGACGGTTGAGGCGCTGGCCTTCTGACGCCAAATTGGTATTTGAAGGTGCTCAGATACGTCAGCCTCGTGTTGGTAAATTTACTGGCACGTAATAAACTTCTGCGGGACTAAACTCCGGCACCTTAGCGTCTCCGAAAACTCTAAAAGTAGTTAGTGGGACGTAAAACTAATAATGTCCGCCTGTGTGGTGTAGTGGTTAGTGTGATTAGCTGCTACCCCCGGAGGCTCGGATTCGATTCCCGGTTCTGCCACGAAATTTGAAAAGTTGTATGAGGGCTGGAACGGAGTCTACTCAGCTTCGGGAGGTCAACTGAGTAGAGGTGGGTTCGATTTTCACCTCAGCCATCCTCGAAGTGGTTTTCCGTGGTTCCCACTTATCCTCCAGGCAAATATCGGGATGGTACCTAACTTAAGGCCAGGGCCACTTCCTTCCCTCTTCCTTGTCTATCCCTTCCAATCTTCTCATGCCCCCGCAAGGCCCCTGTTCAGCATAGCAGGTGAGGCCGCCTGGGCGAGGTACTGGTCATCTTCCCCTGTATCCCAACCCAGAGTCTGAAGCTCCAAGACACTGCCCTTGAGGCGGTAGAGGTGGGATCCCTCGTTGAGTCCGAGGGAAAAACCGACCCTGGAGGGTAAACAGATAAAGAAGAAGAAGAAGAAGTTTGCATTGCAGTGTGAGTCCACATACCTGCTAAACGAACATTTTCGTAAAGGACCGATCGTCGAGCAGCTACCGTTGGCGAGATATGGGCATTGGAGAAAAACACCCCGCGGGGTTCACCCGGTATAACCGTAGCGTATAACGGGCGATCCTGTCAGCGAAGGTCTGTATTCGAATTCCTTCTCTGGCGAATTTGTTTCTTCGACTGGTGCTCTCAAGCCGTTCTTAAGCCACGTGTTAATTTAGCAACAGCGCCTCGCAAAGCGATCTGATTGGCTAACGTTAGCAACTGCTAAAATGACCACGGCGCGAGTCGAATTACATTTTCAAATTATTTATCAGTATGACCATCCCTCTGGCGCTCATATACAGTGTCCCTCATTTAAACTAAGACCGTAGAAGCGGCGTTTTTACTCTCCGATTCGGGTTCTGCAGTATGGGAGGCACGCGCATAGTTCTTGACCTTGTAAGCGGTCTGCACGCGTTGACGTGGCAAGTATCAGTCACCAGTCTGAATCTCAGCTGTTAACATGGTGAGACAGTTAACATTACAACATCGTATTTTCGTATGTAAAAGTTCTGGTTTCATCTTAATGGTCGTGTGGACAGTCATAACTATACTTCGGATTTGTAGGTGGTAATAGGTTAGAATGGAAAGTCATTTGGTTTGTAGGAAGTGTCATGCAGCCCGTTGTACCATAATGTAGGAAGAGTAGCATAAATTCAAGGAGTTCTATAGGCTGTGCCCCTAATATCTATGCAAATCTCATAGCATAACCATTGTACAGTGTAGGGTATACCTGTTACTGGCTTAAGTAAGTTTGCATTCTAACCTGTCAACACCTAATAATCCGGACTCTAGTCATAACTCTCGCTATTGGTGTGCAGAAAATCCTAATGGTGTTTATGAAGTCCCTCATTATGATAGGAAGTTTGGTGTTTTGTGTACTGTTAGTACAAGAAGAAGAATTGGGCCTAATTTTTCGAGACGACAGTAAATGCAGAGAGGTATCAAGATGACATTTTGACACCGGTCTTCCAACAGTTAACGGAAGAAGAAAAATAATCGCGTGGTTGGTTTCAACAAGATTCAGCCCCTGCTCATACAACAGAAGGTCCCCTTCTTACAATATCGGAAGTGTTTACAGACAGAGTGATCAGTGCTGGTCTATTTCCCCTTCGTTCTCCAGATTTAACAGTGTGTGTTTTTTACGTGTGGGGTAAACTGAAAGAAAAAAAAATGTATCGAACAAATCCGTACACATTGGAGGAACTGAAAGAAAAAAATTACGAATGAAATCAGAAACATTACAGTGGCAGAACTCATTTGCGTCAGTCAGAATGTGGTTACCAGATACAAAGCTTGTTATAACCCAGGAAGGTCGGCACTTCCAGCGTCTTTTATAAGGTAAGATTTCTTATAAAATTGTATACACGCTTAAAGCGGGGCGGCCGCTGTGGAAATAAGTTCGGCTGAGGCAGCAGCCGTAGCGCGGAGTACAAACACCGTGCGTTCGGTCTTATTTTATATGAGAGATCCTGTACAAGGTTCATTTTACTTCAGACTAACATGTATAATGAAAACATATCTACGTAATATAATTTCCGACCTTCCCGATTGCAGTAACGGGGGTTTTCTGGTAGGCTTACACTAGCGTACTTCTCAGGTTCAGTGACTTAAAGTGGCCCTAGTTGTGAATACAGATCATTGGCAATCCATAAACCACAGTGCTCTGTAGACGAACTTCTTTGTTTCAGATGGCTCGGCCACGTCTGCTTTTCTTCGCACTGTGCGGTGTTTTTGTAATACTGCTGGCCGAAGGAAAGGACACCTGCATGAAACGTAAGCCCCGCAGTCAGTGCTCAGAAATCGAGATCGAAACCTGGTGTTTCAAAATTAAAGATCCATCAGCATGTCCAGCCAGAACAACCTTCATTCCAGGTGGAGGAATGTGCAGTTGCGACATATGTGCTGAATTCGTTGGTAAGTTGGTGGTTAGATATACCTGATATGGTAAGAGGGATCTTCATACCTCGTAATCATAAGTTGTTAAGACATTACGAAATGGACAATATTTGCTATCCTATCTATCATGTTGGTATTATTGTTGTTGTATAGGTCATCAGTTCATAGATCGGTTTGCTGAAGGTTTTCATGCTATGATATCCTTTGTAACCTCTTTATCTCTACGTAACTAGAGCAGCAGACATCTACTCCCATCTCTTTGTCATGTTCGTGCCAGATCACCCTCTACACTTCTCTTCAAAACCAACTGAAAAGTCCTGGGAGTCCCAAGATATGTCCTTTAAATCTGTATCTTCTTCTTGCCAGATTTCGTCAAATAGTTCTCCTCTCGCCTACTTAATTCATTACCTTTATACACTCGTACACGCACAAATGATTGATTGCATCATTGGGTCAGAACGATGATTCCACTCACCACGGCGAAAAATTAGGGTATCTTTAGTATTAGGCATACTTGCACATCGTCTTCGAGCGACAGATCATGTAATTCAGGTCGCGTCACTTACCGAGTTCTGAAAATTACGTTGTTGTCAGACATCTTAATGGACAAGACGAACTACAAGCAGTAGTTGTTGTGAAAACCACCATAAACTCCTCAACGACCCTGACAAATTGCAATATTCACTCAACGTCGAGAAGATATCGTGGGTTTTGGAGGCAAAGGTTTTAAGTCCAAAATCATGGAAATGAGATAAACGAAGTTTATGGTGAAAAATCAGGTTTTTAATTGGAATAGTTCCGCAAATATTTATTTATTAATACAAGTATTCAAATTAGGCTACATTTTAATAGAACTACAGTTTTTCTATCACGCTTTTTAATACTAGTGGAGCCTAGCTGAACAAAGCGACCACTTTCAAAATTTTTGTTGCAACATTCATTTAAAATGTGTTATCTTATTTTTTGTACTAAATGGAAAACTGTTTGAACACTGGTATATTTTAATTTAACTGTCATTTTCAGAAGAATTATTTGAACTATCCTGGAGTCGGATTTTGGCGCCTTTTGTGCCTCCCATGTACTGTAGCTCTTCAGTAATGATACCTGCACGACAAAGCTTAAGAAGATCATTATTATTTGCTGTGGTAATGAACAATGGATGTCTATATGCTTTTGGCAATTCTTTTGGGCAAGCGGATGGTCTTCCCTTTCCAAGAACCCTGATTGACCGATACTGATCAGATTGCCCCTACTTGTACTGCAGAATCCATGGATTATCCTTTGTATTTTTGAAAGACTTCACTTTCAGCCAGATGACAATCTCACCATTGCCCTCTTTGACCTATTCTTCATTAGCTGTTTTGTCATTTGGTGTAGGTGAAAGAAATCATTTTACTTCAATTCCTTTACTTTGTAGGGGTCCCTTTTCTTATTTCGAAGTCTCTTTGATGGAGTAAAAGTAAAGATTGCCAGCCAGTCCTGCATACTGTCCATAGGCACAAATTTCTAAGCTTTTCACTGTCCATTGTATCTACCTCCATGTTCCACCACCTGAATGCGTGTACTTTGTACGATGTATAAAAGAAGAGCTGCAATGTTTGGTTCTTGTCTTGACCCCCACAGGTATCTGAAAAAAGGAAAGCTCGGTAACGTGATCTGGAAGAGAAAACAGATAACAGAACAAAAGAGTTCCAATTGTAGAACTCCAACATTTGACATTAATTTCGTTCCACGCAAAGCAATACGCGGAATTCAGTGCAGCAGAGTCATACACAGTCAAGCTGTACACACATATATTTCAGCCGTAGTATAGTCGGCTCACATTAGAGGAAGATATCTGCACAACAGACTGTGAATCAAATGTTGCCGAAATAAAACCAGGGTCTATTTATGAGAAGACAATGTCATACATTACAATGTTAATCAAGAACCCAAATCACCGGCATATGGATAACACATGATACTACTGCTTGTACAGAATATGCTTAAAAAGCACTATTAAAGAGTACAGGCCAAATGTATTAAACACACTTCTTTTTACAGACAGAATTTTGTGTATAATGGGCTTAGATATTTCTGAAGATTTAATTGCAAAGGAACTGTCAGAGATACGACTTGGTTCGTTTTCGTCGTATGTGGAGAACAACTTGTTGGACTTGATAAAATAAATATATCATTTTTCTCATTTTTGGGCTTCATACTTTTTCCTGTAAGCGCACGTCGGTATGCTGCTGCATTACAGCTATTGAAGAATGAGACAAATGAACATAGGTTATGGGTACAGTGAGGAGGAACAGGTCCTGGCTGATTGGTCAGCGTACTAGACTTTGGTTCAGAGGGCCCCGGTTTCGATCCCTGCCCGGGCCAAGGATTTTAAGTGTGTGTGGTTAATTTATCTGCCTCGGAAACTGGATGTTTGTGTTCGTCTTATCTGTTTAAGTGCATATCATCACGTCATATCACAATTAATAAATGCACAGAGATTGGCTGCTTGGTCTCTGAGACCAAATGCCAAAAATAAAAATAAAAACTAAGATCTTCCGGTTGTTAACAAGGTTAGTGCGCCTTCAGTTCCGCCTCGCACGAGAATACGTGTGTTCATGCGATCGAGCATGGAATCATATTGATGGCGTGGGTTATTTTGCAGTAGATTTGCCCAGTGTTGCTCGAAATTAGGAATACTTCGCATGGAGGATGCTCGTTTCCCGTCTAGCCATAAACATGTTTTATGGATGATAAACCAGTGATCGGGAAGCCAAAACCGTGTTGAATAATGATGAAAAATCTCTGGGCGACGAAAAATCTCTCTGGGGACCTGAGGTTTGTGCAAGTACGCGTGTATTTGCTAGGAAGTGCCTCCTGGGCACCAAGCCAGGAAAGATAGCTCATGGAGCTAGTGGACTTGTATCAATTCACCGCTGTACCAGTCAATTACTCTCGTATTGCTACCGGCGATGAACGACAATTACATGCGATAGCTCCCCAGTAGTTGGAGGTCTTTGCCAATCACCATTGATCTGCATATAGAGCTGTCACCTAGGTGGCAGAATCCCTATCTGTTCTTAAATGATTTCCAAGAAGTTGAAAACTTATCAAAACATCTCCCTTGATAAATTTTTCTTCTTTCTTTTTTAATCTATTTAGCCTCCAGGGTTGGTTTTTCCCTCGGACTCAGGGAGGGAACCCACCTTTATCGCCTCAAGGGCAGTGTCCTGGAGCGTGAGACTTTGGGTCGGGGGATACAACTGGGAAGGAGGACCAGTACCTCGCCCAGACGGCCCCACCTGCTATGCTGAATAGGGGCCTTGTAGGGGGATGGGAAGATTGGAAGGGATAGACAAGGAATAGGGAAGGAAGGGGCCATGGCTGTAAGTTAGGTATCATCCCGGCATTTGACTGGAGGAGAAGCGGTAAACCACGGAAAACCACTTCGAGGATGGCTGAGGTGGAAATCAAATCCCTGTACTCAGTCGACCTCCCGTGGCTGAGAACTTTTATACACTCGTCCACGCACAAACGACTGATTGCCTCATTGTGTCAGAACGATGCTTCCGCCCACCACGGCGAAAAATTAAGGTACCTTTAGTATCCATCCCTCATACCACTTTACAAATTTCGTGGCAGAGCCGGGAATCGAACCCGGGCCTCCGCAGTGGCAGCTAACCACTACACCACAGAGGCGGACTGATAAATTATTCCAGTCCCTAATTCCTCTTCCTTAAAGGGGTTCTCCAAACTCTGACACAGTGATCATTCATTCCGAAATATTCAATTCGTCGCTGAAGATAAGATGCTGCCAATTCACAAGCATTCGACGTTGTTCTCCGACATAATCGAAAATAAAGAAAACGTAAAGTTTATCACGATCACAAATTTACCAACACTATGCTAGACGTCTGGAAAAGCTTCTGGCATATACAAGGTGCCTTAAGAAAGATGTGGGTGGTGAAAAATATAGTCGTTGGATCTGTTAGTGGTTACCTGTCGATCACAGTATCCAGAATGAGATTGTCGTGTAAGGCCATCTCTAATGTTCATTGTCCCGTGACCCGTTTATTTGGCTTTCCTCAAACTCCGTCAGTTATTCGTTCCGTATTAATGTCTTGTGCACCTTCTACGCATGGATCACTCTTGAATTGTATTGTACATATCCCAACATGCCATTTTTTTAGGGCTGTTTCTTTAAGCTATAGGTTCTCTCGTACGACGCATGTGCGCTGTGGCTTAGCTTGATGTTCGAATTCCAGTCAATCCTAGGGTGGAATTTTCACCTAAAAATTGAATTGCTTTATCATTTTTTGTTAAATTCGGCGTACTGTTAATAGCGTTACAAAATATATAACAATATGTGGAATGGCCTAAATCTAAATGTGTTATTTATGTCTTTAACTAAGTTTTCACGTTCAGATTTTCGGTCGTTCGGATCGGACCCGGTTCCGTCTGAGCCTGACAAACAGGGTTCTCGGGCCGTGGCTCACCTAGCTGTCCGACTGGGCAGCAGTCATCTTGGCAGGCCCAATGTTCTTACGGGACTGTATGGAGCAGGGGCAGATATATATGGAAAAATGCTATAACTATATATGTATGCTTATTCAGTTTTTATTGTTTTCCAGAGGAAGGTGAGATCTGTGACGTCCCCAGCCTCCCGATGCCCACCTGTAGGAATCCATACAAGTGCAGCACGCGTAACGTGTGTGTCTCCAACTGTTCTGTAGTGGGATGATCTGCATACTCTCCTGGATAAAGCTCTGATTTTACTTACATGACGAAATGATTTTGAAAGTAATGACTTTGATTATTCGCTAGTTAAAATATGTTAAGTTTAGGGAAGATATGTATCGATTGTATTAAATGCCATGCATGTGAAGTCCAGCGGTAAGCGAACAGTGGAGGTAGAATCAGATTCAGATTGCCAGCGCTGACCGACGAAGAGAGAATGTCTCAGGTTTTCAAAGGGAATGCGCAGGGAATCTGGGTCAGTTTGCCAGAGTGAAACGTTCGTTCTGGTTCCGATACAAGCTTGATAGGGGACCATTATCACGTTGTGTGCGTGTGTGTGCAAGTTATTATTGTTTTTCTTCCTGCTGTAGGTCTGGCTATGTACAGTAGGCTATACGCAAACGCTGATATCGAAGTCTCTGCTTGTCATTACAATAAATTCTGTCTCATTTGCAGAAGAGCAGTGGGGCGGAAATGTTAACCAAGTAATCCCGACCTTGCGAGGATAACCGAGAGCATATTTTGTTTTCATAATAACTTTGTACCACATTATTTAGAAAACCACCTGAATGTATTGGTCCACCAATTTTATACTCTATCTCGTCGCCATTAGACTTCTGTGACGGTACGACGGTAAGCAAATTGTAAAAAAAAAAAAATTCTCATTATCTGTCTTCATTTAATAACCTTCGATTAAGATCCAGTGAAAGTCAAATTTTCGTTGAATTCATTACGAAAAATGAATCTGTTAGAAGCAGCTATAGGAAGTGAAATGTAAATAAATAACAGATCTTACCTCGAGTTTACAGCAAGCCGTTTTCCTGGTAGAATCTGCCGCTGATGAATGTTACTCCAGACTTTGATTAATCAGTGTTTTCGATTTTCTCTAAAATGTAGCTGAATGTTTTGATGTACATTCTAAAATATCAGAAACAACTGTACCATATCTGCTTTTAACTACGGAAGAAAGATTATATTCATTCTCTTAACTGGTTAATTTCATGTACACTACGGTTTTCTGGTCTCAACTTTAAGATAACGTTTTCAGTAGAAATTAAGTCCAGTTCCATGGCTAAATGGTTAGGATGATTGACTATTGTCCAAGGGATCCCGGATTCGATTACCGGTTATGTCAGAGACTTTAACTTTAATTGGTTAATTCCTCAAGTTCGGGGGCTGGGTAATGGCGCCGTATTGAACATTAGAATTTCACCTGGATAGATCCCCTCTTCACAAACACGCAGGTCGCCAATATAGCGTCCACTAGAAAGACCTGCACCAGGCCTGCCAAGAGGCCATACGGCATTATTATTAGTAGAAATTAATAAAAGGATTGCTTCCTCGTTATTTAATTTCATACTGTGACGGGGAAATTTCAGGCTTCAGCGCCTACAATAATCTATATTTACCTTACGACTCTTCACCGAGCCGAGATGTAAACCGCTGATGTGTGCCGGTACTCTGAGTCTGACTATGTGCTTTCACTGTACGCGTATCAAATACATGCTGCCTGACACTGAAATTCCTGTGTAAATAATGTTGATATTTCAAGCAAAACAAACCTGCCACTAATAAATCCAATGCTTGTGATAAATGGTGTGTTCTAATTTCCTACACTACCTCTAAATGCTCCTTTCCAAAATTCGAGATATTCTTGCATCTTTTGGTTCATCCTTGAATGACATTAATGAAATAGTGGATATCAGACATTTTTAGATGCCTCATAATCTACGTGCTATTAACTTTCTGTTCAGTTATATGCAGTAAGAATTTAGTCTACATTTCCATTTTATTCGTCAATTTTCTTAAATTTATTTAGTTTTATGTAGTTAACTTATGTTCTTTTCTTTCACATGTTACATGAGAATAATACATACGTTACAAGATTGTGAGCAACTGCAAAGTGACCTCGATAATGTTGTGAGATGGACAGTAGGCAATGGAATGATGATAAACATGGTTAAAAGTCAGGTTGTGAGTTTCACAAATAGGAAAGGTCCTCTCAGTTTTAATTACTGCGTTGATAGGGTGAAAGTTCCTTTTGGGATCACTGTAAGTACCTAGGTGTTAATATAAGGAAAGATCTTCATTGGGGTAATCACATAAATATGATTGTAAATAAAGAGTAAAGATCTCTGCACATGGTTATGAGGGTATTTAGGGGTTGCAATAGGGAAGTAAAGGAGAGGGCATATAAGTCTCTGGTAAGACCCCAACTAGAGTATGGTTCCAGTGTAATGGACCCTCACCAGGATTACTTGATTCAAGAACAGGAAAAATCCAAAGAAAAGCAGCTCGATTTGTTCTGAGTGATTTCCGACAAAAGAGTAGCGTTAGAAAAATGTTGCAAAGTTTGGGTTGGGAAGACATGGGAGAAAGGAAACGAGCTGCTCGACTAAGTGGT
Organism: Anabrus simplex; assembly: GCF_040414725.1. Classification (NCBI taxonomy): domain Eukaryota; kingdom Metazoa; phylum Arthropoda; class Insecta; order Orthoptera; family Tettigoniidae; genus Anabrus; species Anabrus simplex. The sequence continues at coordinate 353,290,680 of NC_090269.1, read as the reverse complement.
ATGTTCCGAACTGTCAGTGGAAAGATAGCGTGGAATGATAGTAGTAGACGAATGCGTTTGAGTAGGAAAGATCACAATATGAAGATAAAGTTGGAATTCAAGGGGACAAATTGGGGCAAATATTCGTTTATAGGAAGGAGAGTTAGGAACTGGCATAACTTACCCAGGGAGATGTTCAATAAAGTTCCTATTTCTTTGAAATCATTTAAGAAAAGGGTAGGAAAACAACATATAGGGAATCTGCCACTTGGGCGACTGCCCTAAATGCGGAGCAGTAGTGACTGACTGATTGTTTGATTGATTGATTGATTGATTGATTGATTGATTGATTGATTTCTTGTAAATACACTGACTGACAGAGCAAATGCAACACCAAGAAGGAGTGGTTCGAAAGGGATGAAAGTTGGGAAAAAACAGAGACGGCACGGACGAATAATTGATGTTTATTTCAAACCGATATGCAGGTTACACAATGCGCACGGCATCGACTCAGTAGGATGTAGGACCACCGCGAGCGGCGATGCACGCAGAAACACGTCGAGGTACAGAGTCAATAAGAGTGCGGATGGTGTCCTGAGGGATGGTTCTCCATTCTCTGTCAACCATTTGCCACAGTTGGTCGTCCGTACGAGGCTGGGGCAGAGTTTGCAAACGGCGTCCAATGAGATCCCACACGTGTTCGATTGGTGAGAGATCCGGAGAGTACGCTGGCCACGGAAGCATCTGTACACCTCGTAGAGCCTGTTGGGAGATGCGAGCAGTGTGTGGGCGGGCATTATCCTGCTGAAACAGAGCATTGGGCAGCCCCTGAAGGTACGGGAGTGCCACCGGCCGCAGCACATGCTGCACGTAGCGGTGGGCATTTAACGTGCCTTGAATACGCACTAGAGGTGACGTGGAATCATACGCAATAGCGCCCCAAACCATGATGCCGCGTTGTCTAGCGGTAGGGCGCTCCACAGTTACTGCCGGATTTGACCTTTCTCCACGCCGACGCCACACTCGTCTGCGGTGACTATCACTGACAGAACAGAAGCGTGACTCATCGGAGAACACGACGTCCCGCCATTCCCTCATCCAAGTCGCTCTAGCCCGGCACCATGCCAGGCGTGCACGTCTATGCTGTGGAGTCAATGGTAGTCTTCTGAGCGGACGCCGGGAGTGCCGGCCTCCTTCAACCAATCGACGGGAAATTGTTCTGGTCGATATTGGAACAGCCAGGGTGTCTTGCACATGCTGAAGAATGGCGGTTGACGTGGCGTGCGGGGCTGCCACCGCTTGGCGGCGGATGCGCCGATCCTCGCGTGCTGACGTCACTCGGGCTGCGCCTGGACCCCTCGCACGTGCCACATGTCCCTGCGCCAACCATCTTCGCCACAGGCGCTGCACCGTGGACACATCCCTATGGGTATCGGCTGCGATTTGACGAAGCGACCAACCTGCCCTTCTCAGCCCGATCACCATACCCCTCGTAAAGTCGTCTGTCTGCTGGAAATGCCTCCGTTGACGGCGGCCTGGCATTCTTAGCTATACACGTGTCCTGTGGCACACGACAACACGTTCTACAATGACTGTCGGCTGAGAAATCACGGTACGAAGTGGGCCATTCGCCAACGCCGTGTCCCATTTATCGTTCGCTACGTGCGCAGCACAGCGGCGCATTTCACATCATGAGCATACCTCAGTGACGTCAGTCTACCCTGCAATTGGCATAAAGTTCTGACCACTCCTTCTTGGTGTTGCATTTGCTCTGTCAGTCAGTGTATGTACGTACTATACCGGTACATTACTTTACAGTCAGTTATAAATGGAATGGTATTAAATCTGTTGGTGATGTATCAAGATCAATAGTGTTTCTCATTCATCTCATCAGCGTCGCTTTACGGCTTGGGAATAATTTTATTCTCGGGAAACTGCCTCCTGGGAAGGAGGTAAATGAATTATTTCAGAAATTATTACTATTATTTAGAGAATATACCATGTAATGTTCTCAATGCACTCTCGTATATATATACTCGCCAAACAAGTTGGTTAATATGACGTATTAAATAATGTTAATGAGGTGCCATTGCACTTAAATTTGATTGCCTGATCTCTAGAAATAGACTTAAATGTCGCAAAGAGTATAGTAAAATAAAATAATTAAAACAAGTAAAAAGTAAAGTGGTGTAAAATGATTGACTTTCTATGTCTTTATGATATTTCATTATTGATTATTGGTTCATTATAGTGTAATTTAGGTGAGAAATGGAAAACACAATTTCTTGTGGCACATATGAGACGTGAGTACAAATGCATGTTTTGAGGAAAGAAGATCTGACATTATTATATTCGGGAGAACCGAACTTAACAAATAAGCACTTATACATGCTACGTACTTTCTTCAGTTAATCATAGTTATTTATTTAGAAAACGTACAAATGAATTAGTTTCTGTTTTATATATTCTACATTTTTAGTATATTCAAGGACTGAACATCTCAAATGAAAACAGTAGGAAGCTAAAACACACGTTTTCTAGAAACAAACTTTCTATTTTGAATAATAATAATAATAATAATAATAATAATAATAATAATAATAATAATAATAATAATAATAATAATAATAATAATAATAATAACAATAATACCAAAACCCCATGGCGCAACAGCCCCGAAGGGCCTTGGCCTGCCAAGTGACCGCTGCTCAGCCCGAAGGCCTACAGATTACGAGGTGTCGTGTGGTCAGCACGACGAATTCTCTCGACCGTTATTCTTGGCTTTCTAGACCGGGGCCGCTATCTCACCGTCAGATAGCTCCTCAATTGTAATCACGTAGGCTGAGTGGACCTCGAACCAGCCCTCAGATCCAGGTAAAAATCTCTGACCTGGCCGGGAGTCGAACCCAGTGCCTCCGGGTAAGAGGCAGGCACGCTACACCTACTACTACTACTACTACTACTACTACTACTACTACTAATAATAATAATAATATTAATAATAATAAGCAACTACAGCAACAACTGACATAACTCAAATTTTATACACTAACTTATGGTTTACAGTTCTCTGAAAGCCACAACTCTATTATAAATACAGAGATAGATGTAAAAATGTCTGTATTCACAATAAGTAGTCTACATATTAAATATACCGGTACATCAAATAAGTTGTTATATGTCGCACCGATACAGATAGGTCTTACGATGACGATTGAATAGGAAAGGGCTAGGAGTGGGAAGGAAGCGCCGTGGCCTTAATTAAGGTTCAGCACTAGCATTTGCCTGGTGTGAAAATGGGAAACCACGGAAAACCACCTAAGGGCTGCCGACGGTAGGATTCGAACCTACCATCCCCCGAATGCAAGCTCATAGCTACGCGACCCTAACCGCAAAGCTAACTCACTCGCTCATCTTTGAATATATGTTTTCCTATCAGCAGAGGATTTTTAAAATCGTCATATTTTGTAGAGGCAACCCGAGATGTATAGTAACCCTCTGCTTTTCTGATTCAGTATCTTTTATATTTAAACTGTTGCGTCAGTCGGCTCATTAACTGTCCACGTACACCGGTGACCTCGTGATTTGATTATTGGAGTCTTATGGAATGATGCGACATACGAACTGAGAGAATACTGAATATAAAACAGACAATTCCGAGTGGTCATGAGCATGACTCATAGTCATAGGATAAGCTAGAGAGTTGAGTTGAATTAATTGTCGAATGTCAACTAAATGATAATACAGATTTATTAAACTGATAGTCTACCTACTTACTAGGTAGATACTTTGAATTATGTTTTTACTACCTTTATAACATTGCAAATAAATCCACCTATTATTTAAACCTCCCTGTAAGAAGAATGATTGCATGTGGGTATTATTTTCAAATGCGCTGAGAGTGAGAGTCCGTTATAGTGTACACTATTTTCAGTGTGCCATGGCTGTGTATGTCTCCTTGCAGCGGAAGTTCGGCTTCCCCCCCCCCCCCCCAGTGCCCAGTGCCCAGTGTATCGATAATGAACCGTGTGTATGTTGTGTCTCACTGATCCACGAGTGTGCCACTCAGTACTGTCTGCTGGGAATCAGCTGAATCGTGTGCCGTGAGCTCACCGTTCCTGTGAATCGATTCACTCGGACACTTTTTGCGGATGATGTTATTTTCTATATAGTGATAAATAAGTTACAAGATTGTGAGCAACTGCAACGTGACCTCGAAAATGTTGTGAGATGGACAGCAGGCAATGGTATGTTGATAAACGGGGTTAAAAGTCAGGTTGTGAGTTTCACAAATAGGAAAAGTCCTCTCAGTTTTAATTACTGTGTTGATGGCGTGAAAGATCCTTTTGGGGATCATGAATTTACCGAGCTAAGAAAACTTTAAGCAAGCCTCGGACCTATGGGAGTAATGGAGTCCCACTCCCATTTGACAGGCGACGGACTCCTTGGAAACAACTTGGCGAACGAAATGGAATTCGATGGGGAGCTATCAATATTAATGGGGCTTATGGAAGAAAGAAGGTAGAACTGGCTGAGTCAGCAAAGAGGATGCATCTGGATGTGCTAGGAGTAAGTGATATTCGGGTAATGGGAGATAACGAGGAAGAGATAGGAGATTATATAGTGTACTTGACGGGTGTTAGAAAGGGAAGGGCAGAGTCTGGGGTAGGGTTCTTTATCAGGAATACCATTGCACGCAACATAGTTTCTGTTAGGCACGTAAATGAGCGAATGATGTGGGTAGATTTGTTAGTGGGAGGAATTAGGACAAGAATTGTGTCCGCGTATTCACCATGTGAGGGTGCAGATGAGGATGAAGTTGACAAGTTTTATGAAGCATTGAGTGACATCGTGATCAGGGTCAACTGCAAGAATAGAATAGTGATAATGGGCGATTTCAATGCGAGAGTTGGGAATAGAACTGAAGGATACGAAAGGGTGATTGGTAAATGTGGGGAAGATATGGAAGCTAATGGGAATGGGAAGCGTTTGCTGGACTTCTGTGCTAGTATGGGTTTAGCTGTTACGAATACATTCTTCAAGCATAAGGCTATTCACCGCTACACATGGGAGGCTAGGGGTACCAGATCCATAATAGACTATATCTTAACAGACTTTGAATTCAGAAAATCTGTTAGGAATGTACGAGTTTTCCGCGGATTTTTCGATGATACAAACCACTATCAGATCTGTAGTGAACTAAGTATCTCTAGGCCTAGGGTAGAGAAAGTGAAATCTGTCTGCAAACGAATGAGGGTATAAAATCTCCAAGACGAGGAAATTAGACAGAAGTACATGGTTATGCTTAGTGAGAAGTTTCGAACAGTAGACAGTAAGCAGGTTCAGGATATAGAAAGTGAATGGGTGACATATAGGGATGCTGTAGTAGAAACAGCAAGGGAATGCCTAGGAACAACTGTGTGTAAAGATGGGAAAAGGCGAACATCTTGGTGGAATGATGAAGTGAGAGCAGCCTGTAAACGTAAAAAGAAGGCTTATCAGAAATGGCTCCAAACAAGGGCCGAGGCAGACAGAGATTGGTACGTAGATGAAAGAAACAGAGCGAAACAAATAGTTCTTGAATCCAAAAAGAAGTCGTGGGAAGATTTTGGTAATAACCTGGAAAGGCTAGGTCAAGCAGCAGGGAAACCTTTCTGGACAGTAATAAAGAATCTTAGGAAGGGAGGGCAAAAGGAAATTAACAGTGTTTTGAGTAATTCAGGTGAACTCATAATAGATCCCAGGCAATTACTGGAGAGGTGGAGGGAATATTTTGAACATCTTCTCAATGTAAAAGGAAATGAACATGGTGGTGTTGCAAACAGCCAAGCTCATGGGGAGGAGGAAAATGATGTTGGTGAAATTATGCTTGAGGAAGTGGAAAGGATAGTAAATAAACTCTATTGTCATAAGGCAGCAGGAATAGATTTAATTAGACCTGAAATGGTGAAGTATAGTGGGAAGGCAGGGATGAAATGGCTTCATAGGGTAGTAAAATTAGCGTGGAGTGTTGGTAAGGTACCTTCAGATTGGACAAAAGCAGTAATTGCACCTATCTATAAGCAAGGGAACAGGAAGAATTGCAACAATTATCAAGGTATCTCATTGATTAGTATACCAGGCAAAGTATTCACTGGCATCTTGGAAGGGAGGGTGCGATCAGTGGTTGAGAGGAAGTTGGATGAAAACCAGTGTGGTTTCAGACCACAGAGAGGCTGTCAGGATCAGATTTTCAGTATGCGCCAGGTAATTGAAAAATTTTACGAGAGGAATAGGCAGTTGTGTTTATGTTTCGTAGATCTAGAGAAAGCATATGACAGGGTACCGAGGGAAAAGATGTTCGCCATACTGGGGGACTATGGAATTAAAGGTAGATTATTAAAATCAATAAAAGGCATTTATGTTGACAATTGGGCTTCAGTGAGAATTGATGGTAGAATGAGTTCTTGGTTCAGGGTACTTACAGGAGTTAGACAAGGCTGTAATCTTTCACCTTTGCTGTTCGTAGTTTACATGGATCATCTGCTGAAAGGTATAAAATGGCAGGGAGGGATTCAGTTAGGTAGAAATGTAGTAAGCAGTTTGGCCTATGCTGACGACTTGCTCTTAATGGCAGACTGTGCCGAAAGTCTGCTGTCTAATATCTTGGAACTTGAAAATAAGTGCAATGAGTATGGTATGAAAATTAGCCTCTCGAAGACTAAATTGATGTCAGTAGGTAAGAAATTCAACAGAATTGAATGTCAGATTGGTGATACAAAGCTAGAACAGGTCGATAATTTCAAGTATTTAGGTTGTGTGTTCTCCCAGGATGGTAATATAGTAAGTGAGATTGAATCAAGGTGTCGTAAAGCTAATGCAGTGAGCTCGCAGTTGCGATCAGCAGTATTCTGTAAGAAGGAAGTCAGCTCCCAGACGAAACTATCTTTACATCGGTCTGTTTTCAGACCAACTTTGCTTTACGGGAGCGAAAGCTTGGTGGACTCAGGATATGTTATTCATAAGTTAGAAGTAACAGACATGAAAGCAGCAAGAATGATTGTTGGTACAAACAGGTGGAAACAATGGCAGGAGGGTACTCGGAATGAGGAGATAAAGGCTAATTTAGGAATGAACTGGATGGATGAAGCTGTACGCATTCACCGGCTTCGGTGTTGGGGTCATCTGAGGCGAATGGAGGAGGATAGGTTACCTAGGAGAATAATGGACTCTGTTATGGAGGGTAAGAGAAGTAGAGGTAGACCAAGACGACGATGGTTAGACTCGGTTTCTAACGATTTAAAGATAAGAGGTATAGAACTAAATGAGGCCACAACACTAGTTGCAAATCGAGGATTGTGGCGACGTTTAGTAAATTTTCAGAGGCTTGCAGACTGAACGCTGAAAGGCATAACAGTCTATAATGATAATGTATGTATGTATGTATGTATGTATGTATGTATGTATGTATGTATGTATGTATGTATGTATGTATGTATGTATGTATGTATGTATGTAAGTATCTAGGTGTTAATATAAGGAAAGATTTTCATTGGGGTAATCATATAAATGGGATTGTAAATAAATGGTACAGATCTCTGCACGTGGTTATGAGGGTGTTTAGGGGTTGTAGTAAGGATGTAAAGGAGAGGGCATATAAGTCTCTGGTAAGACCCCAACTAGAGTATGGTTCCAGTGTATGGGACCCTCACCAGGATTACCTGATTCAAGAACTGGAAAAAATCCAAAGGAAAGCAGCTCGATTTGTTCTGGGTGATTTCCGACAAAAGAGTAGTGTTACAAAAATGTTGCAAGGTTTGGGTTGGGAGGAATTGAGAGAAAGAAGAAGAGCTGCTCTATGAAGTTTTTTTTCTAGTTGCTTTACGTCGCACCGACACAGATAGGTCTTATGGCGACGATGGGACAAGGAAGGGCTAGGAGTGGGAAGGAAACGGCCGTGGCCTTAATTAAGGTACAGCCCCAGCATTTACCTGGTGTGAAAATGGGAAACCACGGAAAACCATTTTCAGGGCTGCCGATAGTGGGGTTCGAACCTACTATCTCCCGAATACTGGATACTGGCTGCACTTGCTCGATTGAGTGGTATGTTCCGAGCTATCAGCGGAGAGACGGCGTGGAATGACATTAGTAGACGAATAAGTTTGAGTGGCATTTATAAAAGTAGGAAAGATCACAATATGAAGATAAAGTTGGAATTCAAGAGGACAAACTGGAGCAAATATTCATTTATAGGAAAGGGAGTTAGGGATTGGAATAACTTACCAAGGGAGACGTTCAATAAATTTCCAATTCCTTTGAAATCATTTAGGAAAAGGCTTAACAGAGACGGAATCTGCCACCTGGGCGACTGCCCTAAATGCAGATCAGTATTGATTGATTGATTGATTGATTGATTGATTGATTGATTGATTGATTGATTGATTGAACCACTTGAATGAATTGATACACTGCTTCGAATCATACACTTAGTAGCCAACTCTAGACGCAGTGGATAAGCCATACTACGGGTGACTAAGGAGAAGGAAAACATTAACAACCGAAAGCAGGATAGAAAAATTTGGCAAATTAGAAACTTAAGTCACCCAAAAGCAAAGTGTGCAAGGGGAACGGGGATCCACACTCGTACATCCTAGGAAAATTTACATAACCCCTCACAATGGGGATTACACTCTGTCCGTAGACAGCCTAGTTGTTACCATGTCACAAACTAACTTGAAAAAGAGAAATCCGACCATAAAACTAAGGTAACCGCGACAAACTCTAATAGTTACATGCTACGGGGGAACGCTGATAACTACCCGTCGCCACACGTCGATAACTTCACATGTTACGTAAAGTTCAGTCGTCTACCGTACATCACTGCCCCAGCCAGCCCGTCATCCCCAACGAGGAGGACCTCACTTAACGCCACACAGTTCACGATCCAGAAGATAGTCACAGAAGGCTCAAGATCACTGTACATGTAGGGAGAGTCTAGGCGCTGATTGGTAAGTTAGAAATATCTACTCAGTAGTGACAAGTCAGAAACAGTTGACTGAAGAATCACTGGTGCCATCCCACACATAGGTTTACATACTCCAAGTCCCTACGTGGCACTCAAGACAACAGTAGCGACATGTATGTAATAATCAAGAACCAAATGTTCGACTTTATACAAAGCTTGACCGGTGTCCAAAAGACTGCTCTGCCATCAGGCGCAAAAGGGGTTGGCAATAATCAGGAAGAAGTCGTATTAATGTCATGATAATAATAATAATAATAATAATAATAATAATAATAATAATAATAATAATAATAATAATACCTGAGTGGACCCCATTCCAGTCCTCGTACCACTTTTCAAGTTTCGGGTAGAGCTGAGAATCGAACCCGGGCCTTTGGAGGTGGCAGCTAATCACATTCACCACAACACCACAGAATAGGACGCATTTTAATTTACGGAGTAAATACTGCGGGGAACAAATAAACTGATGGAGTTCTGGCCCTTTACATTTTGGTTACGACCTTATGGAGAAATGGTAAAGCAACCGACGTGAAGTCGAGAGATTGTGGGTTCGGATCCCACTTGTGTCCGGTTGGCCATTTTTATACTGTACTTAACATATCTCCAGCACGTACTATATGTAATGAACACGGCCTAAGAGACTGAAAGTGTATTTCGATTCATCTTATTATTATTACATTGGCGAAAAAAATATATCCAGACACCAAGGAGGGGTTTTGCTAGATTAACGAACGTTGGAAAGCGTGTTTATACATCTGAAAGATGACGTTGATTCAAATTTCTCGCAGATCGCATTAGCGTGGCGCTAGTAGCGGCCCCATGGCGTTGCACATCAGGTTTGCTTTAAATACGGGCTGTACTGTGCGAGGGCGTTAGTTACCTGTGAGATTGGACTGAGTGACTGCGAGTGGGTCAAGGATGCCTTTGCGACGACGAAGAGGCCAGTACCAACAGCTCACTGCGGTTGAACGAGACCGTACATTAGGGCTACGTGAAGGTGGATTTTCCTTCCGCACTATTGCATAACAACTTGGCAAGCATGTCTCCACTGTGCATGCGTGCTGGCAGCAGTGGTCACAAGAAGGTACGCTTGCAAGAACACCGGGCTCCGGAGGTCCCCGTGGCACCACCGAGAGGGAGGATCGCAGTATTCGGCGTATGGCTGTGGCGCAGCGGACTGCGTCTGCAGCAGCAATTCGAGCAGCAGTTGGCACCACAATGACGCAATGAACTGTTCGAAATCGGTTACTTGAAGGAGAGCTCCGAGCCAGACGTCCTGCGGCGTGCATTCCACTTACCCCAAACCTCCGCCGTCTGCAACTTTAGTGGTGTCAAGTGAGAGCTCATTGGAGGAGGGAGTGGAAATCCGTTGTGTTTTCCGATGAAAGCCGGTTCTGACTTTGTGCCAGTGATGACCGTGTGCTGGTCAGAAGGAGGCCAGGTGAGCGCCTGCATTCCATCTGTCTGCGGCGTCGACACTCTGGACCTACACTAGGAGTTCTGGTCTGGGGAGCAATTTCCTATGACAGCAGGAGCACTCTCGTGGTTATACCACGCACCCTGACTGCAGATGTGTACGTCCGTCTGGTGATTCGAACTGTTGTGCTGCTGTGCATGAACAGCATTCCCGGGAGTGTTTTCCAACAGGATAATGCACGCTCCCATGCCGCTGTTGTATCCCAACGTGCTCTACAGAGTGTCGACATGTTACCTTGGCCTGCTCGATCCCGCGATCTGTTCCCAATCGAGCACGCATGGGACATCACTGGACAACAACTCCAGCTCATCCACAACCGACATTAACCGTCTCTGTATTGACAGACCAAGTGCAACAGGCATGGAACTCCACCCCACAAGCTGACATCCAGAACATGTACGACACAATGTATGCACGTTTGCATTCAACAGACAGGCGATTACACCGGTTATTAATGGACCAGCATGGCACATTTTCGATGGCTTTTCTCGCGCATATATTAACGTGGTCTTGTACTTTTAATCCATTAAATATGTTACCTCGACAAATATATTGCCAAAATTTCCGTATTCTACATTCCTTATTTCAGGTTTGAGTAATTTTCCGCCAGTGTATTATTATTATTATTATTATTATTATTATTATTATTATTATTATTATTATTATTATTGTCTGAAGGAATGAGCTGACCGGCTCATTGCATGTCTCTAGTCCGTATTCATAACAAAAATTATAAAATGAATTTATTGCGGCCAAATGGTCATAATGGTACATATTTGACATATTCATTTTAGAATTTCACCTATATAGTAATACAGCATATTTACATAGTATTGAGCCGTCATGCTACTCGTCGCTATATTCCACTATTTACTTGGTTCGGTTTGGGCACGTGGTTATGTGGCAAGTTCCTCATATATTGTTACATAGTTCGCACACGCAATTTTCATGAAACACTTTTCAAAAGCAATTCCTGTGGTGGAAACCATGAACTGCAAGCTTGGTCACGATTTGCCTCATTTCACAGAGTGGCTGCGTCCATCTTCTGACCAGCATCACATTTGTTGTGTAGAATTCCATCGGTATAACCCGCTTTCTAATTTATAGATCTTGGAACAGCTTGTTGTAACCTGCCGTAATCGGTAGTAGTAGAGTTATCCGTAGATCCTCTATTAGGAACGTTTCTCTTGCAAGCTCGTATACCAGTCTGGATTTGGTTGTCTTCGATACACCGAGTTAAGAAATTCCAATATTAGCTCAAGTCCAAATGCCAGAACGGGTAGTACGTTCGTTTGAAAAAGTGACATTGCTGTTTCAAGATATATGAGGTTTATATGTCCAATGTCGTTTATGGCATTTTTTGCAGCGGCTGTTTTTTATCTTATGTGAAGTCTAATGCTCCTGCCTGTAACTTGTAGGGTAATGCCTAGGTTTTTGAAATTGTTGACTATTTTCTGTTCCTTGGCGTTGCAGGTCACTTGGTCTGAAGCTGCTGGCCTTCCACCGTTTCGAAAAATTATCATTACCGTCTCGTCCTCATTGATTGTAACTTCGTTTTTCTGGGCCCAGTCACTTAATATGTCTACTGACTTTTTCAAGTCATTTATTTGCTCTGAAGCAATTGCCATATCATCCACATATCTGTATAATTTAGCCTTTGTTGTTTCTCGGATTCTGTCAGCAACATCATATGGGAGCACATTAAATAGGGTGGGGAAGAGGGGATCACATTGAAGTACTCCATTCGTTTGCCTTATCCAGCTCGAATTCCCAACTCCGTCGTAGATTTATATGTATTTTTATGCTAATGTATTCGATATGAGGGTCGTTGTTCTTGTTCTGCCTGTTAACGTTTCTAACTTGTTTATGAGTATAGTTGTTGACTTAATGAAAAGCTTTCGAGTAATGAACAAATACTACATAAAGTTTGCTGTTAAGTTTCTCCAGCGTCATTGCTACATGTCATAGCAGATTCTCTGCTGCCATGAGTGTTGATCTTTGTTTACAGAAGTCACATTGCTCTTCTGGCAGCAGTGGGTCTATAATTACATTAATCTTGGATGTCAGTATCCCTGTAAATAGCTTCAGGGCAACCGACTCCAATGCATTTCCCGATACGAGTTTGCATCATCACAATTCCCCTTTGCCTTACAGAGTAGCTTAATTGTTGATTTCTTCCATTCACTTGGTATTCGTTCGAGTTCTGAACATCTGTTTAATAGCTCCATCCATACTGGTAACAGTTCATCTGTAGTTTGCTTTAGATGTTCAGTCCTGATTCCATCCGTGCCGGGAGATCTATTATTCCTCATTTTCTGCATAGCCTTTAAAATCTCTCTTTCTGTGAGGGATTCCGTCATATCCAGGTCCTCTGGGGGTTTGGTTTTAGGTCTTGGTTCTTTTGCACAGGTTACTTTCTTGATATGTTCTTCCCAGATTTCCATTAATATGTTGGGTTGGAAGCTTTGAATTTTTGGTCATGGGGTCCTATATGGGTCTGACTCAGTTTCCGTAATGACCTTCCTTTGTGCCTCTTCTATGTGTTCCATTTTTTTCATTTTCAGCATGTCTTCATAGCGTTTCCTTTGGTGCCGGTGATCTTCCAACGTTTTGTTGTCTTTCTTTTTTGCTCATGATGTGAATATTTTTCATGGGATTCTTCTTCTCAATATAGCATGATTCATCAAACTATGGTTTTGCTTTTCTCCCTTGTACACATGGGGCTGCTGCACTATTGATGCAGTATTGGATCCATGTTGCAGCGTCGTCCATATCTCCTTCCTTGATGCGTTCCACTATCTTTGGCATATCTTCCACCTTTTCTCTCACTTTATCCCTATTTATTTTTTTGTTTTTATTGTTAGTTATTTTTCTGAAATATCGTCGTTAGCTTCACCATCTACCTCTAAGCTGATAGGGATATGTTTGCGGATATTAACTCCTTCTGAAAGTATTGTATTGCATTGGCACTCCTTTTTCAAGGCATTCCTCTGGTGCGTGTGAGGTCCATTGTACTAGCCCCGTTGTGACTCTTGTACGTCCAGTCTTGGCTTCGATTACGGACTTCTAAGCCTCCCATTCTTAGGTAATTGATTACTTCGTTACTCTTTGAATTTTCTATATCCCTTCTACAATTTAGGTCACCGGCTTGAACAACCTTTCTTGTTCCTTGAAAAGTATTCAAAGCTTCTCCAAGGCAGTATATTATGACCGTAGCAGTTTGTTCGGGATTAAAGTAGGCCACCACTAGACTAAGTCCGCCTCTGTGGTGTAACGGTTAGTGTAATTACCTACCAGCCCCAGAGGCCTGGGTTCGATTCCCGGATCTGCCACGAAATTCGTAAAGTGGTACTAGGGCTGGAACGGGATCCACTCAGCCTCGTAAGGTCAACTGAGTAGAGGGAACCAGCCTCGAAATAGTGTTCCGTCGTTTTCCACTTATCTAGCCAAATGCTGGGATGGTAGACCTACCTAATTTAAGACCGCGGCCGCTTCATTCCCTCTTCCTTGTCTATCCCTTCCGATCTTCCCATGCCCCAACAAAGCTCCTGCTCAGCAAAGCAGGTGAGGCCGCTTGGGCGGTGTACTAGTCCTCCTTCCCAGTTGTATCCCACCTATCCAAAGTCTTACGCTCCAGGACACTGTCCTTGCGGCAGTAGAGGTGGGATCCCTTCTGAGTCCGAGGGAAAAAACTACCTTGGAGGGTAAACGCATTAAGAAAGGAAGAAAGATAAAATCCTAAATGTTACAGAGGTACAGTAAGTTTTACGTAGTTCGGCCCCGCGGTGTAGGGGGCAACGCGTCCACTTATCACCCAGTGGTCCCGGGTTCGATTCTCGGCCGGGTCAGGGTTTTAAAATTGTAATGATTAATATCCCTGGCCTGGGGACTGGGTGTTGGTGACTTCTTCCTTTCCTCACACACAACATACCACACTACCGCCATTCCAATTACATGCAGGTTCATACAATATGTTGCCAGTGGGGCAAAAGATCCACATGGGTCGACGCCCCAAACAAACAAACAAAAGAAATCTACGTAAAATTACGCTGAATCTGCACGTCACAAGCTTGCGTGCTTTTTGTGTTATACTTAGGGAACAGATTTTTTATGTTAATACATATTGTTAGTAATTTTGTGTCATAAGTAGGCCTACATACATTATTTTTTTCCTAATGCTAATTTCTAAATTCAAACAGTATGCCATTAAATGTACCGGCATGAGGTTGGTTCATTTGAGCCCCTTCAATACCACCTGACTGAACCGGGATCGAACCCGCCTACTTGTGGCCAGCGGTCTACTGTTTGAGCCACTCAGCCCCACTCGAAGAATAGTATTGACTAGGTTTGCCTTGTTCTGGGTGAGATAGATTGAGCAGTGCTGTGTTATTATGTGTTCTTGTTTTGTGTTGTGGTGCCGTGAGGCTCCGCCCCGCCTCACAGTCCATGGTGACCTACCTGTTTAACCCTTTAACGCTCACATTATTTTATGTTTAGTTTGCCTACGTGAACAGTGGCTAAATATTTAGACACTTCAAAAAACTTGAATATGCTTGACAGAAGCCATTATATTGAGCCTTATTGAATCTGGTAGTGTCTGCAGACGCTCAGTGGCTTAATATTTGGCCACTTTCTCTTCTGTGTGATATTTCCTGCACTGTGCTGCCATTTGGGACGAATGTGGCTAAATATTTAGACACTGAGTCTTGCATGCCTAGCAGTATTACATTTTGTATATATTCTCAGTTTGTTGCTATATATTGAGAGTTTCTGGAGTGATTGCTATATTATATACCGATATTCATAATGTCATGTAGGTATAATGATTTTTAACTATTGTCACTAGAAATGAACAGTGACTAAATATTTAGTCACCAGGTTCTGAAGTTCGTTTCAAAGGGTTTTATGAAAAAACAATATGACATCCAACTAACAGTTACCTCCGCTACAAATAATGTTCTTCTAATAAAAAAATAAAATTTGACCATTCAGGGAAAATTCAGGTGGCTAAATATTTAGCCACTGGCCTATAACGGGTTCGAATGACCGACAAGAGAGTTCTAACTCAGGAACATAGCCCAGTACAAGAGTACAGGAATAACCTGAGGTGTAAAGGCTAGTCCTCTGCCAGCTATTTCCACACCCTCCATAACGGAGAAGTTATCGAAAAACTTCCTCAAATACATTAGGTACTCCCATATCCCCTTTCGACACTAGCTACCCTGTCGCGGTCTTATCAAGACACTGTGGGGGGGGGTCGAATAACACCCACGGTATTCCCTGCCTGTCGTAAGAGGCGACTTAAAGGGGCCCCAAGGGCTCTGAAGTTTGGAGCGTGGGTTGGCAACCACGGGCCCTTTAGCTGAGTGCTGGCATTGCTTCCACTTACTTGTGCCAGGTTTCTCACTTTCATCTATCCTATCCGATCTTCCTTGGTCAACTCTTGTTCTTTTTCGACCCCAATGCTGTTAGGTTTGCCAAGGCTAGGGAGTGTTTCATTTTTACGCCCTTCGTGGCCCTTGCCTTTCTTTGGCCGATGCCTTCATTTTTCGAAGTGCCGAATCCCTTCCCTTTTTCTCTCTGATTAGTTTTATATAGAGGATGGTTGCATAGTTGTATTTCCTCTTAAAACAGTAAATACCACCACCACTCCTATCAAGAATTCTGCCACTCAAGCACCACTGGCATACCCGGTGCATTACCGCCTGCAAGGCTTTCAAGTGGAAATTGTAAGTTTTAATGACACCATTGACACCAGCAGGTAACCAATGAACAAAAATGTTGGCGTGCGCCATTGACACCAGCAGGTAACCAATGAACAAAAATGTTGGCGTGCGATCAAGAGAGAATTAATTAGTGAACGGTAGTATTGCAAACACCAATGTGGATGGACAGTCATGCAAAAGCTCTTCCCTACGAAGTTACTTTGCATACCCCCTTCAAATTAGTATATTTTTGCTGCCACCTCTTATAACATTTAGGACGGACCGCATAGAGAATGTGGCGCCTCGCCATTGTTAAGATATAAGGCAGCTGAATAAATTTCTTACCACCTATTGACCAGAGTTTTGTTTATTAAAGCTTTCCACAATCTTCACGTCTGTTAGAGCAGAGATATGAATGATATGGTGAGCAACATACCTCGACAAGCCTTCAGTTCTGTAAAGAAATCCTTTTCTGAAAGTAATTTCCTGTAATGTTCACATTCTTACTGCTGGATGTTTGAGAATGAGCTCGCGAATGGCACAGGATAAGATGATGTTGATGGTAATAATAATAATAATAATAATAATAATAATAATCATGATAATCACGATATGGCTGGGCTGGGTAACACAAGAAATGAGATATTACCGAGCTAGATAGCTGCAGTCGCTTAATTGCGGCCAGTATTCAGTATTCGGCCAGTATTAAGGCCACGGCCGCTTCCTTCCCACACCTAGCTCCTTCCTGTCCCATCGTCGCCATAAGACCTGTCTGTGTCGGTGCGACGTAAAGCAACTTGCAAAAAAAAAAAAAAAAACCCGAGATATTAGACACAGGAAAATAATTAAGTAAGGAGTTTGGGGGGTTCAAGGAGATAGAGAAGAAGCAAAGAAAATCGGTCTGGACAGAGGAAAGAAAACCTTTTTTTTTAATTGCTAGGGGCTTTACGTCGCACCGACACAGATAGTTCTTATGGCTAAGAGGGGATAGGAATGGCCTAGGAGTTGGAAGGAAGCGGTCGTGGCCTTAATTAAGGTACAGCCCCAGCATTTGCCTGGTGTGAAAATGGGAAACCACGGAAAACCATCTTCAGGGCTGCCGACAGTGGGATTCGAACCCCCTATCTCCCGGATGCAAGCTCACAACTGCGTGCCCCTGACCGCACAGCCAACTCGACCGGTACGTAAGAAAGAAGGAGAGAACATGGTCGAAACTTAAATTCCTAAATTCGAGTAATTAATTGTCATAACTTCATCTCAAACTTATCGTAATGAGGAAATACTACATCTCTTCTACAACCATTATTATTATTATTATTATTATTATTATTATTATTATTATTATTATTATTATTATTATTATTATTATTATTATTATTATTATTATTAAACATTACGAAATGTGGGTGGGGACTTACATTTCTCTCCCCACCGGGGAGTAAAAACGGGGCTTTTTTAATTTGCTATTTGCTTTACGTCGCAGCGACACAGATAGGTCTTATGGCGACGATTGAATAGCCTAGGAGTGGGAAGGAAGCGGCCGTGGCCTTAATTAAGGTACAGCCTCAGCATTTGCGTGTTGTGAAAATGGAAAACCACGGAAAACCATCTATCTCTGGGATGCAAGTACACAGCTGCGCGCCCCTAACCGCACAGCCAACTCGCCCGGTAAGACGGGGTTTAGTGGGTTCATCAAATACAACACACTGAAATCAGATTTAGCTCCCGTACTCTGAAAAGCAAATCACAATCAAGATTAACCACCGAGTTTGAACGTTATCCTCAAACAGTGGTTATTTTAGCACGCATGGCAATGGAGGCAGGCTCGTTTGGTTTCCTTCAGACTGTTGTATGTTCAAAGGTTGCTTAGACTTTGTTTGGGATAAGCTGCCTAAAGTGTTACGCCACGAATAATATATAGTGGTTCTGTACAATGACATCGCGTGACCTTTACGAGAGGGAATTCCCTTCATCCGCCAACAGCTGATTGATACATAACACATCGTATCATGCACTTCTTGGAGGCCAAGGCAATGTAACGCGTAGAGAGGTCAATTATCTAATATCCATAGTTTTAGCTCGTCACTACTAGTCTGAAACATCTGGTAGGCTGACTTTGCTACACAAGGCGGCTGACTTCCAAAACCAACTTAATAATAATAATAGCCATCATTGTCATCCTCAATCAATCAATCAATCAATCAATCAATCAATCAATCAATCAATCAATCAATCAATCAATCAATCAATCAATCAATCAATCAATCAATCAATCAATCAATCAATCAATCAATCAATCAATCAATCAATCAATCAATCAATCAATCAATCAATCAATCAATCAATCAATCAATCATCTGCATTTATGGCAGTCGCCCAAGTGGCAGTTTCTCTATCATTTGTTTATAATTGTTTAGGCCTACCTAGTTTTTTCTTAAATATTTTCAACGAACTTGGAAATTTATCAAACATTTCCCTTGATAATTAATTCCAATCCCTTACTCCCTGACCTATAACTGAATATTTGCTCCAATCTGTACTCTTGAATTCCAACTTTATCTTCATCTTTCCTGCTTTTGAAAGCTCCACTCAAGCTTATCCTTCCACTTATGTCATTCCACGCCAACTCACCACTGACAGCTCGAAACATTCTACATAGTCGAGCATCTCGTCTCCTTACTTCCAAGTCCTCTCAGCCCAAAGATTGCGACATTGTAGTAACACGATTTTTTTTGTCAGAAATCACCCAGAAATAAACATGCTGCTTTTCTTTGAAATTTTTCCAGTTCTCGTATCAAGTAGTCCTGGTGAGGGTCCCATACACTGAAGCCATAGTTTAATTGTGGTCTTACCAGAGACTTATGTGCCCTCTCCTTTACAGACTTTCTACAACCTCTAAATACTCTCATAATCATATGAAGAGATCTGTAACCTTTCTTAACTACCTCGTTAATATGATTACACCAACTTCTAGGTACTTACATTCTTCCCCACGAAGTACCATCAACACAGTAATTAAATCTGAGAGGACTTTTCCTCTTGGTCAAACTTACATCTTGACTTTTCATCCCATTTACAATTATACCATTGTCTGCTGTCCATTTCACTACATTGTTTAAGTCTCCCTGCAATCGCTCACAATCCTGCAACTCATTTACTGCTCTATACGGTATAACATCATCCTCAAATGTCCTTATCTGTGATTCCAGACCTTCATTCCTATTATATACAGGGTGTCCCCCAAAACCACCGACAAGGCTTAGTATGTTGTGCGGAATGGGGGACTGATCGGTTTTCAAGAAGGAGCCCCTGTCCAGAAATGCACGGTTTGGTCTCTGCAGAGCGTCGAAGTCTGAGAACGGTTGTGGCTATTTGTTTCGATTTGGTGTCTTAATACGGAAATTACGTAACTGTTTAACTATCTGCGTACTGCGGATGGACGTCTTCAGCCTAATAACATTACTACGCATGCGCTACATCCCTCCACACCGTCCTTGATGTGTATCCTACTGCGTTACTTGTGTACTGTAGTCTGCCAATGCAGTAACATTTGTAACAGCAGTACGACATGTACTAGTACACAACTACGGAAATGACCGACATGGTGTTTGCATACGCCAAAGCGGATTGCAATGGTAGAACTGCCGATTGTATGCGGAACGTTTTCCAAACAGACGTACCCCATATCATTCCACGTTCGCGACCTTCGAGAGACGACTAAGAGAAGCCGGACAGTTCCACGTAGGTAGTATGAAGAGCGGAGGACCTTATTGCTCGAGTTCACGGAGCGATTGAAATTCTTCAAAGACATCCGCACGTATTGGGTCATGTGCATGAGGCTCATAACCGCCAATGTAGGCTCTGCAATGACATAGGAGATACTCATGTTGGATTTACTGACTACATGCGGAACGCATACCCATCTCACACTTCGATGCGCTACAGCGTCCAAGCCGTGCGTTTCTGGATATGGGTTCCTTCTTGAAAACTTATCAGGTTGCTTTCCCGCACAACATACTAAGCGTTGTCGGTGTTTTTAGGGACATTCTGTAGGCTATATAAGAAAACATAAATATCCAATAATACTGCCCTGATAATACTGATTGATTGGTTGATTGATTGACTGATTGATTACAATCTGAAAGACCAAAACATGGTTGCAAAACTGAATGAAGTGAAAAAATCACATTAACTACATACAGAGTTAACCAAAAATATTGTGACATCCTTACGCAACAGGTGAACAGCACACAGTAAATAGGAGAAGAGCTGAGGATCAAACAAGGAGGCCACTCTCTCATGTACTAAACCTTGGCTACCAAGGGACATTGGAACACAATATATAATTAAGTTGATCGAATGAAGGATCAGAATATAATTTACAACAACATTAGTTCTTCAGGCTTTCTTGAAAAGTATTATCATTTTGAAAAGATAGAGGTTGCTCATTAGCTGGGAACGAGCCCAGTGTCCAGCTTCATACAACGCAGAACCTTCATCTCGGATGACACTCTGACCTAAGAAATCCTTATCATACTCTCTTAGGAAAATTATCATTATTAAGGAAATGGGGATAAAAATACATTCTTAATCCTATTTGGGAGAAGTGCTACTACAGCCAATTTTTTTTGCTAGTGGCTTTACGTCGCCCGACACAGATAGGTCTTATGGCGACGATGGGATGGGAAAGGCCTAGGAGTTGGAAGGAAGCGACCGTGGTCTTAATTAAAGTACAGCCCCAGCATTTGCCTAGAGTGAAAATGGGAAACCACGGAAAACCATCTTCAGGGCTGCCGATAGTGGGATTCGAACCCACTATCTCCCGGATGCAAGCTCACAGCCGCGCGCCCCTAACCGCACGGCCAACTCGCCCGGTAGAACTCTTATTAACTCCCATTCTGAAGGACTATTTGTTTTGCAAACCTAAATATGCTTTCTAATTGCACTACAGCAGTAGCTAATGTGGTCTTCAACTTATCAAGAATTTCCTCACTATAAGCAGCACCCTGACATCCTCTTCAAGAACACAATTGAGGAAGATTAGGTCATTCTGCATGGCCCTTGCCTCTTTACTTTGTTCGCCAATTCTTCTCAAGAGCCGGTTCGAACTAAACAAAACAAACAAGCAAGCAACTGGAGTAAACAAAAATAGTGTTATTGGTTTTACATCTCCTCTAATTACTACTTACGTTTTCAGAGACACCGAAATACTCTGAAATTCCACTTTATGTACCGGTTATTGCATGCATTAGTTCATAAGACAGAGTGAAGAGAAAGTGAACTTTTAAATCCAAGCTTGTCGTTTCCCCTTCTATAATGATGGTGTGCATTCCACATCTTATCGAGAACTCTCCACCAAACCCGAAAAGAGAACTACATCGTGCATTAAATTACAAAAGGTGTTCGATTATGATTCAAGTTAATTTGTTTGTATTTTCTCAGAGAAATTTCTTACCCGCTGTGTTCCGAGCAGCCTCAGGCTGGACTGGACAGGAACCCATTCACAAAGATGACCCTGAGATGAGGAGTCTGCTACAAAAAGAGAAACAGATGCATATGCATGGACTGGAACTCATTGCATCTGAGATAACACCCACTTCATTCTAGTACATATTCTTATACAGTACACTTGTGCTAGGTTATACAAGAATATTTTTAGTAATTTATTTTTATAGTAGTATCCATATAATCCTTGGGTTTTAACAAAATATTTTGATTCATAATTGGAAGTCAATATATTTTACTGGCGAGTTTGAACAATGTATGATAGGTTAAAATTTCATTGGTGGATGGGAGGTCGATTTTTACTTGCTCTTTAATTACAAAATCAAAATCAGTTTCCAGGTGCAACATGCTGAATTACTAGCCTATTGCATTTCTTGTTGGCCAATGTACACTTGATCGCATAAAATTCGGCCGTCATAGAAGATACGATAATAATAATAATAATAATAATAATAATAATAATAATAATAATAATAATAATAATAATAATAATAATAATAATAATAATGATAATAATATCCGCCTCCGTGGTGTTGTGGTTAGTCTGATTAACTGCCACCCCGGGGGCCCGGGTTCGATTCCCGATTCTGCCACGAAATTTAAAAAGTGGTAGGAGGACTGGAACGTGGTCCACTCAGCCTCGGGAGGTCAACTGAGTAGAGAGGAGTTCGATTCCCACCACAGCCATCCTCGAAGTGGTTTTCCGTGGTTTCCCACTTCTCCAGGTGAATGCCGGGATGGTAACTAATTGAAGGCCACGGCTGCTTCCTTCACTCTTCCTTGTCTATCCCTTCCAATCTTCCCATGCCCTCACAAACCCAGTGTTCAGAATAGCAGGTGAGGCTACTCGGGCGAGTTACTGATCCCCCTTCTCAGTTGTATCCCCGACCCAAAGTCTGACGCTCCAGAAGACTGCCCTTGAGGCGGTAGAAGTGGGATTCCTTACTGAGTCCGAGGGAAAATCCAGCCCTGGAGGGTAAACGGATTAAGAAAGAAAGGGCCGGGCTGAGTGGCTCAAACGGTTAGGACGCTGGCCTTCTAACCCCAACTTGGCAGGTTCGATCCTGGCTCAGTCCGGTGGTATTTGAAGGTGCTCAAATACGACAGCCTCGTGTCGGTAGATTTACCGGCACGTAAAAGAACTCCTGCGGGACTAAATTTCGGCACCTCGGCGCCTGCGAAGACCGTAAAAGTACTTAGTGGGACGTAAAGCAAATAGCATTATTATTAAATTACAAAAGGTGTTCGAATTGTCGACTTCCATCTTTAATATAGAGTCTACCGAGCTCGATAGCTGCAGTCGCTTAAGTGCGGCCAGTATCCAGTAATCGGGAGATAGTGGATTCGAGCCCCACTGTCGGCAGCCCTGAAGATGGTTTTCCGTGGTTTCACATTTTCACACCAGGCAAATGCCGGGGCTGTACCTTAATTAAGTCCATGGCCGCTTCCTTCCAATTCCTAGGCCTTTTCTATCCCAGAGTCGCCATAAGACATATCTGTGTCAGTGCGATGTAAAGCAAAAAAAAAAAAAAAAAAAGAGTCTACATCGGTGATGCAGAGATTGGCAGCCATGGTCCAAAACATTTTTATTTGGAGTTCTATCGAGTGTATGGAGTACGACACTCCTGTGTGATCAACGGAGAACCTTATCGCACGAATTCACGCTGCGACTGGAATACTGAACCCGTAACCAAATCCCCTTCCTCGTTGCCATAATATTGTTACGTGCCAGCCCTCTGTCAATAGTCCCCTTCGGTATGCCCTGCCAGGAACTAGTGAGTAAGCTTACAGCTCTCATGCGGAGAGTCCCCCATGAGTCCAACCCCTCGTCCACGTCGTGGAGGACGGGCAACGGTACGAAGTAGGAGATAGCCTGTAAGGATGAAGTACAGCGGGGACCTTATGTGCCCCAGGACCGCTACGGTAGCTGTGAAAGCCTTACAGGAACCCTGAAAAGTAACGGCTAACGGGGCTCTGGTGAAGTCCTTAACGGCAACTGAGGCGGAGAAGGAGACCTTTGGTGCGGCAAAGTTGGCGGAGGAGGCAACCCTTCATCTTGGGGGTAAAATAAAGAGGAAAACCACTGCCTTGTGGTGAAGAGGGATCTCCAAAGGCTAAGGGAGACTACCCCAACAGAAAACAGCAGGCTTGGAGGCGTAGGTGGCAGCCCCACCACCAAGCTCGGGTGCCGTGGACCAATAACTCGCACAACCTTAAATTACCTTATTACAGAAACATCAATGGTGAGAAACTGGACTGATCCAAAGATGACGGACGACCTTTGGCTTGAAAAGGCTAACGAAAATTGGGCTAAGAGGTTGGCTGGCAACAGGATCAGATGGAGATGCTTTGTTGATGCCCTATGTTCCACAAGGAACAACAGGAATTAAGTCAAAGTCTCATCCGGAGAGCTAATTGACGACCTCTCCCCTCTATTGTTCTCTTCGACTTGCTTCTGGTGGATCTTCTGGAGGGCGTAGCCAGAATATTCTCGTTCCGGCCGCATCCCGAAAAGTCTGCAACTTCATCACCAGGGATATAAAACAGGCATGCCGCCAAAAGTCAGTGAGTGTAGGGCAGCTGGACAGCAGTAGTGCCGATTGTCGTCGTTGTTAGTGTGGTGGTGTCCCATCGGAGTCAGCGTCAGAGTATCGTCGTGTTGGAGAGTTGTTGGAATACGGAGTGGAATACTGTGTGTACTGCCGTGGAGTACTGTATGTGTACCGACGTGGAGTCAGCTTGTTGAACAGTTTGTGTGAGTAGAATTGGAGTAGTGTTAAATTGTCGTTGTTGTGAGGCGTACTGTAGTGCTGGTTAACACTGTTGAGATGTTGTTGTTGTTATTGTTATGTGAGCGTTGTTTAATTGTCAGTGTTGAGTAGTTCACTGTGTGGAGCTGCCACTTGAAATGACTGTGAGTTAACTGAGCTGTCTGTGTCGATTGTGCCAAGCTGGACTTAGAAGATGTGTTGCATGTAAATATGATGTCCGACTCGTTGGCTGAATGGTCAGCGTACTGGCCTTCGGTTCAGAAGGTCCCGGGTTCCATTCCCGGCCGGGTCGGGGATTAATTCTTCTGGCTCGGGGACTGGGTGTTTGTGTCCGTCCCAACACTCTCCTCTTCATATTCACACAACACACTACACTACCAACCACCACAGAAACACGCAATAGTGATTACATCCCTCCATATGGGATTGGCGTCAGGAAGGGCATCCGGTCGTAAAACAGACCCAAATCCACATGTGCGACGCAGTCCGCACCCGCGACCCCACAGGTGTGGGAAAAGCGGCAGGAAAATAAGAAGAAGTTGTATGTAAATATGATGTGTATTAAGATGAGCACAAACACCCGGTCCCTGAGCTAGACGAATTAACGAGACAAGTTTAAAATCATCGGTCTGGCCGGAAATGGTACCTGGGACGTTCTGTACCGAAGGCGACTACGCTCACCATTCTTCCAAGGAACTGGACATCAGTCCCCAACTGGTAATTCTACAGAACAATTTTTAAAATATAATTCCCAATAACAATCCCTAACCCTTAAACGTGAAATTCTTAATAACAAATTAAAAAACAATGGCGCTGAATTTAGCTCGAAGGCCTGCAGATTACGAGGATATGTGTGGTCAGCGCGGGAATCCTCTCAGCAGTTATCCTTGACTTTCTAGACCGGCGCCACCTCTCACTGTGAGTAACACCTCAATTAATTTTCTCATGTAGGCTGAGTGAACCTCGAACCAACTCTCGAATCCAGGTGAAAATCTCTGACCTCATCGGGATCGAACCCGGGGTCTGCCGGGTAAGAGGCAGGGTCACAACCGCTACTCCACAGGGCCGGCATTAATTTAAGCCACTCCCTTAAAATCATATCAATTTTAATTTAAATCCGTATGATTAAAAAGGAGCCTACTTCTCTTCTAAATTTAATTCACGATAATATCCCAATCTGCCCGCCTGGTGGCCATGATCGTTAAGACGTTAAGTCTATAGGTATGACACCGTGGTTTTCCGGTTCGAGTCCCGTTGGTCGAAAAAATTTCCCCATCAGAATGTTAGCTGGCAGGGTAGGAGAGGTGGTGGTATACAATTTCTAATCACTAGATTGCGAGCACAATGCACATGTGGAGTGAGGGTACATTGCGCTGCTGATGGTGATTCGTCCGTTGGAGCAGACCCCTCGGCGCTATTCGACAGGAGTTGGCTATGGGTCGGCACCGGGTTCCCCCCTCTCCCTACTATCATATATCGCGCCTTTCATTTAATCTCATTAACACTTGTGATCTAGCGTGAAGATTAGTATACCTTGTGTCCCTGTGATTTTCCTATATCTCCTAGTATTGTATACATAATTTACTCACTCTCATTTGTTTAGGTGCTACGTCTTCTAATGAACTATTTCAAGTACTTTGAATCCATTTTGTGCGTCCACTGCACGATCTACTTTACTCAGTCTTCAAGTACCTCTCAATCAGAGAAAATTGCGAACTGCATTGGTGTCTTACTTTATCGGAATTGTGTGCGAGTGTAGAACTAGTACGAATATAATAAAGTATAGTGTCTGGGTGAAATAACGAGCCCAAATCAACTTCAAGAACAAGAAAAAGAACACTTGTGATGAGGTTGGCTTCAGGAAGGGCATACGGGCGTAAAAGCTCGCTACGAAGGTTCATCTCACTTCATACTCAGTAGGATGTCAATGTAATACGATGGGTAGAAGTTGTAGCCTACTGACTGTAAGGAGCTAATTCCCTTTCCTATTTGTCCCAATATTTGCTTTTGACATAAAAATGTCTTAAAGCTGGAAGTCATCCGAAAATTTGTGTAGCAAAATAGCGTCATGCAACAAAAGTGTGACGCGATGTTACCTAGCAACAGTACGTTGAGAGCTGCACGGGCCATGCATCTGTATAAAGAGAGCTGATCTGTAAAGTTAGGACCTGCAGTGTAGGCGAGCCCGGGCCTTCAAGGGGCCCAAGACTCCTCGAAAAAAGAAAAACAAAGAAACAAACAAATCTTTATTCTTTCTTAATCCGTTTACCCTCCAGGGTTAGTTTTCCATCGGACTCAGAGAGGGACCCTACCTCCAACGCCTCAAGGGCAGTGTCCTGGTGCGTCAGACTTTGGGTTGGGGGATTAAACTGAGAAGGAGGACCAGTTCCTTGCCATGGCGACCTCAGCTGCTATGCTGAACAGGGGCCTTGTGGGGGCATGGGTAGATTGGAAGAGATAGACAAAGAAGAGGGAAGGATGTGGCAGTGGCCTTAAATTATGTACAGTCCTACATTTGCCTGGAGGAGAAGTGGGAAACCACGGAAAACCACTTCGAGGACGGTTGAGGTGGGAATCGAACCCAGTGGCGGCTCGTGATGATAAAAATAGGTGGGGCACGTTCAACATATTAGGAACATTAGGAATCAAATCAATTAAATTAATCTTACCTTTTTATTTCTTGCATATAAAACTGTGATTGTAGGTTCTATTTTTATCTTCGAACACTTGATTTATGCTAAGCTCTGGTCTTGGTCGGCCCATTTCTTTAGCTAAAAATCTGTTTTCGTAATTAAGCGAATCTGTTTGTAAGTAGCTCACTTAATTCATTTTAAAAACACTTATGCTCGCACAGGAATACACTCAGATACATCACAATAATCTTCACACACTTTTCAGACTTACAATGAACATCGACACCGATGGACACGATTAATCTAACAGACGTACAAGGTAAGCACAGGTTTGCTACAAACACTACTTTTGCGTGCGTTAATAATACATATGCCGACAAGAAAGCAGCTGGGTGCTATCTAGTAGGCTGTAGAAGAAGTAAGTTCAAAATACGAACTAGCGCTGAAGTGTCACGTCGTAGAAATACTGTGACCGGGTCAATGGAATTTGCCATAACCCCCTTCACCCAAGGATCATGTAAGAGAAATAGATCCGTCACTCCTGTATAATATAGTTCACTGAGAAAACATGGTCATGGAAGCTATAGTGGCCCCTGTATCTCCGCCAACATAAGGAAACAAATACCACGATA
Organism: Anabrus simplex; assembly: GCF_040414725.1. Classification (NCBI taxonomy): domain Eukaryota; kingdom Metazoa; phylum Arthropoda; class Insecta; order Orthoptera; family Tettigoniidae; genus Anabrus; species Anabrus simplex. The sequence continues at coordinate 353,262,974 of NC_090269.1, read as the reverse complement.
ATACCTCGTAATAAACTTGATAATAACAGTTGTTACTTTGTAAAAAGTTTTATTGTGATGGAGATAATGATTGCATTTCGGTAGGAAAGTTGTATCTAAAGCTTCTCTCGTGTCTTTTACTTGAAAAGCAAATTGCAGTTACCGTATTTGTATGTTGGCAATACTGTTGTAACGCTAGCTTGTATCGTTTCACCGTTTGCATTTTAATGTACATTTACATTTATTAAGTAATAAATGCAACATTGATAACCGAAAATGTTAATGCAATTCATATAAAACCCCAAAATTTGCCTAAATCACGACCTAACATAACCTCATTCTTTCGCTCGTTCGTTCGTTCGTTGAACCCTTCCCACGACTTTTATGTATGGGAATGGAAAACAGGAGAAGGAATGGAAGAAGTAAAACACAGTATAATGCACACAGTTTCTATTTTGAATTTTATTCCAAACAGCAGGTAAGAAGCACAATCACACACACGTTTACTCTCAACAGCTAGATAGTTCAATGTGAAATACGTTCATGATCATAATGCTATTTCTTCACACTACGAACGCGTATATTTATAATTTCACTCCATACTCTCAAAAAAACGGGATCAAAAATCTCGTTCAGTGCGAAGGAATCTCAACAAATTTTCGTCTAACAAGCACTATTACTTACCGTACGACCAAGCTCCCTTCGCGCGCAACGATAACAGTGTTGTGTTTTGAATTTGCTGTACCGCGCAACTGAATGTGTAATGCCAACCACTGCCTTCTAAATTAACCCTCTAAAAGAGAATTTCAGTTTTCACTGGTTGGCGGAGATTGAGGGGCCCATCTCGGAACTGCTTCGGACGCTCCCTATGAAGTGTCACCCCCTTGCCTTCACCCCTCACAGCTTGCAGAATGAGGGGATAATGTTCAGGTATAAGAAAGAGTCGGTCCCATCCAGGATTAGACCTTTACTATGTTGCCTAGTTTAGTCCAGGGCTGCTAGAACAAGAACAACCATGGTGAATCATAGCCTCTTGAACTCACTAAAGGTGGTCGTGACAGTAATCGTGCATAATGTTGTTCTGATTTTTATAATAGTTTTAATCGGTGGAGGGGCACGTGACCATGTGACCTAAAGGCAGAACCGCGCCTGATCGAACCCCCTCTACTCAGTTGACTTCCCGAGGCTGAATGGGCCCCGTTCCAGTCCTCGTACCATTTTTTAATTTCGTGGCAGAGTCGGGGGTGGCACCTAACCACACTAACCACTACACCACTTAAATGAATATACAGGTTGTATCCGCGATGTTGTTACAAACTTTCAGGGATGACGGAGGACGGCAAATGGATCAATTTGAGATGAGGAACCATATTCAGGAAACGATCGAATCAAAAGTTAAGTAAAATTCTACTCATTTACGTCCGTTTACCTGCGCAAGTTTCACAAGCTGCTCCATTTACAACAAATGTTCGAAATGGCGTCTCTCTGCGTCAATGCAGGCATGGCATCGTCGCACAAAGCTCTGTCGTACCCGTTCGAATATCCCCGGTGTCGTTGGAACAGCGTCGCAGGCATCGATAATTCTTGCCAAGAGATCCTCTTCAGTCTCGACAGATGTCTCACACAGACGGGTTTTCACATGGTCTCACAAGAAGAAATCAAGTTCGGTGAGATCAGGTGAACGAGCAGTGCTGAGAGATGTTCGAACCACATCCGTTGACGGACTGACGTTAAACAATTTGGATTATTAATACCTTTAGACTTGAACGTTTTTGGACTACGTTTCCTTATCTCAAATTCAATCAATCAATCAATCAATCAATCAATCAATCAATCAATCAATCAATCAATCAATCAATCAATCAATCAATCAATCAATCAATCAATCAATCAATCAATCAATCAATCAATCAATCAATCAATCAATCAATCAATCAACCAATCAATCAATCAATCAATCAATCAATCAATCAATCAATCAATCAATCAATCAATCAATCAATCAATCAATCAATCAATCAATCAATCAATCAATCAATACTGATCTGCATTTAGGGCAGTCGCCCAGGTGGCAGATTCCCTATCTGTTATTTTCCTAGCCTTTTCTAAAATGATTGCAAAGAAATTGGAAATTTATTGAGCATCTTCCTTGGTAAGTCATTCCAATCCCTAACTACCCTTCCTAAAAACTAATATTTGCCCTAGTTTGTCTTCTTGAATGCCAGCTTTATCTTCATATTGTGATCTTTCCTACTTTTAAAGACACCACTCAAACTTATTCGTCTACTGATGTCATTCCACGCACTGTCAGTTCGGAACATACCACTTTGTCGAGCACCTCGTCTCCTTTCTCCCAAGTCTTCCCAGGCTAAACTTTGCAACAACGCTACTCTTTTGTCGGAAATCAGCCAGAACAAATCGAGCTGCTTTTCTTTGGATATTTTTCCAGTTCTTGAATCAAGTATTCCTGGTGAGGATCCCATACACTGGAACCATACTCTAGTTGGGGTCTTACCAGAGACTTATATGCCTCTCCTTTACATCCTTACTACAACCCCTAAATACCCTCATAACCATGTGCAGAGACCTGTACCCTTTATTTGTGATGCCTTTGCTGGCGAGATGTAGTGTTTACAGTGCACTATGTCTTCTGGTATGGGCTATATCAAATTTGTTACTTTCATTGACCTGTCTCAGTCTCATCCTTGGCTTTGACAATATGAAAGTGACTGAGGTATAAGTGATGCTAGTAATACCATTCCTTATGCAGCCAGTCCATGTTATGAATGGTGTGAAAATATCTCTCATAGGGTCGGTTGGTGCATGCATTTCAGTGGGCTTGGCAGACTGACATGTAATAGCAACGGCTGGCTCGGTGAGAAAAGCAACGGGAAACTACCTCACTCCTCATTTTCCTAGTACGCCTCTTCAGTGACGCCTAGGGTATTTATGACAGCTGTTGGCGGAGATGCAGAGGATCAAACCAGCGTTCGGGCCGAATACCCAACATACAACATGCATATTCACATGGTACTTACAGTGATCCCCAAAAGGAACTTTCACGCCATCAAACGCAGTAATTAAAACTGAGAGGACTTTTCCTATTTGTGAAACTCACAACCTGACTTTTAACCCCATTTATTATCATACCATTGCCTATTGTCCATCTCACAACATTGATCTATTTACCGTCCTCCATCTTCCCTGAAAGTTTGTAACATCACCACGGATACACCCTGTACATCTAGCCTAATGTCACTCTGCGGGGAAATGCTCAGATCAGATCAGGACGAAATAGTTTGCTTTTACGTAGAGGAATTACCATTTGGTTGCATCCAACAGCTGTTATTATAATTGTGTTATAGAGCAAGTTGGCTGTACGGTTAGGGGCGCGCAGCTGTGAGCGTTATGTCCTGCCGTGGTCTCCCCATTTCTATACCAAGCGAATGCTGGGAATGTACCTTAATTAAGGCCACAGCCTCTTCGTTCCCACTCCTAGGCCTTTCCGATCCCATCGTCGCCATAAGAGCTATCTGTGTCGGTGCGACGTAAAGCAACTTGTAAATATATATATAACTGTGTTGAGTATAACACATCACAGCTGTAAACAATGCTTGCTTTTGCCGTCTCTCGCAACACCGCGGCACACTCCTCACAAAAGATCTGCACTAAATTATTCCAAAATAATTACAGCAATGAAAACTGATACCAAAATATCATATTTTATATTGAACCCTTTGGTCCATAGTGAGGGATACCTACCTTCCTTACCTATCAGCAAAGTTCATGAGATCTGTCTCTTGGGTCGTATCAGGTTCTTCGTCACTTGCTGAGGTAAAGGTAGGGTTCAGTAATTCTAATCTATCTACTGGAATGAAGGGTCTATTTAAAAGATTCCTATTTATTCAGGAAAATTCTGAAACATTCTATGTCAACGGTATCATGGAAGTCAATTGTGTCCACTGGACACCACAATCATTTTACATAAACGTCAGAACACTGGTGTGAGACTTTAACGTAACTGCCTGACGGGCATTCTTACTAGAAACCACTGTCTCAATTATTAATCATTTAAGAAAGGAAAGTCTGGAAATCCTTAAATTCGGCTTCCATGTGAGACCACATGTACCATCATAGTGATTCGTTATGGTCCAGCCCTCGTAACACGAACTCTGGACTCTGGGTATAATTAAGGCCGTCCAATCGGTGTGTGCCACACAGTGGTTCTACGGCATGGACCCTTAATTGAATCGATGTGACCTGCGTCTATGTCATGGACCGACATCTAATCTTCTAAGTTACTTTAAAGTCATTGTGGATGATGACCGCAAAGAAATGATGCTACAATGGCATATGGCCCTAATCTAAGTCACTGAGGTTGATGACCCCCTGACCATCCAAGTTTATAGGCTGAAGGCTAAACACAATTAAGTTACATCGGTTGATGACCAAAGTTTCCATTTTGCTATCCCAGCACATTCACTGCTCAATCAATCAAAGTTCAATAATTACAACAATAGCAATGCTCACAAACTTTGTGGCAGTAAAATCCATTTTCTTCGGATATGTCCCCTTAATCGTTACTTTATTTTTTTAATATTCCCCAGAAAACAAACTAAAATTTCCGGAATACATCTCCAAGTTATTCGCTTGATTAAAGTTATTTCAAAATGCGCTTTCACTGAATTTAATAATTAAATAAATTTAAATGATTTAACGAAATGTTAAAGAACAGTAAATTTTATCTCCGCGGACTCTGGTTTCTTCACAAATTCCTACGCAGCTGTGATGTAAATTCAATGTTGCGATGTTTATCTGGCTGGAAAAGAATTGTTACATAATTCATGTCCAGTTGTATATCTTGTCCCATGATTTCACGCTTTAAAATCTAATCTAGTCCTAACCGTTATTAACACTTGGATATCCTATGAATCTACGTACAAACCAAACAACTCGCCATATAATTACGATGTCATATCTCGTCATACCATTATGAATTTTGCACACCCCTCACAGACAAACCGATCATCACAACCATCGCTCTATATTTTGGACAACCCTGAATTTGGTTACTCTGTTCCTTAAACTCAAAGTTCGTGATTTCAAATGTTCATTACGTCCCCAATTACAGTATTTCACAATACTCAGATCATTACCGGCTATGAATTTCAACTAAATCCAGCATTTTAACGTTTCCCTGGCCGAGAATACAGTACAATCTCAATTCCACGCCTGTCCCGTTATATCCCCGCTGTCAGCTGAGGCCTCTCACCCCAAGCTCGCTTGGCAGTTACATGAAACACCCGGTTCGTTCTACCTGACTGACTTCTCAAAATGCTCCCTTTAAACTCTGCCGACATAATTAAACAAATACGATATTCTAACCAACAAAATGCACAGATTATGCTTCAAGATGCCCACACCAATTATACGCGTCGCCAATTGATACCGCTATGGATTTCTATGAATTTCTTTCCATTCTCAACATTATAAAATATTCCTCGGGCTATCATGTCCCGGCTTCAATGACAGGACTCTAACCTGATTCGCACATCTCATCTCAACTCATATAAAACATTCCTCGGGCTTCCGTGTCCCGGCTTCAATGACAGGACTCTAACCTGATTCACAAATCTCATATCAACAAACTAACCTCTGTTTCCCAGCTCCACAATTATCATCGACAAAGAACTGTTATAAAATCCTTACTAGAAATCTAGACGTCTAATATGGCACAATGCATTACTCATGAATAACTTCGCATAAATGAGATCGTATTTAATAACTTGATTTTTATGAACAAAATGACTGGAACATTCTACTAGATCTTTTTATTGTCAGTCAGACACAGTTTAAAATGAGCATAGAAAAACGTTTCTCTCCGTGACCAAATTCATCACCCTAGGTTCTCACCCGACAGCGCGCTTCCACTCGATTGAAAATGAGTAACCATGGATTATTATTATTAACATCAAATTGCAGACAGGAAAAATTTTACGTCGAATGAACATCTTAATTTGGCATCACAAAATATAGGCAGTACACTTCACACGGATGACGATCTACATTGGACGTGATATCACTTCGAAACCCTATTCAATAACTTTTTACATTATACGGCACTCGCAAGACTTCAAAAATTTATCCAAGTGGAAAATAAAACAAATGACTCTTTTAGTCGTATTCTCACATTTACAAACTTAGTAGGGATGACCACTGCGTCGTATATCCCCATTCAAATACACTTTTAGAGATCACGAGACAAGATATAAGAGGTAGTAAGATGGAAAGTCACCTACCTCATGTAGTTATAGGGCTCACCTGCGACCCTGGCATTTTATTTAGCCATTTTTACATTCATGGCTTCACAGTTGATTATTAATTTTCTTCAGGTTTCCTGGAATAAAGCATAAAAAAAGAAAATACCCTTCACTTGTTTGCTGAGTGCACACGATGGATTATAATTATTTCGGCACACGAATTACTTAATCACATTAGAATTTATTCAGTACTTTGACCTCCTATCTGGTACAATTATTTCACTCAAGAAAACTATCTCCTCATAGAGTCAAGACCTAGCCGCAATGGATAAAATCTGCAGTTGAACTCAGTCTACTTTCGTTGGTTTGATTTCGCAGAGCAGCTCAACAATTTTTCGTCCGCTTTGTATCACAAATGCCGGAGAAGGAGACTTCGTCATGGCGTCCCTTCATATTTATAGCAGTTACCCCCTCTCTTCGGATATCTCCCTTTGCCGCCAAGAAAATTTCTATAAATTTTCTGACTTACCTAACTGTAATTTCAAGAGTTTTGAAAGTGACTACATGCTTGCTACATTTCTGGCGGTAGTGTTCATGGACATTTAAAATTTTTACGGGTTCGATTTGTGAGATGATTGACCCCCTTTGATAGGCGCTATATTTTTTGACTTGGCTTGGGTCGCCATGTACACGCGCTTTGAAATAGTTCACAAAAATGACTTGAGATTCTTCCGCTGTTGACACGTGTGGCTGACGTCACGTACCCCCGAGCGTGGGACCAAAGGTAATCACCCCCTCGTCACGTGTCAAATCCATGCTATCAAGATGATGTCGATTTATGCATAATGTTCTTAGGGCACAAAGGTCATGGGTTCAATATATAACATGATATTTCTTGATGAGTAGTGTACCTGTGGTCGTATCGTTGCCTACGCTATAATACAAGGCCTTGAAATGCACTCGTGGAAACGGGTTGCTTCCTAGCTGTCATAGCTCGTTAGGTTCCTCATCAATGCATAATGCAAATGTATACTTATGAGGTATTTTACGCAGGCCACAGTGGACTGGGTAGTCAAGATCTATGCCTAATACAGTTCTCTCATGATTCTTCTTTACTTTCTCTGAATGCATTTTAAGTTTCTTAATATATGACAGGAAATCATTAATTAACCAACTGAGAAGTTCATCTTCAGTATTAAAAGATGCTTTTTTTTGCTAGTGACTTTACATCGCACCGACACAGATAGGTATTATGGCGGCGATGGGATAGGAAAGGCCTAGAAGTTGGAAGGAAGCGGCCGTGGCCTTAATTAAGCTACAGCCCCAGCATTTGCCTGGTGTCAAAGTGGGAAACCACGGAAAACCATCTTCAGGGCTGCCGACAGTGGGATTCGAACCCACTATCTCCCGGATGCAAGCTCACAGCCGCGCGCCCCTAACCGTACGACCAACTCGCCCGGTTAAAAGATGCTCGTTTGTTCTCGTTCCTGAATATGTCCCATGTGAGGTGTTGCAGACGTTATGCGCATTAAACAATTTAATAAAATGCTCCATAAAACAAATTACTTATTTTAAACTGTATTTTGTGCTCTCGGGACAAAACCACCTCCATACTTTACAAACCAGAGATTGTTTCAGGGGAAAATACAATATTTTTAGCTCTTGCTACATTCATGAAATTTCGTGAAATGTGTTGGGCAAATTATTTTCCTCGTAGGTTTCCTAATTTAAGATTTCTGAGTTTGAAGATGTCTCTCAAATGATTGCCGGTCACGGTAGCATAGTTTAAAAAAAGTCCAGTGACAAATTTTGGGATCGCCCGATTCTTATGACGTAACTCGGATCAAAACTTAGGAACAGAGGCCTACTTCGATCAGCTTGAAGTCGTATCTCATGCGTAATACTTCCTCTGTATAATGTTTCAAACATTGAACATTCACTGGAAACTTGTGAAACGAAATTCCACTACCTTTAATTTCTCGTGAATAAACCATGACTGGAACTGCGAATGCTTAACATCGGACGAATACATAATACATTCACAGCCAACTCAGTTAATGAACACGTTTAAAGGCGCGAGCCTGGTAGACAGGGGGCAAGATAGCGATCCTAGCGGCCCGGCATTGAACTTCAGTGTAACCACTTCCATAGCGTTTTACGGCTCTATTTCCAGGCCTTGTATTATAACGTATGCAACGGATCGTATAATGCACAACTCTTCCTTATCATTAGCTTCCTTTCCACACATTTATTCGACAACAATGTATAATTACAACTAAAACTTAGTGTACTAATAGGTGTTCTGTGGTGTAGTAAAAATGAAATATCGTATGGCTTTTATTGCCGGGAGTGTCCGAGGACATGTTCGGCTCGCCAGGTGCAGGTCTTTTGATTTGACTCCCGTAGGCGACCTGCGCGTTGTGATGAGGATGACATGATGACGAAGACAACACATACACCCATTCCCAGTGCCAGCAAAATTAACCAATCGTGGTTAAAATTCCCAACCCTGCCAGGAATCGAACCCGATCCCCTGTGACCAAAGGCCAACACGCTAACCATTTAGCCATGAAGCCGGACTGTGGTGTAGTAACAATCAGTCAAATCATTTTCGACTTCCCGAGCTCTCTTTGCGCGAAAGTAAGAATATGGTGTACTTTACACCGTGGGTAATAATAGGCTTATCAATTGTGCGGTGTGATATTTTAAAAACTTTATTTGAACGGTTTTTGATGTAATTTTATTCGTACATTTTTCTGTGTTGTAAATAAATTATTATAACTGTGAATTCAGTATCGGTTACAGAGTATAGGTCTGCAGTTATTGAAAAATTAAACCAATTTTAAGTACAAATATCTAAGTGGTGTACGGATGGTAGTTCAGCCTTTAAAGTATGGAGGCAGTTATACAATTAAACCATCTTTATACGTAGACTTTCACGACCACTAAATGACATTATGATAATTATTTGGGGATATTAGGTCGTGTAATAATAAATAAATACCAGCTGACGCGTTTCAATCCTGCGACCAGGATCGTCTTCAGAGCAACAACAAAGCAAAATGGCTACGGTCTCTCCATAGTAACCAGACTCAAGATAGGGAGACCCTGTTAGAAATATAGTTCATTCCAGGGCCTCCAGAGTCACGGAGAAAGATGTTGACGAGTTAACTATGGAGGGTAGCCATGATCTACTCAGTATATAGCCGTCACCTTTGTTAAAATTATTCGGGCGTTTAGCAATTTCTATCGCCTCGCGAATGATTCTGGGAATAAAATGTTTCTCTTCACAAATGACAGAAGTTGCATCAAAAATTATTTGATGGTCGTTATGTATGGCATGTTCTGCCACAGCAGACTTCTCTGGCTGGCAAAGACGTAAGTGCCTGCGATGTTCTTTAACCCTTGTTCCTACTTTCCTACATGTTTGGCCGACATAAACCGATCCACAGGAGCAAGAAAATCATATATATTCCAGCGCAGTTTAAACCAATAGGATCTTTGACAGATCGCAAACAATTGCCTATGGTGATATTAGGCTTAAAAATGGTCTTGATATTGTGCTTTCTGAGAATATTGCCAATCCTATCCGTGACAGATTGCACGTATGGTAAGAAGGCCAGACTCAAAGTACGAGAATCACGTGACAATCTGTCTTTTGGCTTAGGATGTAGCACTTCGTCAATCTGTTTCCCTGAATAGCCATTGCTCAGAAATGTTCTGGTTAGGAACTCAAGTTCACCGTTTAATTTATCCTCCTCACAAACCTCCCTTGCTCGGCTGATAAGAGTGTTAAGCATAGCTCGCTTTTGGCAAGGATGGTGATGAGAGGACCCATGAAGGTATCTATTAGTATGGGTAGGTTTACAGTAAACCGAATGACCTAAAGTTCCATCTGATTTCTTAGAAACCAAAACATCCAAGAACGGCAAACATCCTCCACGTTCAGTCTCCATGGTAAATTTAATGTTTGGATGTATGCTGTTCAAGTGATCCAAAAATATGGATAATTCGTGTTTACCATGGGGCCAGATAACAAATGTGTCATCGACATATCTCAACCAGATGGACGGCTTGAGCGTGCAAGATTGAAGACAACGCTTTTCAAAATATTGCATATAGAAATTAGCAATGACTGGTGCCAATGGCGATCCCATGGCAACACCATCCATTTGTTCGTATATTGTACCATGAAAACTGAAATATGTGGTAGTGAGGACAAGGTGAAACAGATTAACAATGTCACCAGGAAAGATTTTATCCAACAGAGACAAGGTGTCTATGATTGGAACCCTAGTGAACAGAGACACAACATCAAAACTGACTAGAATATCACCAGGAGAAACACGCAGATTGGATAAAATGCCAATAAAATGTGATGAATTCCTGATGGATGCCTCATTACCTATGTACGGCTTGAGAAGTTCTCCAAGATATTTGGCCAGGTTGTATGTAGGGGAACCAATACTGTTAACAATAGGTCTAAGGGGAACTCCGTCTTTATGGATTTTAGGAAGGCCATAAAGTCGGAGAATTGTGGAAGCCTGCTGTCGCAAACCACGAGAAACATCATTCGGAATCGAGCTAGCTTTAAGAAGAGACGCTGTTTTCCTATCAATGGCGTTGGTAGGATCATTTTTTAGCACCTTATAGGTGGGATCATTGAGAAGTTCCTCAATCTTGTTATTGTAGTCAACAGTGTTCATAACCACAGTAGCATTGCCTTTATCAGCCTTCAACACCACCAAGTCCTTGTTCAATTTTAGTTGTTTAAGAGCATACCTCTCTTTGGAAGTAAGGTTAGGACGAGGGGGTTTGAAATGTCTGATAATGGTGGCGGTTTCAAGACGAATTGCTAAACGCCCGAATAATTTTAACAAAGGTGACGGCTATATACTGAGTAGATCATGGCTACCCTCCATAGTTAACTCGTCAACATCTTTCTCCGTGACTCTGGAGGCCCTGGAATGAACTATATTTCTAACAGGGTCTCTCTATCTTGAGTCTGGTTACTATGGAGAGACCGTAGCCATTTTGCTTTGTTGTTGCTCTGAAGTCGATCCTGGTCGCAGGATTGAAACGCGTCAGTTGGCATTTATTTATTATTACACGACCTAATATCCCCAAATAATTATCATAATGCCATTTAGTGGTCGTGAAAGTCTACGTATTAAGATTACCAAACTCTATGGGGAGAGTATTTATTACGACATGAAACGCTTTGAACGTCTGAGGCTGAAAAAGGCTCGTATATTGTCGTCTCTAACTTTCTGTGTTAGATGTCGGGACAATAACATCGTCCCTAAATTTGCGGTGTTAAAGCATCGGATTGAATCGCCACATACTCGTAGAATTCTACGTAGGGCGAGCTTCGCTCTCATTCGAGAGCGCATTCATGCTTTGAGAAGGGAACTGGAATTTGTTTCAGGTGAGCTTTAAAAGCTTCATCTTTCTTAAAGTCGGACATTAGAGGTAAACACATTCAATTATCTGGACTTTGTATCTCACATGGCTTTCTTATCGCTTTCATCTTCTTCAAGGGCTAGACATGTATCCAAATTTTCCCGTTTATCGATGTGCCAGAGGAAGAATTCTGTCCCACACTTGAATTCTTCTAAAGTAGTGGTTAATCTACCCACCACCTTGGATACTCCTTCTATGTCTGTGCTCGAGAAGGGATTAAATTTTGCGATTTCACCTCTTAAGCTTCCGACGGAGGAGATCATCTGTGGAGTTGAGGCTTCTCTAAAGCCCTTACCGGATCATATTGCTGAGGAGATTCGTCTTGAAACCGCCACCATTATCAGACATTTCAAACCCCCTCGTCCTAACCTTAACTTCCAAAGAGAGGTATGCTCTTAAACAACTAAAATTGAACAAGGACTTGGTGGTGTTGAAGGCTGATAAAGGCAATGCTACTGTGGTTATGAACACCGTTGACTACAATAACAAGATTGAGGAACTTCTCAATGATCCCACCTATAAGGTTCTAAAAATGATCCTACCAACGCCATTGATAGGAAAACAGCGTCTCTTCTTAAAGCTAGTTCGATTCCGAATGATGTTTCTCGTGGTTTGCGACAGCAGGCTTCCACAATTCCCCGACTTTATGGCCTTCCTAAGATCCATAAAGACGGAGTTCCCCTTAGACCTATTGTTAACAGTATTGGTTCCCCTACATACAACCTGGCCAAATATCTTGGAGAACTTCTCAAGCCGTACATAGGTAATGAGGCATCCATCAGGAATTCATCGCATTTTATTGGCATTTTATCCAATCTGCGTGTTTTTCCTGGTGATATTCTAGTCAGTTTTGATGTTGTGTCTCTGTTCACTAGGGTTCCAATCATAGACACCTTGTCTCTGTTGGATAAAATCTTTCCTGGTGACATTGTTAATCTGTTTCACCTTGTCCTCACTACCACATATTTCAGTTTTCATGGTACAATATACGAACAAATGGATGGTGTTGCCATGGGATCGCCATTGGCACCAGTCATCGCTAATTTCTATATGCAAGATTTTGAAGAGCGTTGTCTTCAATCTTGCACGCTCAAGCCGTCCATCTGGTTGAGATATGTCGATGACACACTTGTTATCTGGCCCCATGGTAAACACGAATTATCCATATTTTTGGATCACTTGAACAGCATACATCCAAACATTAAATTTACCATGGAGACTGAACGTGGAGGATGTTTGCCGTTCTTGGATGTTTTGGTTTCTAAGAAATCAGATGGAACTTTAGGTCATTCGGTTTACTGTAAACCTACCCATACTAATAGATACCTTCATGGGTCCTCTCATCACCATCCTTGCCAAAAGCGAGCTATGCTTAACACTCTTATCAGCCGAGCAAGGGAGGTTTGTGAGGAGGATAAATTAAACGGTGAACTTGAGTTCCTAACCAGAACATTTCTGAGCAATGGCTATTCAGGGAAACAGATTGACGAAGTGCTACATCCTAAGCCAAAAGACAGATTGTCACGTGATTCTCGTACTTTGAGTCTGGCCTTCTTACCATACGTGCAATCTGTCACGGATAGGATTGGCAATATTCTCAGAAAGCACAATATCAAGACCATTTTTAAGCCTAATATCACCATAGGCAATTGTTTGTGATCTGTCAAAGATCCTATTGGTTTAAACTGCGCTGGAATATATAAGATTTCTTGCTCCTGTGGATCGGTTTATGTCGGCCAAACATGTAGGAAAGTAGGAACAAGGGTTAAAGAACATCGCAGGCACTTACGTCTTTGCCAGCCAGAGAAGTCTGCTGTGGCAGAACATGCCATACATAACGACCATCAAATAATTTTTGATGCAACTTCTGTCATTTGTAAAGAGAAACATTTTATTCCCAGAATCATTCGCGAGGCGATAGAAATTGCTAAACGCCCGAATAATTTTAACAAAGGTGACGACTATATACTGAGTAGATCATGGCTACCCTCCATAGTTAACTCGTCAACATCTTTCTCCGTGACTCTGGAGGCCCTGGAATGAAATATATTTCTAACAGGGTCTCTCTATCTTGAGTCTGGTTACTATGGAGAGACCGTAGCCATTTTGCTTTGTTGTTGCTCTGAAGACGATCCTGGTCGCAGAATTGAAACGCGTCAGTTGGTATTCATTTATTATTACACGACCTTATATCCCCAAATAATTATCATAATGTTAAACCATCTTTCTTTCTTTCTTTCTTTCTTTCTTTCTTTCTTTCTTTCTTTCTTTCTTTCTTTCTTTATCTGTTTACCCTTCAGGTTTGGTTTACCCCTCGGACTCAGCGAGGGATCCCACCTCTATCGCTTCAAGGGCAGCGTCCTGGAGCAGAGACCCTGGGTCGAGGAAACAACTGGGGATGAAGAAGACCAGTACTTCGCCCAGACGGCTTCACCTGTTGTGTTGAACAGCGGCCTTGCGGAGGGACGGGAAGATCGGAAGAGATAGACAAGGAAGAGGGATGGAAGCGGCCGTGGCCTTAAGTTAGGTACAATCCCGGCGTTTGCCTGGAGGAGAAGTGGGAAGCCACGGAGAACCACTTCCAGGATAGCTGAGGGGGGAACGGAAGCCCCGTCTACTTAGTTCACCTTTCGAGGCTGAGTACACCCCGTTTCAGCCCTCGTACCACTTTTCAAATTTCGTGGCAAAGCCGGGAATCGAACCCGGTTCTCCGGGGGTGGCAGCTAATCACTAATCACACTAACCACTACACCACAGAGGCCGACTTATTTTTTAATAATCTTACAATAATGAATAATCCCTTTGTTCATATCATTTGACCATATATTGCATTAGTTCTACTGGCTGTAATCACATTTATATTACTTATTCATACGTTTGTCCGCCTCTGTGGTGTAGTGGTTAGCGTGATTAGCTGCCACCCCCGGAGGCCCGGGTTCGATTCCCGGCTCTGCCACGAAATTTGAAAAGTGGTACGAGGGCTGGAACGGGGTCCACTCAGCCTCGGGAGGTCAACTGAGTAGAGGTGGGTTCGATTCCCACCTCAGCCATCCTGGAAGTGGTTTTCCGTGGTTTCTCACTTCTCCTCCAGGCGAATGCCGGGATGGTACCTAACTTAAGGCCACGGCCGCTTCCTTCCCTCTTCCTTGCCTATCCCTTCCAATCTTCCCATCCCTCCACAAGGCCCCTGTTCAGCATAGCAGGTGAGGCCGCCTGAGCGAGGTACTGGTCATACTCCCCAGTTGTATCCCCCGACCAAGAGTCTGAAGCTCCAGGACACTGCCCTTGAGGCGGTAGAGGTGGGATCCCTCGCTAAGTCCGAGGGAAAAACCGAACCTGGAGGGTAAACAGATGATGATGATGATGATGATGATTCATACGTTTTAGATTTCATTTGAGGGGGCCCGATTTTACTTTGGCAGCCGGGTCCGTATTACATTCGTTACGGTCTTGATTTAATGGCGCACTTCACACCACATCCTGCACGGCTGCTAGGTAACATTGCGTCACATACTTTAATGAAAGACATATTTATGATCATTTGAATGTGCATTTTTGTACAGCTGACTCAGGGCGCTGTTCGGTTCTTTCCAGACCTAGTTAATTGTAAGTGGAAAGGGGTACCAGGAAAGAACATTGGCACACTATTTGTTTGTAATCAGCATGCAGATATAAGGGCACCGTGTTGAATGCGATAACCTCAGCTGAACGAGGGACTTCCCTGCGTACATTGCTCTCTGGAACCTGCATGCTGTTCTCGGAAGTGGAAGCTTTCGCGAGTGCTTTAAAAGGCATCACACTGAGGCTACCATATCACAACAGCTTGTCCAGTGATAGCGCTTCCTCTACTAAGGTGAGTGCTGCCAGACATTTACTATTGCCTGCAAGAGTAATTTCGGGATATTCCTATTAAATAAGTGATTTTTATCGGGGTGAGTGACTCAGGCAGTAGAAGGCTGGCTTTCTGGGTGGGTTCGATCCCAGCTCATTGCTCAGATGTGCTAGTCTCTTGTCTGTAAACTTTTTAGGCAGGTGAAAATAAACTTCTGCGAGACAAAATTTCGGCACCATGGCGTCTTTGAAAATCGTAAACGTAGATAGTAGGACGTACAATCAATAATATTATTATGTGATGTGTCCGGCTCCGGGGCTAAATTGTTAGCAAGCTGGCCTTTGGTCACAGGAGTCCCGGGTTCGATTCCCGGCAAAGTCGGGAATTTTAACCATTATTGGTTAATTTCGCTGGCACGGAGGCTGGGTGTATGTGTCGTCTTCGTCATCATTTCATCCTCATCACGTCGCCTACGGGCTTCAAATCGAAAGACGTGCACCTGGCGAGCCGAACATGTCCTCGGACACTCCCGGCACTAAAAGCCATAACCTAAATGGTTAACATTTAGATGCCTATGCGGCGTCAGCTGGGAAGACCACCACCAGGCCTCACGCATTATTATTATTATTATTATTATTATTATTATTATTATTATTATTATTATTTCTTCGTATGCCCATTCAGAGAGCGCGTTTAAAATTGTTCGTTGGCCTGCTGATTTTCGCCTTCTTATCCTCCCAGAATCTCTTCATGAATGCACCGTGTTGCATCTTGCGTTCCTACCACTTTTATTATTAGGCTATATTATTATTATTATTATTATTATTATTATTATTATTATTATTATTATTATTATTATTATTCTGGTCTAGAAATCAAGGATAACGGCGGAGAGGATTCGTCGTGCTGACCACACGACACCTTGTAATCTGCAGGCCTTCGGGATGAACAGCTTGGTAGGCCTTGGACCTCCGGGCTGTTGCGTCATGGGGTCAAGGTCGTCGATAAATAGTACATAACAAACGTTATAGAGAATACAATTTCCTATCATTTATGTCTTATACAGTTTTGCCGTACCGACTATAACAGAGATGTTCTTCATTTTAGACTTTTGTTGCTTAGTCCATATCAGTGCCAAGCCACGAGGCAAAGAATGAGCATTATTGAATGAAAATCGTGTCTAAAGTCGCAGAATAAGGCTATAAATAATTTTCTCCACAATGGGTGAAGTGGTAGTTTAGGGGAAAGCCTAAAATGTAATTACCTATCAAATATTAGTGTTATTAGTGGTCCTATCCATAACTACGAGGGTCGAGTCATAAGTCATAGCAACAATTTTTTTCTCTCGCGAACAGGAGACAACACGGAAAATCTAAGATATACATTTGGAAATATAGGGCATGTACTTATGCATAGGACCTGAAGACAAATGCTGACTTCAGGAGGTTCTCGTAGGAAAGTGACAGAACACAGGCCATTGGTAAACACTGTTGTGTTATGGTATAGACAGCAAGTACACAAGACTACGTACAAAGGACACGTGTCCACTGGTTACAGACCTTCGAAATAATCACCCAAGGCTTCCACTGTGCGTTGCCAGTGGTGGGGCAGGCGCTGAATACCGTTCGCTACATGTGTATCGCTAACGTGTGCATGCACACCTAAGGCTTCCCGCAGCTCTGCATGGCATTGGGGTACATTTCTGCAGCGGAGAACTGCTATTTTAATATACGATCGTTGCTCCTGCTTGTTGACATCCATTTTGTGACGCTATCACTTACACACTGAACTTGGGGGCTGTTATGATGTCCTCTTTGTTAGCAAACCGTTGTCTACGTAATGGCTTCTTGACTTTGGGGATTAGATCATAGTCACATGGGCTCCGATCAGGCGAATAAGGCGGGTGTGGAAGAACCTCCCAACCCCACCATTGTAAGCGACGCTGGACGATGGCAGTTGATACTCTACCCCGTTTGAACGTCTCCACCCACCTCGCCACAGTTCTATAGGGCATGGCATGCACACCTAAGGCTTCCCGTAGCTCTGCATGGTATTGGGGTGCATTTCTGCCGTGGAGAACTGCTATTTTAATATACGATCGTTGCTCCTGCTTGTTGACATCCATTTTGTGACGCTCTCACTCACACACTGAACTTGGGGGCATGCTTAGACTCACACTGTTGTTTACATACACCATCTAGTGACATCATACGCAAGTTCATACCGTACGTTTCTAAATGCAAATCTTAGATTTTCCGTGTTGTCTCCTGTTCGCGAAAAAAGAAAGTAGTTTTCATGACTTATGACTCGACCTATGTATTAAGTGTCAAAAGTTACAGAATATACGATTTCCGATTATTTACGCCTTACTCAGTTTTACCGCATCAACTATGATAACAGAATTCATGAATTTAGACGTTTGTTGGTTAGTCCATATCAGCGCCGAGCATCGCTAACATGCAGTCATGGTGGTGGTTTTTGTCGTGATTGTTTTAAGGTGAAAAACCGCGTGGTCATCAGCTCATATCGACTAGGAAAATTGTGAAGATGATCATCAAAACGAGAGAGAAATTGTGAAGGAACTATAACTTGAAAAATATGACAAGATGGAGTCCTTAAAGGCGGAATAAGGACTCACTTTACAGCAGATGGCTTAACATTACATAGTCGGAAGGAAACTAAATGTGAAGCCTACAATATAGAAAGCCCATAAAACTGGTCAACAGTAACATTACACTGACTATTGTTTGTTGTGATGTGCTTTGTCCCTTCTGCTGCCATTCATCTCTGATGGATGGGATTACTGCTGCGTTCCGAGTAAAACAGCCTGACTGAATATTAGCGGGAAGTAGCTAGAGAGTTAGATAACTTATTTTTTCAGCATACTACATCTCTGGTTCATAGATGTTCTGATAACTGCTGGTACGTGACACTCGTTCATCATAGTATTGCAGCTATTCGATCCCTACTCTGAGGCGCTGATAGGATTGGGGTGTGTGCACACTTAACGGAAAACGGCACAGCAGTTCTTACCACTGTCTACGGTCGGGTCGTACCTACTCTGGAAATTGGCATTGTTAGAATGCCACCGTAGTCATCGTCATCATCATCTGGAGCCGTTTCCAACCACAGACTGGGTCTGCTTCGAACATAAGCCTCTCCATAGTTTTCTGTCCATCCGCCACTTCTCTTCTCTCACTGTCGTCCAATTTCCTCATCCTGCCACGATGCACTTCTTTACACATTTCAACCATCTGTCTCTCGGTTTTCCTCTAGGGCTCCTTCCCTTCAACTCCATTTCTAACACCTTTCTTGGTATCCTCTCTTCTCCCGTTCTCTTGATGATGATGATGATGATGATGCTTGTTGTTTTAAGGGGCCTAACATCGAAGGTCATCGGCCCCCCCCCCATTCTCTTAACATGCCCATACCACTGCAGCCTGGATATTTCTATCTCTGTAGCGGTATCTCATTTACCATTTCCCGAACTCTCTCATTTCTTACTTTGTCCATTCCTGTTAAACCTACTCGACACCTTTGAAGCTTCAATTCCACTGCTTGTATTCTATGTTTATCCCTCACCTTCATCACCTACGTTTCTAATCCATACATCAAAATTGGCACAAAATAAGTCTTGTATATGTCTTTTCACGAGAGTTTAATCCTGATGTAAACATGGAATGTCCACGCCTCCGCCAAAGAAAGAGTTGTGATTCGCTGAGCGTGTAGTACCGACCTCCACCCCGTCAACGTCTCGTGTTCGGACGTATAGGGCTGCGCATCGCATACGACAACAGTGAACTTCTGAATAAACGACTAAACCTGGATTCTGTTCACTTAGTTTATTGAACACATTCACAATGCACTGCCTATGGTCACTTCTGAGCGGTTTACCTCTTTTGTATTTCACTGCACGTGTTGGTCCTACCTCTTGCTCCATTTCTCTCACTATGAAAACCGACACTGACTGCTGCTGCAAGATGCAACACCTCATCTCCACACTGTACTGCTTGGGACTTTCCCCTACTACGGGAAGACTTTCTGTATTACACCACGTCTTGTGCCTTCATTTCTCGTTATTTCACTATTTTTTTAAAGCATATATATATGCCGGAATATATGACAACCATATTTTAATTTGATTACGTACTCTTCCAAACTTTACAAATGTAATAAACTAAAATAAAATTAATGCGGCGTACTATTTTTCTCCGAGCTCGTATACAGTCGAGTGAGTGCGACGGTTGCTTCTCCAATCAACTACGTCTATGTCCACGTGCAAAGCCAAGGTGCTGCGCCTATTTGTTTACATCAGGATTAAACTCTCGTGACAAACGGTGTTGATGATTCCTTTACATCCCTATTCCATATCAATCGTCCCACACTCTTAAAGAATCCATTTGCACAACTTCCTCTTTCATTGATTTCCATCCTGTTTCCTCCAGTTTTTTTTTTTTGCTAGTTGTTTTACGTCGCACCGACACAGATAGGTCTTACGGTGACGATGGGACAGGAAAGGGCTAGGAGTGGGAAGGAAGCGGCCGTGGCCTTAATTAAGGTACAGCCCCAGCATTTGCCTGGTGTGAAAATGGGAAACCACGGAAAACCATTTTCAGGGCTGCCGACAGTGGGATTCGAACCTACTATCTCCCGAATACCGGATACTGGCCGCACTTAAGCGAGTGCAGCTATCGAGCTCGGTTCCAGTTTCTTAGATTACACTTCCCAGATATTTAAAGCTTTCAGCTCTTTTCAACTGCTCCCCTCCTAATGTCATGCCATTATACGCTCGGTTCTTACTTCGTGTCGTTACCAGCAGTTCACTCTTTTGGGCCGAGAACTTAATTAGGCCTACATAAGATGACACAACTTCCTCTCATACATTTAGCTGTTCCTGCAATTCACTCTCACGGTTTCGCCTTATTAGTAGATCATCTGCAAACAACACTGATTTCATTCTTCTCTCCCCAATGGTCTGTGTTACCTTCTTTATTACACCATCCATCACCATTATAAATAGTAGAGGTGAGAGGGCACTTCCTCGCTTTACACCATTTGTTAACTGAAATCATCCAGTTCTTTCGGTTCCATCATACATATTTTTCACCCTTGTCACTATCTGCTCATTTTCGCCACCGTAGTACTTTTCGTAAAAAGTGAGAAACTGTGCCCATTCTCATTTGATCGAGTATGTCAAGTGATGGCATTGCTTTTAACCGCGGCATTTCAGTCGGTTAATATTGTATTCTGACAAGAATACTGACGTCATTGAGTTCAGTTTAATATTTGTCTGTGTCTGTTAGCATGACGAGAAAATGGATGGGTGTATCGGGCAGCAGTACTCGGTAACACCTGTGGATCTTAGAATGTGTGCATAAGCTCCCGAAGAGCAGCCGGCGAGTCCTTGAAGATTTTATTTTATTTATTAGCAGCCATATTTGACCGGATTGAGATCGCCAAACGAGGAAAACAGAACTTTACCAGGGCAGAGATTTGAACACGGACCTCCGTGCTAACAGGATCTCACCATAGCAAGTTCGCTACGGTGACACCGGTTGAAACCCGCGGTGTGTTTGTGTTTGATGTTGATTTCTCGGCGTGGCTCTGAAGCCCATCGTAAGCCTCGTGCAGATTCAGCAACACCGCCATTAATTTCAATTCTCCCGCGATGTGAACTGATTGCCTAATTCCAGCAGCTGATGAAAAACAATGAAATGGCGTACGGCTTTTATTACCGGCAGATCCAAGACCGGATTCGGCTCGCCAGGTGCAGGTCTTTTGATTTGACATCTGTAGGCGACATGCGCGTCGTGATGAGGATGAAATTACGATGGAGACAACATATACACCCAGCCCCATGCCAAGTAAATTAACCAATGCTGGTTAAAATTCCCGACCCTGCCGGGAATCGAACTTGGGACCCCTGTGATCAAAGACCAGCACTCTAACCATTTTTTTTGCTATGGGCTTTACGTCGCACCGACACAGATAGGTCTTATGGCGACGATGGGACAGGAAAGGCCTAGGAGTTGGAAGGAAGCGGCCGTGGCCTTATCTAACCATTTAGCCATGGAGCCGGACAGCAGCTGATAAATGACAACGGCGTGAGATATCGAATTATTTCGTTCAAATTATTTATCAGTATGACCAACCCCATAAAGTTCATATACCAGGTTCATGTTGTACTACTACTACTACTACTAAAATGTTTTCATTCCTCCCCCGAAGGGGCGATGCGAGCCTCTTGGACGGTAACGCCGTCTCTCAGGCCGGGAGATTTGTGACGGTGAAGGAGATGCTCGGAGAAGGTGAGGGGGTTGGCAGCCGTAGCCTGTACTAGGAAATGTCACGGCATTCGCCTTAGTGCAGGAGAATGGAAAACCACGGAAAACCATTCTCAGGACAGCCGACGGTGGGGGCCAGCTGAGAGGTCCAGCCCTTTCCCGTCTCCCGAATACTTAGGCGTAGAACCACGGGAGAGCCATGGCCAGCCCTCCTCTGCTCGGTTGGCCGGTCGGAGAGCAGAGCTGTTGGACCACGGAGCAGCCATGGCCACTTGTGGGCCGAGACCCACTCTGCAGCCACCAACATTTCACGTTGTTTCCGACCACCGCGTATGTATGGGCTCTGCTACACTCCACTGTGTCTCATTCATGCATTCCTTTTTCAGATGAATACCCGACTGCTTATTGCCGTAATTGTACTGGCAGTGAATGTCTGCAGTGGAAGAAACCCTTCATTACCAGTACAACCGAGTTGCGTTTGTCGTCCGTGCACCGAGCCTTCAATTACCCATAGTGACTGCGAACGGCTGGGAGGAATACCACTTCATAGCTACTGCAACTGTTGTGACACATGCGAGATATTAGTGGGTGAGTACACAACAATTTCAGATAAGCATATGTACAGATATTCTTCAGAGCTGAGTAATTTCTCTTTTTGGCTCCGATGAAAGGCGAAAGCTAATGATCAATCAAACCACACAGTGTTACTTATTATCCTTTGGCCTTCTGACCGACAGTTCCTTCTTTAGGACATCATTCATGCATAATAATAATAATAATAATAATAATAATAATAATAATAATAATAATAATAATAATAATAATAATGGCGTATAGCTTCTTGAGTGGTGCTGGTGGTGGTGATTATTGTTTTAAGGAAGTACAACTTGGCAACCATCTTCTATGAACACTAATCCGAGAAAAAAGTGGAAGGAACCCGACACTTCGAGAAATGAAGGTATCACTCAAAGAAAGACAAGGGCAACGAAATGAAAGGCTCCCTAGGTCTCCACATGTTATACTGTCGGGGTCGGAAAAATACAAGGGTTGACCAAGGGAGGTCAGATAGGATACATGAAAGTGAGGAGCCTTACACAAATAAGCGGAAACAATGCCAGGACTCAGCTAAAGGCCCCATGGTCGCCAACACACGCTCCCAAGTTAAGACCTCTTGGGGTCCCTCTTAGACACTTTTTACGACAGGATACCCCTAGGTTGGAGTCACCTCTGTGAGAACGGGGCACCAGATTTTTAATAATGAAGACGGCACTCACAAACCCAGCCCCCGGGCCAGACTAATTAACCAATTAATGTTAAAATTCCCGACCCGGGTGGGAATCGAACCCGGGACATCCTGGACCAAAGGATAGAACGATAACTGTTTAGCCACGGAGCGGACATGCATAGTAATAAGTCTAATGCATTATTACGGGCAAGATCCTGTTATCAATTCGATATTTAGTATTATGGGTACCTATGAGTTTTCTGTGCATTAGCTGGCAGGACCTAGTCTTTACAGTGCACTATGTCTTCTGGTATGGGCTAGAGCAATTTTGTTACTTTCATAGATCTGTCTCTGTCTTATCCTTGGCTTTGACAATATGAAAGTGACTGAGGTATGAGCGATGCTAGTAATGCCAGTCCTTATGCAGCCTGTCTCTGCTATGAATGGTGTGAAAATGTCGCTCATAGGGTCGGTTGGTGAATGCATTTCAGTGGACTTGGCAGACTGATATGTAATAGCAACTCTGGCTCGGTGAGGAAAGCAATGGGAAACTACCCCACTCCTCATTTCCCTAGTGTGCCTCTTCAGTGATGCCTAGGCCATCTATGACAGCTGATGGCAGAGCTGTTGAGGATCCCACCAGCGGAGTCGCTGACGGACTGAACATACATACATCAGTTTCCTGGAAGCAACACTAAATGGTCTAATTTTCATTCGACAGTATTTTAATCTACTCTAATGTATGCTACAGTATGTACTGTTGCTTCAGGGTCATAGTATGCAATAAAAAGTTTCTTTCTTTCATAGTCCGTTTACCGGCCAGATTTGTTTTTTCCTGCGGAGGGATCCCACCTCTACCACCTCAAGGGCAGTGTCCTGGAGCGTGAGACGTTTAGCCGGGGATACAATTGTAGAAGAGGACCAGTACCTCGCCCAGGCGGTCTCACCTGCTATACTTAACAGGGGCCTTGTGGAGGATGCGAAGATTGGAAGGTATAGGCAAGAAAGAGGGAAGGTAGTTGCTGTGGCCTTAAGTTAGGTACCATCCCGACTTTTGCGTAGAGAAGAAATGGAAAACCACTTCGAGGATAGCTTAGATGGGAATCGATCTCCCTCTACTCACTTGATCTCCCGAGGGTGAATGAGGCATTCCAGGTCTCGTACCACTTTTGAAATTTCGTGGCAAACCCGGGCACCAAACCCGGGCTTGCGGAGGTGGCAGCAAATCATACTAACAACTATACCCAGAGGCGGACGCAATAAAGAGTTAATTAGGGAAATTTAATAATAGATCATGTATCTTTGATATTCAAAATTTGAATGATTTATTTGGATTAACGACATTTATAAGTTAATTGTTCCTATAAATATAATGCATGCTTAATAGGAGTTGTATGGCGAGAGTTTACGTATATTCAACATAACGGTCATATCAGTATGTAGTCTACTTGTCTTTGTTAAGGAAAAGAGATGTTTATGAATTTCATGGCCTTACTTCTCTTATGCTTTCAGGAGAAGGAGCATCTTGCAAAGTAACCCTGGGGCAGTTTCCGTACCCGAAATGCAACTTCAGGGAAGACCTTAAATGCGTCGATGACGTGTGCAGGAAGACCGAGGAATAATATTCACGTTTATGTTGGTGACATACAGTATGTGAACCTAGCGTATGAAAACATTACTAAATTATGTACTACCAATCTTAAAATAAAGTCTTCTGAATGTATGGAGTTTTAAATGTAACTACACATTACATTCCAGTATATTTTAAAATGTAAGCATGGCGGTATAATACACACATCAAAATAAATGTGTGTCGTCTGTAGACTTGTTAGATACCCGCTATATTTGATATATGGCAATGTTATTGGCTTTACACCAGCTAGTGGACATGATCGTTAAAGCATTAAGTCTCTATGGTCTGACACCGTGGTTATCCGGTTCGAGCCCCGTTGGTGGAAACAATTTTCACCATCAGAATGTTCGCCGGCAGTGTAGGAGAGGTGGTGGAATACAATTTCTAATCACTAGATTGCGTGATATAAGCCAGGGTTCGATTTCAACCTCTCCGCAGTGTTCAGTGAAGTGGAATCAGAGATAAGGCTTTTGGAGATGATGTTATTCGTATAGAGTAATAAATACGTTACAAGATTGTGACAACTGCAAAATGACCTCGATAACGTTGTGAGATGGACAGCAGGCAATGGTATGATGATAGATGGGGTTAAAAGTCAGGTTGTGAGTTTCACGAATACGAAAAGTCCTCTCAGTTTTAATTACTGCGTTGATGGGGTGAAAGTTCTTTTTGGGGATCATTGGAAATACCTACGTGTTAATATAAGGAAAGATCTTCATTGGGGTAATCACATAAATGGCATTGTAAATAAAGGGTACATATCTCTGTACATGGTTATGAGGGTATTTAGGGGTTGTAGTAAGGACGTAAACTAGAGGTAAGACCACAACTAAAGTATTGTTCTATTGTATGGGACCCTCATCAGGATTACTTGATTCAAGAACTGGAAAAAATTCAAAGAAAAGCAGCTCGATTTGTTCTGTGTGATTTCCGACAAAAGAGTAGCGTTACAAAAATGTTGCAAAATTTGGGCTGGGAAGATCTGAGAGAAAGAAGACGAGCTGCTCGACTAAGTGGTATGTTCCGAGCTGTCAGAGGAGAGATGGCGTGGAATGACATTAGTAGGGGAATAAGTTTAAGTGGTGTCTTTAAAAGTAGGAAAGATCACAATATGAAGATAAAGTTGGAATTCAAGAGGACAGATCGGGGCAAATATTCATTTATAGGAAGGGGAGTTAGGGATTGGAATAACTTACAAAGGGGGATGTTAAATAAATTTGCAATTTCTTTGAAATCATTTAAATAAAGGCTAGGAAACAACAGATAGGGAATCTGCCACCTGGGCGACTGTCCTAAATGCAGATCAGTATTGATTGATTGATTGATTGATTGATTGATTGATTGATTGATTGATTGATTGATTGATTGATTCATATGACGCTGTTGATAGTGATTCGTCCGTTTAATGTGGACGTTAAGCCTTGAGCATCCACTTCGGTGCCATTCAACAGAAGTAGGCTATGTCTCGGCACCGGGTTTCATGCTCCCCCCTCCTACTATTATATATCGCATCATTCGTTTCATCTCATTAATTCCTCTGATGAGGTTGACTTCAGGAAGGGCATCCGACCGATCGTAAAAGGTCACGAGCTGATGGACAGTTCTGCGAGCGCGAGAAACAGCTGTTACGATCGTTAAGCCGAGGACGGTATCAGATAGCGCAAGTCTGCAGGGGTGTACATTATACGTTCATAACTACGGTACTCCATACGATACATGTACTGTATACATTCTTTCATATAAGGACATATCAACGTGGCGTTTGCATTAAATGCACGAAACAACATGTTTTGTAGTCACCGTGTACTATTGTCGCGGCCACGAAATTAGGCGGGTCAGAGAAATTACGCTGTTGCCAAGGTTGTGTAGCAACTGGCGAAGAAATGTCTAACTGAACACATCATTTCGGAGCGCGGGGCAAATTGTTCTCTCTCAAGCTTCTGATGTTACTTCATACAATGTTTCGAGACAAATTATACTACAAGCTTCAGAAAATACTGCTGATTCCAGTGGTATAACTATTTTCCATATAAACCACTTTAAATAATTATGAAAAATAAAATCTTGAACGAGTAAGTTTAAAACCGTAGAATCATGTATTGAAAATTTCAGTAAGCGGCCAAGTTTTTATTTCTTCAGCCAATAAAATTTTGTCTGCGGGAAAAATGTAAAAAATCGCCTGACATATTTTTTATCTGAAACATATTTCCGCGAGTCTTGTAATTTTCCTGGAAAATGGCCCGGAAAGCGATCATGTAAATGTCGCTAGCTGAGGCAGTTGGGAGCGCGCGCACCAGCACAGGCTGCAGGACCCCGTAAATACTTTCGGATTACATATTAATCCGTATCAGTTTTATTACATTATAAATATTTGAATACTGTATATTGTACCGAGTAATATAGGAAAAGAACTACTTAGGTTTACATTAATTTACAATGAAGTAAGAATCGGTTTCTGGCTTCAAGGCAGTCTTAGTCACTGTCATCACTCATCTCACTATCTGTCGAGTCGTCTTTTACACTGATGATGAATGGCTCCTTTCTTTCGTTCCTTACTATTTCCTTGGCCCAATCGTCTGTTTGAACATCTTCCGCGCGATTGAAGCACTTTTCCCAATCTGCAGCAGTCGCACTGTCGATGGCTTCTGACGTGAGTTTTTCTACGCCCTTTATTTTGAATGTCTTGTTTCTCTCTGCCACTTCTCTCTTGGCTTGAGCCCAAATCAATTCACATTCACTGTTCATCTTTAACTGCCTTTACGATGCGAGCTCAACAGCTGCTTGACAGGGAATGACTCGGGTAAGGTGGCCTGGAGCGGATGAGCGACTCTCGACCATCTGTCGCTTCGCCGTTCCCATATCTGACGACAGCGCAATTTTCCTCACCCGCCTAATTTGTTGGCCGCGACTATAGCATAATAAATAATTACTTTAAAGGAAGTAAATTTTGAAGTGTCCGCCTCCTGTGGTATAGTGGTTCGTGTGGTTAGCTGTCACCTCCGGAGGTTCGGGTTCAATTCCCAACTATGCCACGAAATTTGAGAAGTGGTACGAGGGCTGGAACGGAGTCCGCTCAGCCTCGGAAGGTCAAATGAGTAGACCAGTTTCGATTCCCTTCTCAGTCATCCTCGGCGTGGTTTTTCGTGGTTTCGCACTTCTCCTCCAGTTAAATGCCGGGATGGTACCTAACAAAAGGCCAAGGCCGCTTCCTTTCCTCTTGCTTGTCAATCCCTTCCAATCTTCCCAACCCCGCACAAGGCGCCTTTTCGGTATAGCAGGTGAGGCCGCCTGGGCGAGGTACTGTTCCTCCACCCCACTCTCATCCCCGACCCAAAGACTCACGCTCCAGGACACTGACCTTGAGGTAGAGGTGGGATCCCTCTCTGAGTCCCAGGGAAAAACCAACCCTTGACGGTAAACGGATTTAGAAGGAAGGAAAGAACAAGAGGAAGTATAAGGAGAAAATCTATAATCAGGGAGGTGTAGGCAAGAGAATAGAAAGGACCAAGTAAGACTTTCTACACTCCACGATCACATTAAACAACAGTTGACCAAGGGAGTTCGGACAGGAAATCTGGAGGTGAGAACCTGGAAACAACGCCAGACTCAGTTAGGGTTCCGGTAGTTACAACCCTACGCTCCCATCTTGAAAGACCCTGGACGTTCTACGCTGTTGTTTTAAGAACTCTATCAAGCCTAAACAGTAAACAATTAGCCCCACATGGTGGTCACGGTCTATATGGCCTGACGCTGTGTTTGGCTGGTTCGAGTCCCTTTCCTGGAGAATATTTTCTTCTTCAGAATGATGGCCGGCACGATAGGAAAGGTGGTGGTATACAATTTCTAACCACTAGGTTGTGTGCTAAAAGCAGGGTTCAGTCCCAAACCTCTCTGCAGTGTTCATGTAGACTGAGGCCATATAACGCTGCTGATGGTGATTCGTTCTTCGAATGATAGGATTAAGGCTTGAGCCTCGCCGACACCGGCCTTCACCCTCTCCCTACCCCATTATCATCATCGTCCGGCTCCATGGCTAAATGGTTAGCGTACTGGTCTTTGGTCCAGAGGGCTCCCGGATTCAATTCCCGGCCAGGTCAGGAATTTTAACTTCCTATGCTCGGGGCTGAGTGTGTGCGTGCGTGCGCGCGTGCGCGTGCCGTCTTCATCATTACAAATTATGGGCGTCAATTCAAAAGACCTGCACCAGGTCTCTCCGGAGACCACACGCCATTATTATTATTATTATTATTATTATTATTATTATTATTATTATTATTATTATTATCCTCATCATCATCATCTCCCACACCCAGACGTGCAGTTATTATTATTATTATTATTATTATTATTATTATTATTATTATTATTATTATTATTATTATTATTATTATTATTATTATTATTATTGTACCAGGCGGTACACCTCCACGACGCAAGTTCAAATCTTGCGCCAATTGAAACTTCTCTACTGGAAAAACTTGGAACTTTAACTACTGAACTAATTCCACGGTTATTCAGAAGATGTCACTGAGTGTTTTTGAACGATTAAGGAGTGTGGACAATCTCTAACAGATGTCTCTACCAAAAACTATGATAACGCACCCTGGTGTAAAGGAATGTACTCTCCTGAAGAAATATTGTATTCCTAAGTTTTGTTTTTACTAAATTTTGTTCTGTGGTTTGTGGGTTGGCAACAGTTATCCTTTCTTTCCGCCTGTTTTGAATTTAACCAATCACTAATTTTTATAATTAATTTCTGACCAATAGTGTCTTTCTTTTTCGATGTCGATGTGTAACTTTTAGCTATCCAATAAAATTGAGGGAGTGTGTCTACTCATTCCTGAAAGATCTCAAATTTTCCACGAGGGTATAAAAACTCCTGATTTTCTTGTCTCCGTGCCACTAGTATAACATCTAACTCAGTGTGTGAATATGTAGCAGGGGGCAGGAAGCGCCTCTTTCTTCAAGCAGCAGTTCTTCAACAAGGTAATGGCCTGTTAACATCTTTTTTCTTGCTAGCTCAGCAGTTTAACTCTCGGAGAAGGTTCGAATCCTTTAATATGTAACCCATCTTTTTAAAATGTAAATTCCTTTTCTGTCTATGTAAAATCTACAAATCTCTTACTGTAAAGCGGAGATAGAGAGTGCTTCACCCTCTCGAACTCCCCTTCATTTTGAAATGGAGGTGACTACGTTTTCATAACCGTTCTTCTCTTCTTTAATGTAGTAAAGTTTTCTCATACGGGTAACCTCCCTAGCTTGGGATTAGCCCCTGTATTATCGGCCTAGCGCCACATAGGTTTTAAGACAAAAACGTTGTGTAGGAGTGCAAGTTATCGCCTCCATTCAACTTTGTATTTTGGACCATTTACTTAACCCATTTTGTTTTCCTTCCTGCGAAGGCCCAGTAGATTGGGTACGAGGTACACCTGTACCATTATATGTGTGCCTTGAGGGCAATTAGAAGTGAAATTCGTTGTGGCCTTTGATAGGCTTGAACTTTGAGAGCGGGTCTGCTCTTTCCTAAATTTGATTTCTGTGTGCCTCTAGGAGGCTTAACATGGTAATTGGGAGCAAGTGCTCCTTGGCTTGATTGGGGTTTTCTGCCCCTTTGTTTGAACTTGGTACATTGGTAAAGTTGGGCTCATAGCTCAAGGATTGTGAGTGTGGGGCTCGAAGCCCAAATCTTGTAACGAACTGTAATTGTAATTTCTTAATTTGTTGATCTGCTACTTGGTACCTGTTATACTTTGTTATTGATTGATTATTTTGAAAAGAAAATATAACCTTTGTTAAAGTTTTTAATTAACTTTAATTTTTAGTTGAGACCTATTCCAGCCCACACCTTCTTTCACCTCTAACTACCACGGATATCTCCGTAACAATTATTATTATCCTCATCATCATCATCATCTCCCACACCCAGACGCGCAGGTTGCCCATGAGCATAAATAGAAATACCTGAGCCAAGCCTTTCCGAAGGCCACATGCTACAGCAATAGTCAATAAAAAATCCATAGCCAACCTAAAAATATTGGTACTTTATCCTACATTGCCTTAGTACTACGATACCGCTGAGTTCATGCTCGAAAATATAGATGACATCATTAGAACCAGCGTTATTTCTTCCTCTTCTTCTCCTTCTTCTTAATCCGTTTGCCGGGCTGAGTGCTTCAGGCGGTTGAGGCACTGGCCTTCTGACCCCAACTATGGCAGGTTCGATCCTGGCTCAGACCGGTTGTATTTGAAGGTGCTGAAAAACGTCAGTGTCGTGTCGGTAGATTCACTGGCACGCAAAAGAACTCCTGCGGGACTAAATTCCGGAATCTCGACGTCTCCGAAAACTGTAAAAGTAGTTCGTTGGGCGTAAAGCTAACGAAATTATTATTATTGTTATTATTAATCCGTTTACTCTCCAGGGTTCGTTTCTCTCTCGGACTCAGAGATGAATCCCAACTCTCGAGGGCAATGTCTTGGAGCGTAATGCTTTGGGTCGGGGAGATAAAACTGGGGAGGAGGACTAGTACCTCGCCCAGGCGGCTTCACCTGCTATGCTAAACAGGGCCTTGTGAAGGGTGATATTGGAAGCGATGGACGAAGAAGAGGGAAAGAAGCGGCCGTGGCCTTAGGTACAATCCCGGCATTTGCCTGGAGAAGTGGGAAACCACAGAAAACCACTTCGAGGATGGCTGAGGTTGGAATAGACCGCCCCCCCCCCACTCCACCTCTACTCAGTTGACCTTCCGAGGCTGAGTAGATCCCGTTCCAGCCCTCGTACCACGTTTCAAATTTCGAACCCCGGCCTCCAGGGTTGGCAACGAATCACACTAACTACTGCACTACAGAAGCGGACACCAATGTTCAATAACGTAAACTATAATGAATGTTTAAATGTGTAACACACATTACGGTCGGACAGGAAGTATATATTAGGACTACGAACAGATTTCATTCGTGGCAGGCGGACGCCACGGCTCTTCGTAGGTAAGGTGGCTAAATCGTGCATCGCTGATATTACGGAACAGGCTGTCAGGAAACAGGTTCGTTTCTCAGGCATGTACATTTTCTTGTCACTTAATGCTGTTTACAGTGGGTGTGATATGGCCACATACAGTTTTTTTCAACGAGTGTCTTTTTATTTGATCCTGAAAAATACTGTTTTTATAGGATGTTACGTAGACAGGTTAGACTATGATATGATGGTCTGTAGGTAGGAATGAATTTATTGAACTGAACATAACAGGCTTTCGCCCAGTTACAATGTTCCAATAAAATAAACACTCACAGACTATAGCTAGACACTAACTACTTACTACTTAACTACTTCTAAATCTACTTTGTAGCATCTTGCACATGGGCGGATCGCCAGCTCCACATGCAACACACCACCTAACTAAACTAACTACTTTACTACATAAATATACTACTTAACTACTTCTAAATCTACTTTGTAGCATCTTGCACATGGGCGGATCGCCAGCTCCACATGCAACACACCACCTAACTAAACTAACTACTTTACTACATGAATATATAATAAATCTATCCTAAATCTGTCTGGCCGCGACATCACCCCTGGTGAGGAACTGCTACCACCCTTCCCTGGGATGTCACGACCAGACATGTCTCATGAGGCTCGGAAACCGATACCTCATAGACCCTTTATGCTG
This sequence comes from Anabrus simplex, assembly GCF_040414725.1. Taxonomy (NCBI): domain Eukaryota; kingdom Metazoa; phylum Arthropoda; class Insecta; order Orthoptera; family Tettigoniidae; genus Anabrus; species Anabrus simplex. The sequence continues at coordinate 353,230,628 of NC_090269.1, read as the reverse complement.
TCAATGTTATTTCCTCACCACTCCTTCCTGTAACAACCCACATGTGTGCGGATTGCCTAGCTCTACATGTAGGCTGTCACACCTATATTTCACTGCCGAGACGGATTCCATAACTCGGCTCATCTTTCACTGTCTCATTGACAACTTAATTCCTCTAACCTAACACTATTCACTACTTTACTCTACTTTACATGTACAGACGTACCGAATCAACACTTTGGCTTGAGATAGGTCAGGCCTATCCCCGCCTCTTCCAACTCTACTGTTCGTCAGCAGCCAAAAACAAACAAACTAACAAAACCAAACTAAAATAAAACCAAAATAAAATAAAATAAAACGGGCAGACAAACAACCAACAATCTCATTAGAAGGTAGCCAAAACAAACTAACTAACAAAACCAAAGTAAAATAAAACAGGCAGACAAATAACAAACAACCTCATTAGAAGTAATACGGTACGGCTTACATATCAATGAACTGAATCTATTAATTAGAAATATACAATACCTAAGGAACAAGGGAACAAAACTGAACAGATATAAAAAACGAAAATAATACTAAACTTATAATTATTGTCGCCCTTAGTTATTAGTGAGTTAAACTCTATAATGTTCCATATCTGTGAATCAAAGTTGTTTTATGTACATACATGATTACAAAACTTCGTTATTATTAACCCATACAGAGATGATACTTCAGAGATAATTACTTTCCGTATGTTTTCTTCTACTGACTATAATGATTTTAAACTTCTTATTCAGTGTACAGGTAACTGGTCGATTTGGAGTCTCCCTCTTCCAACTTCGGTCGTCCGAAGTAGGAGAGCCGAGACTTGGTTCATCCTGAAATACTAGCATGCATTCCTGTATGTGTAGCTTAAGTGTCCCATAATATCCTTTCAACCATGTGTACTTGTGCTAATTTCGCTGTTTCATTTTTTTTTCAGCAGCATGTGCCCCTTCCCTCATGCACTAATTTTCATTTTTTTCTCCCACAAGCTTTTTATAATTGTGAATAGTTTTGATAGTTTCCCTGGCCTTCTCCATTCCCTGTTTATTAATTTGACAAGAGTATAGTACTCAGATTCTCTTTCCATTTTATTTATCTCTTCCGCTTCCAAGTATTTAACCCGTCATGATCTTGTACTTTCACACTGTCTCAAGAAATGTGCATTTCCTAACTCCTTTTCACACAATAAACATGTATTTGCAACTTCTGTAAATGCCTTATTTTTATAAACTCCCATCAACCACCATATCATTCCCCTGTATTTTCTTTTGGTTAATTTATCATGTATTATTTTCATACCTGGGTATATATTCATGAATTCCTCCAGAGTTCTATTATTACCCTCAGCTCTTAGCCTTTGTATTTCTATATCTGCTACCCTCTGTGCCACTCTCCCACAGACTTTTCTTTCTTCTAAATCGTTGTCCCAATAGTTCCCCATCCCAATTCCTTCTAGTATTTTCTTTAAGTTGCCCGCCCAGTACCCATCCTGATACCTCATTTGGTGTCGGTAAGCTATATCTAGAATTTCTCCCCCTCCTCCCCTTTTTAACCTAAACCAATATTTTATTAATCTCTTAATTATATCCACTTTTATATTAATGTCAGTACACATTAATCTTGCTTCACTATTCGCTGTACATATTGGTAAGCCTGTAATTATTTTAATAAATCTACTAGTGACTGAATCGAGCATTACTATTTCCTTTTCTGTGCCCCATACTTCTGAACCGTATATCATTTTAGATTTAATCACAGCGTTGTATACATTTCTTTGTACCCTAAAATCAACATTAGGCATCCTGTTATCTAATATTCTTATACTAGCTAGGGCTGCTGTACCAATCAGTTTTGCTCTCTTGACGTGTTCAGACCAATTTCCATTTCCTGATATGATAATTCCTAAATATTCTAACTTATTAACTACTTCCAGATTTACTCCTTCAAGATACCATTTTTCCTTTTTTGCTAATTTGTTCCCGTTTTTGCACACCATTACTCTCGTTTTCTGTGCGTTAATTTTCATATTCCACTCTTTACAGTACTTCTCGATACCATCAATACTTTTTTGCATTGCAACTGGCGTTAGTGTGAACAGGAGTATGTCGTCAGCAAAGACAGGACCAGGAATATCCTGATTTTCTAAACACGGCAGTGCTAATCTTTCCTCAACTTCAAATTCTAGTATATCGTTAATGAACAATAAAAATAAAATCGGTGACAATTTACATCCCTGTTTCAAACCCATTTTAGAAATAATATCTCCTACTACTACTCCTTCTTTGACTCTCACAGTACACTTTACTTCAGCATATATCTTTTCTATAGCCCTTATCATTTTACATGACACTCCTACTTGTCTCAATCTAATAACGACTGCCCCCCTGTTCACAGTATCGAATGCTTTTTCTAAATCTATTGATGTAATATAGAGCTTTCCACGTTTTTTCTTTACATATTTGTCAATGAGAGTTCTCACAATAAAAACATTATCTGGTGTTGTTCTCCCTCTTCTGAAGCCACTTTGAAATTTCGAGAGGATTGAATGTCTCTCTGCCCAGTTCCTTAGTCTATTTGCTAGTATACCCGTATATACTTTCCCCAATTTATCTAATAAGGTTATTCCCCTATAGTTTCCTGGATTTAATCTATCCCCTTTATTTTTGTATATAGGGCATATAATCCCCTCTTTCCAAGCTTTTGGAAATATCCCTTTCTCGAATATCTTATTAAATATCTTTGTCAAAATTTCCAACATGCCGCTTCGTTCTCCCACCTCTTTCCAAAATTCATATGTGATACCTGAAATAGCTCCTGATTTTCCCTTTTTGGCTCCTTGTAACAGGTTCCTTATTTCATGAGTCGAAATAGCCTCATCTAATTCAGGCAGAGTGACACTCAAACCCCTCGAAACAGTAATCCCCTCATGCTGAGCTCTCCATTTGTCTTCTTTATTTAATAATTTCTCGAAATACTGGACCCATGTACTATAACTTATATTGGTCCCCCCAGAGCCCGACTTCTTCTTGGTTATTTGATTTATTTTATCCCATACTTTCCTACTGTCATTGTCCTTACACTTTTTATTTATGTCTGCAGCCATCTTTTGTTGCCATTCCAACTTCGTCTTTCTTAACAATTCTATGTATTCTTTCCTTTTTTTTTTTTACAAAATTCGTTTCTAGCTACTTGACCACCATCCACCCTGTATCTCCTAAGTGCCTTCATAACTTGTGACTTTTTCTTTACACATTCTGTATTATACCATCCACCTCTTATCTGCGTTTTACTTAGATTTCGCCTCATACCTTTTCCTGCCATTCCTATTAAATTTTCTATCCTGGTTAGGGCTTCCTCCACTCTATTCTCTTCTATCAGTTTTACAATACCTATTTTCCAAATCTCAAAATTTTCTCCATTGAAGTACTCTCTGAATTCATTTCCTAATTCTTCTCTCCAACGATACCTAGCTATTTTCCTCTCCTGTACGCTATCGTAAACGATCTCTTGCGCTCCTATCTCTTGAATAATTAATTTTATAGATACTGGCATATGATTTGCCTCTGCCCAATCCTTAATGCTTATCTCTTTGATAATTTGCAAACTATCCCTACAGCATACAACTAGGTCAATTGTACTGCCCCCATTTCCTACTATATAGGTTAGTTTTCCACTCTCATCTCCAAACCACCACCCATTAAATATATAAAGCTCCTCTACCGCGCATAACTCTAGTAGTTTTTCTCCATTTCTGTTACATTCTTTATCCTGGCTATTTCTATTAACTAGTAATACCCCGTCCTCAAGTTGACTATAAACTGGTTTCTTGTCCCCTATCCTCGCGTTAAGATCGCCCATAATAATAATGCTTGCCTGATCATACGTACTTCTCATTCGTCTAATTTCTGTCGCTAAATTCTCAAAAAAATCATTCTGCGCAAATGGGGAGCTCAAAGGTGGATTATATATAAAAGCTATACAAATTTCATTCCTTCAATTGACCCTATCTAATATTCTTATCCAGATTAATTCCTTAAAGTCAGATTCTAACAGCTGTATTCTATCTTTTAAGTTGTTTTTGATAACCACTGAAATTCCGCCCGATATCCTTCCTCTATTGGATCTCCTTGATCCATATTGACTCCATACGATACACCCTTCTATCTTTAAGTTTTTCTTGTAATCAGCCCAAGTTTCTACAAGCCCAAGGATGTCCATTTCTTCCAGTAGCTCTTTAAAGTCTTCGTTACCTATTTTGCTCCATACTCCTTCAATGTTAACACATGATACCTTTAACTCTAGTTATTTTTTACTTCTATGTTCTAAACTTCCTGACTTACTTCTAGTTATTCTAGATCTTTCCACTTACATTATACTTCCCTCCGGAGAGCAAATAACGTCCTTCTCAGATAGTTCTTCTGTGAGTTTTAATCTACTACCTGAACCCATCCCCTTCTTCTGAAAAAAGTCTTTTAGACTCACTGACCTACGCCTGGAAGTATCCTCAGCTCCTCCACGCGGCGCCGCTGTTGACATCCGGCTCGCCTCGTCGTTCCTCCCACTGTTATTTAACTCCGCTGGAAGATCTGACGTAGGCTGTTGAATCACCTGCCCGGGGTTATCAACCCGAGCATCGCACGTATACTCTGGAATCTCTTGTGTCATCACTCCTTCACCATGCACTTCCGCTGATGACCCAAACTGCTTACTTCGTTCCTTAAACATATCACCCAGATCACTGACCGTCCACGTTCTCGCCCAGGTATCTCCCATCACATGCAAGCAGTTTCCTCTTATAAATGCCCGTAGATTCGATTTTCTTGCTTGTCGTAAATGGAATTGTAGAACTCTTTGCTCTTGGAGGCTGTTTCTGTCCATATCCCTTTTTATCCAAATTCTGCTGCCCTTCAAGTTCCTCGCACTGTTCAAAATTCGGCTTGCCATTAATGAGGAAACAAACTTAATTCTAACGGTCTTCTTCCTCTATTCTTTCCCATCCTATACACATCATCTATCTCCTTTTCGGTACACTCAATGCCTAATTTCTCTCTCATTAGCTTAAGGGCTGAGCTCATCAATTCCATCTTAGATTCTCCTTCCGTTTCATCCAGTCCGTAAATAATAATATTTCTTCTCTTCTCCTCCTCCGTTCTTCTGCTATCTCGCCATTGAAGTACCTGTACTTGTTCTTCTAGCTCCTGTATCCTCTGATTTATTATAGCTTTTTCTTCCTTGTCTTCTCTTATCTTCGCCTTTATTTCTGTTAGATCTTTGGTTATGCTTTCCTTCATATCGTTGATTTGTTGGAACTGTGCATCGAACATTTCTTTGGTCTGGTCAGCCTGAGAAGCATCGCGGACAACTTCCTTGATTTTCTCAATGTCCTCCCATGTCAATGGGCCTGGGTTCATCTCGACGCCTCCGATGACTAATAAATAGAGTAGCCACTATAGCTGCCGCCATCAACAGTTCTGTCAGTCCTATTTCTTTATTAAATCCTGATTTACAGTCCGTCTTGATCCACTTGACCCGGTTGTGCCATCGCCCTATCACACTCCTATACTGCTGCACTGTTACGCCCATATTGCTTTTCCTGCACTTCCGCACCGTTACCACGCACGTCTGCTCACTAGCTCAGCTCAGCGAAGACTGTGTAGTTAGGAAGTACGGTACCTTGCATACAGAACGCAGCAAGTGCTAGAAATATTGAACACGTCGGTCCAACATAGCAGATGATGCCCCGCACTTCGATGAGATACTGGTCCTCCTGCCAACTTGTATCCCCGACCCAAAGTCTCACGCTCCAGGACACTGCCCTTGAGGCGGTAGACGTGGGATTCAGTATTGCTTCCGGGAAACTCATAGGTGAACTGATTAAGAAAAGAAAGAAGTTAAATCTGTTTCTCTCTCTTTTATAGGTTTTGTTCTTATTTCGAAAAAGAAAAACCCAACGTAACCGTTGTAAATTCTTAAGAACAAACGTACTATATCTCACCTTCTTAGACTGGCATGTCGTATTCAGAGAAATCAGACGTCATCAAGTAGTTGCTCCAGGGAGCAGGCGCTACTTGCTCCGCTCGGGACGGCTGGCTGTCGCGTCAGAAGAGAGCAGCGGACAGGCGGGTTGCATGCCACGGGAGTACCTGCAGTAACCGCACGGATATGTTGCATAAAAACATTGCTTTTGCTAGTTGCTTTACATCGCACCGACACAGATAGGTCTTATGGCGACGATGGGAGAGGAAAGGCGTAGGAGTTGGAAGGAAGCGGCCATGGCCTTAATTAAGGTACAAATCCAGCATTTGCCAGGTGTGAAAATGAAAAACCACGGAAAACAATCTTCAGGGCTGCTGACAGTGGGATTCGAACCCACTATCTCCCGGATGCAAGCTCACTGCCGCGCACCTCTAACCGCACGCCCAACTCGCTTGGTGCATAAAAACAATAACACATTCTTCCTGTTTGTCGTTTGGGCCTACTGAGGATCACGGGGCTCGTATCTTCTCGTCATTTGGGCGTTCTGTTTTCTCCTCTTCCAGTATTCCTTCATTTTCTGGCTGTTTGCCAGCTTTCTTTCCTCCATTCACATAGGTCTGCTGGTTCCTGTGTCTTTCCTACTCGTAAGTGACGTTGGAAAATTTCTGCGCTGGATCACTTGCCGAAACTGTGGGTGGTCATGTATGGAATCATGCAGGATCCCCAGTTGTTCCAAATCCGACTTGACCGAAGAGATCCACTTGTTCCTGGATGCCTTCCGTTTACCTGCCACAGCGAAGATCCTGTTGGTATGTCTGCAGGGGTTCATGCGGTTAGGTGACCATATAAGACGAGGCGCCTTTTTCTTATACAAGTAACGATGAATTTCTGATGTTTTTACAGCTCAACATTGTGCCGAATTTTGTAGGTGCCTTCCTCTTCTCTTACGGGTTCCAGTATTCTCCTCAGGATCTTCTTTCTTTGAGTTCTAGTTTTCTGAGAGGGCCTTTCTTGTTCATCACGAGACACTCAGAGGCGTAGAGAACAGGTGATTTTACTACCGCATTATAGTGCCTGAGTTGAGGTTCTTGGAGAGGTACTTAGATGCGCAGATGCTGCTGCAGGAGTGATAGGCCCTCTCAAACTTGGTGCACCGGATGTCTATGGCTAGGTTCTTACTCTGGTTTGCGGAAATCCATTCTCCTAGGTACTTGACCGCCGGCACCTTTCTGGTGGTGGTGTCTTCTAGTGGTATTGCGGAAGGGGCTTCCTTGACATTGGTCATAAATTCAGTCTTCCTGATGTTGATCTTCATTCTAGCCCTAGCCGCTACAGTATGAAGTTTCTGCAGGTGGTGGGTAACTTCCTTTATACTGTTAGTTAGTATGGTACTATTATTATTATTATTATTATTATTATTATTATTTTTATTACTATTATTATTATTATTATTACGATGGGTCGTGGATCATGCAGAACGAGCAGGACACAGATTATAGAGTATGACACAAAATTATTCATAGACAGGAAAAATACAGCAGTGGAATATGTCCTGAATAAATACATTTAATGATTAATTCAAGTTTTACCGAGCTCGATAACTGCAGTCGCTTAAGTGCGGCCAGTATCCAATATTCGGGAGACAGTAGGTTCGAACCCCACTGTCGGCAGCCCTGAAAATGATTTTCCGTGGTTTTCAATTTTCACACCAGGCAAATGCTGGGGCTGTACCTTAATTAAGGCCACGGCCGCTTCCATCCCACTCCTAGCCCTTTCCTTCCCATCGTCGCCATAAGACCTATCTGTGTCGGTGCGACATAAAGCAACTAGAAAAATGTTTTCGGATACGTGCATTTTTTGAAAGAAAACATAGGTTTGAACGTCGTGATATGTGAGAATATCGTGTATCTCCACTGGCCTTCAGTACGTATTACGTTGTGCACTTCTCCTACATGCTCGGTCAGCTGCTCTCGTTCTTCAACAGTTGGAAGCAAACTGCCACCGAAGTTGTTTCGCTCTAAGTTAACGCTATCCGGTTTAAAACATTTAATGCTATATGTGATATTGATGCATAGTATGTAGGAACGGGGTATCTTGTATGTCGCATATGTATTTTTATGATGAATTGATATTTTGTGCTCTATTGGTTGAATGTTTTTCACGGTAATAAATGTATGCATATTTCCTCACTTTTATAATCCGCCTCCTCAACATTACCACATAATTAACCTTCCGTTATGCACTTGTCCAAGGCTTCATTACATAAACAAGTTGCCGTGGTTCATGAATATCATATTAGAATGGAGCACCACCGATGAGTTTCGAACTCAGCCCGGTTATCGAAGTCTCACCTTCCCTTACTAGAATGATTCGCTAACTGGGTCGGTATAGCATTTTGGGTCTGACTGGAGCGTCCGATGGGGCGATAATTTCTAATAATCTCTATAGTAGGGGAATATTAATTATGAGAGGAATATTAGTTCATTACTAATGAGAAGAGAAACAATATCTTGTATAACAATTTTACTATACTAGTGAAACACATCTTATTAACATGGATATGACATACAACGCACTTTACAAATATTATTTCGATTGAATTTGACGTCATGAATGTTCGTTAGTCTCTCTCTACACCTCATTCGACGTTAAATTATTTCAAATTCAAAGAAGCCTTTCATCCTGAATTATTTACACTATTTCAAACTTAGAGAGGCGTTTCCTCTCGAATAATTTACACTTATCACTTTGCGCACACGTTTAATTAGTATGGACATACCCTGCTGTAATTCTGTTTACCGGTTGAGAATTAATATATTCAAATTATATCAAGTTACGATATCCTATGAACTGAAGTGAACGTATGAATACATTTTTGAACCTTAGAAAGTCGCATCACCGAGCTCGATAGCTGTAGTCGCTTAAGTGCGGCCAGTATCCAGTAATCGGGAGATAGTGGGTTCGAACCCCACTGTCGGCGGCCCTGAAGATGGTTTTCCGTGGTTTCCCATTTTCACACCAGGAAAATCCTGGGGCTGTACCTTAATTAAGGCCACGGCCGCTTCCTTCCCATTCCTAGGCCATTCCCATCCCATCGTCGCCATAAGACCTATCCGTGTCGGTGCAACGTAAAGCAAATAGCAAAAAAAAAAAAAAAAAAAAGAAGGTCGCATCACAACACTTCCCTAAATTAATCATTGCTGAATACGCAATATAATACACACGTTCGTTTCATTAGGATTTTTATCAATACACATAACACGACATTATTTACACAACGTTGCTACCTGCGGACAAATATAAAGCAACTCAAATACCCTAACATCATAAACAGAGTATCATACCACTTCCTGCAAGAGATGGGTAAGAACAAATACATTCCAAACACACACGATGAGTCACATATGGTACAAATCATCTGCTGCTCGTGGCAGTTAGTAGAAGCTTTCATTGTCTCCTGAAATTAACTCAGGATCTTCTAAGACGGGGTATATTTAACCTGGAATTCCCTGCACGCTGTAAATAATTAAGGAAAGAAATTGAAGGGACCCTTCCTTTAATGCACATTGGAATCTATGCGACGTTGGTAATATTTAAATTGACGCACGTAATCGCTGTGCCGAGAGGAATGAACCAACTACTTGTATTCTTTTCCCTTTCAATGGAGCAAACACCTTACTTCGTCCCTTCTGACGGGCTCGTAAATCACCCAGCTGTGAGTCGCCCACGACCCACTTCCAAATAGCGACCACTGGGTCCTCTCATACAATTGCTTCACGGCAAACAATCTCACTTCTTTCTTTTCTGGCCACAATGGCAGCACATTAAATATTGGCTCTAAATCCGGCCGTAATCGTCATCTTCGTAGCACGGTATCCACTTCGTGCATATTAATAACAGACTCCAGGGGAAACTTTACATTTCTACATCACAACAACATTAGGGCTACAGCCTGCCAAGTTACGTCGTTCCTCCTCTCTGTACCTCGAATACAATGCTATTTAATGGTGAACCCCTGCCACACGGGTCCGAATTACATCACGCACTCATGAGCTAAATAATTCGATGATATATATACCCCAATGTCATGTCTCCATCCGCTGTTTCAGCAGCCTTAATTACTAGTTAGGGGGACTCCCTACCAGGCGTGAAGTGCAAAAAAAAAAGTCAATTACTGAGAGATGTTTGACGACTCATATTTTCTATAGAGAAGATGATAACTGGAGTCATTTTTACAGAATATTTAAGCCCTCTTTACTCGACAGCGCTTCACACTTAATTAATCTAAGGTCCTTAGAATTACGTACATTACCACAAACCCTTATAAAAACGGAAGTAAAGTATGGTTATTCCAAACCATGATGAAGGTATTCCATTAAAAAGCCAAAAATAAAATTAAATTATAGTTATCCCTCTGAAATAGCATATAGGCGATCTACGTTACAACTACATGCAAAATTGACTCTATATTTACAATAGGAAACGACTTTCAAAGCTACAAATAATTGGAAATGTACTCATCCTTCGCGGAAAAACACGAACACAGCATTACAGGAGGGCACATCCATGTGTTTATTCGATCTGCATGATGCCTTCAGCGATGTGAAGTCCTTTTTAGTGACCAACTGGCAAGTCGCGAACATGACGGCTTGATCTCGTGCGAAGTTCCAGACGATCGCCGCTACACCAGGCGAAATTCCGGCAGGCAGCTAGATGTCTCGTTCACTCCGACGTTCTTGTAGACTCCTTATGTAAATGTGGGGACGTTATTTCATGTGAATGTGTTAGTTTATATTACACATCACAGATTAAATATATGGTTGGGTCGGCTCAGTAACACAAGCATCCCAACCTAACGTCGGTTGTGTCCCTGAAGCCCGAAATTATTCCCTTCTCATCTACCTATCCTTCTTATTGACAGCTACTCTAAGTCCTGAAGCGCCACTGGTTCACTTAGAAACGTCACTGGTTAGGCCACTAATGTGTTAGCACTCTCGTATTACACAACAATAATTCACACATACTCTATTGCACTTAGTCATACGTAGGTCGAGCTCTCTACTGCGTTAGGGATCGATCTAACGTGGCACTGCCCTTAATCATGCCGACAATGAGGCGTTCATTTCCCTTCGTTATATTTCATATTCATATCGAGTACACTCTCTCCACGCACTTAATTCAATACGTGCCTATTTATGTTAATTGAGCCGTATTAGTTCAGGCATATGTGAGGCTCGATGCACGACCTCTTCGACACACGGACAGCGATCATCGCGGTTTCGTACCGTCCCTACTATATTTGAGGACAGTTTTTTCAAAACTCGCTCATTGCAAAAATGGGGTGAATTGAGTTATATACAGGACGTGGATGTTAGGTCACTTGGCTTTCATGTCCTTAAACTGGTTTTAGCAAAAGTTGTTTATTGTCATCACAACAAGCCGCTAAATATGGGTCGTTTTCCCAAAACTCGCTCATTACTACGATATACGGTATACCAAAACTCGCTCATTACAGCAAACGTCGCTAGACTGCTGGATATTTTTCTGATATGTAAGATTCCATTGTTTTTTAATGTATGAATGTTAGTATCCGGACCTTAATATCAATAAAATGTACGCTCAGTTCTGGAAAGAAAGAGATTTAGAAGGGAAATCAAAATGTTCAATCTCAAAGTACAAGCAAATTTTCTATACGAAATTCAATTTAGGTTTTTGGGAATCCACACTCAGATACATGTTCGATGTGTAAATAACTTTTATTGATAATTAAAGATACGAAAAATGACGTTTTAAGGAACAAGGCTCGTATTGATTATAAATTACACAAAGCACGAGCTAATAACTTTTTTCCATACTTAAAGAGAAGGATGATAGTCATGTTGATGTTATATTTTTCATGCAACAAAATCAACCCATTCCTAAAGTATCTATTGGGGAAGCATTTTACCTGAGACAAGCATGGTTATATAATCTTTGTGTCATGACAAATGAAAAGCGACTGGACAAAAGTAAAGTTTTCTTTTATACGTGGTTGGAGACAGAAGGGGGTCGTGGAGCGAATGAAATAGCTTCGGGTGTAAAAGACTATCTTGAGCACTTAGAAAATAATCTTCACAGGGAAGGGGCTAGATATAAAAAACTCAGGCTATTTTCAGACTCTTGTGTATCCCAAAATAAGAATAGTATTTTATTAGCATCTGTGGCACGTTTCCTTGAAAAGTCTAAAGTTGAACATTATTTTACCATTCGAAGTCATAGCTTTTTGCCGCCAGACCGAGTGTTCGGGAACGTAGAGAAAAAAATACAGAGAGAAAGAAGAGATTGTATCGCCTATGGAGTGTCATAGCCTACTCGGTGATCACGGTCAAGTGAGATTAAGAGATCTATGATCTGAAGGCAAAATCAAGAAATATTTTGAAAGGGAAATTACCTTTCAACATCACGAAAACCCGCATCATTCAATACAGGAAACATGAAAACTTCAAGGTACAAGTCGCTGTTCGATACACATACAGTGGTGAATCAACCGTTGTAGAAATACTCAATAAAGGAAAGATTTCCTTCAAAGAAATGGACTTGGCTCCAGAAATTGAAATAGTAAATTACGTTAGTAGGGAAAAGAGCCAAGATATGGCAAAGTTAATGAAATTCATACAAATACCTGGGGAAGCTAAGGAGTTCTATGAAGCGGTTATTAAGTGGGGGAAACCAAGAACAAGCTGAATGTAAGTGATATGATGGAGGATACAGAAGTTGGGGAAACTGATTGAGAAATAAAGTGGTCTAGTCAATAAAGAAAAATAAAGACAGAGATTCATTAATTTTATGTCTGTTAAATTTTGAAACACTGGTATCTTATATACTATTATCACTACCAATCTTCATTTATAGTATTGTTATAATGTCTGTGTGTAAATTCTGACATCTTATGTTTTTAAATTTGTTTTATATATGCTGTGGAGGAAATTTTTACTCAATAGGATTATGCAATGAGCGAGTTTTGAAAAAAACCCGAACATTTTCCCCTACCTTTTTTTGTAAGAACTATTCAAATTTGTGCTTTTGGCTATACTTATATCAGATTGTAACTAACAAATACACTGTTTAAGATGTACTTTGTCAAATTATCCTTTTTACTCTATTGTCTAACCAGTTTTTGTCTCTCCTGAAAAATTATGATTTTGCAAGGAGCGAGTTTTGAAAAAAGGTCCTCATTTGTTAGCGGCACACTGTACGTGCAAACAACTTACTCAGATTGTGGTTATTTCCATATACCTTCACAGACTTAAATAAATCACTGCATTACACTGCTCACGTTATAGAATGATTTCTTCATAAAAGACTCACACACAAATCACGACGAACTGGTAACGAACTGGCGTTGAACTGAAAATGAACTGGTGGTGTCCGTTCCTCAGGCCCTTACTATATAGGCGAGATGCCCTGGTGCTAGCAGTGGGGGTAAAATACACCCCCTTATCAAAATGTGCTCCGGTAATACGCAACGTAGAATGACGAAGAGGATATCAAATTGTAGCTCCTGTATTCCCATTTTCACCGAGTGAATATTATTAATATAGCTTCGTAGATTCTCAAGCAATCTTAAAAGCGTCCTTTTGTCTCTGTCGGTGAATGATGACAAGCGCCAGGGGAATCCTTCAGCTGGCTGCCGCGGTTGGGACCCAACATCTGGTAACCATTAAGACGGGCCCTTGTTACGGCGTAGCTACCGTTCTTTCAATTATGTAGAGCACTTCTCGGTCTCATAATTATGTGTAAATTTCCCTGATTCAAATGAATGTTTGCACGTGACTATCCGTTGAGTATTTCGCGATTTATAATAATAATCAGGGGAAAAACAATTGAACTCGATAAGTTGGCAGTGGTGAATGAATGAGGGAAATAGGGTATATGTTAGGGGCTGTCACACAGGCTCGATCGAACGACTGCGATCAACCGACTAAGAAAACAAACCTACAGAGGGCAGTGGCACCAGTCACACAGCATCGATCGTCAGCGATCAACTACGAGCGACGAAGATCGACTGGTTTGTGAAAACAAACGTGTCCGTTTTTCAGTCGCAGTCGTTCGATGATGGCGGACGCAACATAGTCATCTGTTGATGAAATCGAAACATTAATTTGCTTAGTGTATGAAAACAAAGTGGTGTATGATCCTAGACTCCATAGATATAGTAATAGAGAGACCGTGAATTTTGTATGGCATTCTATAGCGTCGAGAATTGGGACAGAAACTGGTAAGTAATTATTAGATTGATTACGATTATCTTATGAATAGTGTTATCTTAGGTTATTTATTGATAAAATATATTATACGGAATAGATTGGTAAAAAAAGTTACACTAGGAGAAGTAGTAATTATCATTCTTGTAACTTAATTGAAGAAATGTTTGGAAAACATAAGCAGTGCTTTCCTAACCTCAATCTCGTACCTAATGAAATGAATACCACTGTTCGCTTTAATGACAAATAAGTGTAGGCCTATGCCATAAGTAGGCCTACTACATGTATATTTTCTTTGTCACAATATTCTGATTCAATGTTTCAGGAAAAAGTTGTACCAAAACATGGCAAATTCTGAGGGCTGGTTATCGAACTTGGAGAGGTAACATACTCCCTCTCCTCCCAGGTTCTGCTGTACAGAAAACATAAAATGGGTCTACTTCAATGCCCTCAACTTTCTGGAACTCTTCATTGCTGGAAGAAGGTACAATTCAGTAATAATTATTTTTAAAAGTAGGCCTACACTATAGACCAGTGTTCTAGTTGTGAAAGAGTGAGGGGAAGATTCAGTCTGTAGGCCATAAGTTTCACCCATCTGTTCATCAATTTATCAGATATAACTGAAAGTAATATAATATAATCTAACCTAACAATCATCTTACTAAAATAATTATTGAAAGTAACAATTTCTTAAACAGAAGTCTTGTGTCCAGACTAAAATGTAGCTCCAATTTAGAAGAAATGTATTAATATGTTGTTCATTTTTTTCAGTTCTATAACAAACACATCTATGGAAGTGGCACCTGGTGTATGAGAGCCTTTTCACCAAGCTGAAATAGAGGAGGAGGAAGCAGAAATAATTTGTGTTGGAGGGGTCTAACTCCTACAGTTCAGAAATTACTGAAGGGACTTCAACTTCCAGTCCAGTGGCTTCTGCTTCTACAAACAGCTCTGCTAGCAGTTAAAAATAAAAGAAACAGAGATGTGACAGTGATGTGTTAAGTGAATATTTAGAAAAGATACTGAAAATTGAAAAGAAAATGTAGGTAATCATAATCAATGTTATTTTTAGTGTCTTCATGATGACATGGAAAGAATGAGTGTACTAGGTCGAAGGGTTTTCAAAGTTAAAATTCAGGAACTGTTGTATACACTGTTAGACCAAGAAAGAATCTAATAAAATTTATGTTCTTGAGAAATGTTCTACTTTTTAAATTGAATCAGTTTTTGTTATACTTATCTATCAATATTTATTGGAATCCTCAGTGAGTTATGTGTATTAACACCTGATGGGAAAGAACCTTAACTCCAATTTTTATTAATTATTAGCATTATTACAACATCTTAATTTGTATATTTTATGTGGTAGAACATGTATGGTTTACAAGGAAAGGAGTATTTTGAAATACATGTAGTAGGTCCTTTCTGTGTGTATGTAGCAAGCAGTTGTACAGCACAGGTGGTCTGAAACCAGATTGGCATATTGATAATTCTGTCCAAGAGCTGACTTCCTTCTTACAGTATACTATTGATCGCAACTGCAAACTCACTGCACTAGGTTTGTACAGCGCAGGTGGTCTGAAACCAGACCAGTGTAAAGACATGAGTAGTTTTGTCCAGGAGCTGACTGCCTTCTTACAGAATACTGTTGATCACACCTGCAAGCTCATTGCATTGGGTTTACTGCATCTGTATTCAATGTTGCTTACTATACTGCCATCCTGGGAGAATACACATCCTAAATATCTATTTGAAATTATCTACCTGTTCCAGTTTTGTATTCTCAACCTGATATTCAGTTCTATTTTAGGTGTCTTCCCTACTGCCATCACTTTAGTCTTGAAACGACCAATTTTCATGTCATATTCATTGCATCTTTTTTTAAGGTTGCAAGATATTAGATTGCACAGTTTCAATAGACCAAGTCGTTCGTATAGGACAAATTTCTTACTACAGTTATACCTGTCAGAATCCCTCCCTGCCACCTTATACCTTTGTAACTTGGGTAGCCTTTATCTCCTCATTCCAAGTACT
Organism: Anabrus simplex; assembly: GCF_040414725.1. Lineage (NCBI taxonomy): Eukaryota > Metazoa > Arthropoda > Insecta > Orthoptera > Tettigoniidae > Anabrus > Anabrus simplex. The sequence continues at coordinate 353,214,366 of NC_090269.1, read as the reverse complement.
CTCCTGCCATTGGTATCTGTCTGCACCAGCAATTACTACTTTCATGTCTGTTACCGTACTTATAATTTATTAATAACATATAGGCCTACAGAGGGCATCAAGGTAGACCGATTATTTTATTTTTGTTGTGCTGTAGATCCATATAAACAATGAAAGACAAAGATGAAAAATTAATTTTTAACTATTTTGACAGGTGTTTCTACCAAAGTTTTGTAGATTTTAATCTGCAACATAAAAAACTGTATTTTGTGTGATGTGATATTAAGGGGATATGATGGCAGAACATGTACATATTTATAAAAAATATATTCATATGACAGTTACATGCTTGTAATAAAAGGTTGAGTAGAATAATTACCCTGTAAGTCAATCCAAGATCTTACAAGACCCATACACCCTACTCTGTCAAACATTAATTTATATAATCAGTATTTACAAACAGTTTTGACGGGCAATGTAAGATATAGCAAAATTAAATAATTTACCACCTGAGCAATAGGCCTAAATAGCATTTTACTGTAGATGGCAATAGTATTTAGATGTTAGAAAGGTATACTCTTCACTTCTAAAAATAGAAGGCAAGGTGCTTGTTCTTAGCACCTATTATATTTGCAGTGTTTGGTTCTCATTTTTGGTGAAATTGAAGGCAAAGTTTTCATTTTCCTTGAACTGATTCATAAGGAAAGTATTTCAGGATGGATAGATAGGCTTGGTCGTGTTCATATCAGTAAAGAAGTTACATATGAACAACACACAGAAAGGCAAAATCAACATTGAGGTAAGAAAGAGAGTCCTACCAGACCTTTGCAGAAAAAGTTGTTACTCTGTACCAAGGAGTTTACCAGTAACTTGGATGGAAGTGCAGGATTTATATTAATTGGTTTATTATTACCAAGTGAGCAATTAGATCAGCTTGCCAGTGCAAAGTTTGGGGAGACAGTACTTTATGCTGCCAACTTACTTATTAGAACAATATTCCAGAAGCTTTTCCTATAGTTATTAAGCTAGTGTACAGAGCACTAGCCTCACCTGAACTCCTCAAGAAATGTACACATATGTAAATACACAGAACCCTACAGAGAATTTACTTTGGAAGAGATGTCCATAGACAACCTTTCTTCACAGCCATTTGGTAAAATTAGCTGCTTTTGAAGCTGCTGTAGTCTTCAATGATATAAGTTAAGGCAGGATTGTCATTCTTGCAAAGTTTGGATATGGACCTGGATTCTTTGCACAAAACACAGTAGGCCTACAGAAATTCAGCAACACGCTTGTCATGAAAGCAATATGATACTATTCTGAACATGGCACAATAACAAAGAAGAGGAGAGGCAACAAGAGATTTGCAGAGGATCATGAGGGAGAGAAACAGTGTAAGGAACTCCATTGCTTTTATCATTTTCACAATATTCAGAGCATATGTGCATTTTTCTTTCTTTTAAAATTATTTACAGGATTGTAATGAAACTTGACACACTATTTCTACATTAGATAATGTAAATTTTGACTGAAAGCATTTCTTGATATGTCTATTATTTTGGTAGGTGGGATCTCACCAAGAGGTATGAAAAAAAAGCTGTTAACCTCTATCTAATAAACACCTCAAAATATCATTTGAAAAGACAGTAATTATGCCCCAAGATCCAGCATCATTAAAACAAATAAGCATAAATAGTATTAGTCTTATATTTGAAGTACAATGAGCCACTGTTGTGAGGCTTTTGTTGGAATTTTCACCCTGTCAAGAATTCTGGCTGTAGTGATCTATGAATGGCATCACATATAATAGGAACAAATCCACTGATGTATTGTGAGCAATCCTAAATCTGTATGAGTCACCAATATCCAGAAACCTGTAGGCCTAAATAAATATATTTCCACTGTTGATTGTAGCACCTTCATATTATGAATTCAAATTGATGTACAAACAGTTTTCAGTCGTTTTCATCAATACGTTATTAGAATCCTGTAGAATGCAAAGAAATGTACCTGCCACTAATCTTTTATATGATATATTTTGCCACGGACATACAGTAGTTGTTTCGGAGGTGAACATCACTTCTGACTTTAAACCTAAAAAAATCGTTGTGAATATTGAATTTAACGATAGTATCAGCCTTTCCTCAGAACTTACACTTTTCCTGTAATTTGTTTGCCTGATGTTTATTAGTGACTTCATTTCTTCCTCTAATTCCTTATACCGTAATTATTGATGGGCATTCGGTACTAGTTCCTGAATTTTTCTTCGTCATTCCACAACGAAGGCACACTTTCGTGGAATTCTCCATGGTGCTTTATCTTGTCCACTGTGATCGTCTGGTTCTTTCCTTTCTCCTAATATATTCATAGGTTAGAATCATATTTCCACCCGAATTATCGCTTTCACAACACATTCTTTTTCTCTCGTGAATATGAATACGTCTGTAGCCTGTACGGTACTGGGCGGGTGTATCAGCTGTTTCTGTGCAGTCGATCCCTCTCGATCGATGAGCAGTGTGACAAGGTAAATGAATAGTCGTTAGTACTCGATGCCAGTTGGTCGCTCTTGATCGTTCGATGCCCTGTGTGACAGCGAGCTAAAGTTCTCACGTTGGATGTACTCCCTGAGCTCTGCTAGTGACCTAGATTCTCTGTCACGTGATAACGCGTCTCTTTCCGTCTCGCTCGAAGTTGGAGTGAGAAAACTTCGAGTACCAGCGCTCCTGCAATGCCTCGCTGCTAATTACCGACAACTAGAGTTGGGTCGCGCGAGCCAGCATACTGCAAATCGCATACCGGAGCGGGTGGATAAATCCTAACTTGGACAGTTTTTACTGCAGAATGACGCGGAAAACGGCATATTTCATCTCCTGGGTATCATGACATACAATAGGTGACGTTGTGAACGGTCACAGTACAAAGCATACGATCAGTACTCGTCATAGGTGCTTGACAGTCTACAGTAAATGTGACTAGGAATGAGGATACTGATGTAAGGAGGAAAGTTGCTGGCTTGAGGAACTATTGTATTCACCTTCTTCAGGACTTCCCCGAGTTGGGAGACTTGTGCATTCTTCTAGAAAGTGAAGGTCAACGTGGTACATTTTATGAGATGACTTCCTCCTTAGCGGGTATTATATTCAGACCATTCAAACGAGTAGAGTTCGATGAAGACAACAGTTCTCAACTACAAGGTAAGATTACTTAATCATTTGACCTGTTTCGTTGTATTAGGGGAGTTACCACCATCCATCAACTTACAATATCATGAGCATTATACTAAGGAGCAATCCAGTAGTTTAACACAACGGAATAGAATATTTTAATGGTCTCTGTGAAAAGAGTATTTCTTCAGATATAGGTTGTTTGGGGAAATGGAAATGGCGTACGGCTTTTAGTGCCGGGAGTGTCCGAGGGCATGTTCGGCTCGCCAGGTGCAGGTCTTTTGATTTAATGTCCGTAGGCGATCTGCACTTCGTGATGAGGATGAAATGATGATGAAGACGACACATACAATCAGCCCCGTGCCAGCCAATTATGTTTAAAATCTCCGACCCTGCCGGGAACCGAATCCGGTATCCCTGTAACCTAAGGCCAGCACTCGAACTACTTAGCCGTGGAACCGTACAGGTTATTTAGTAATTGTTGCTTTAAACTACAGATAAAAAATAATGGATATTGCAGCGTTATTTTGAATCATTGTATACTTTGTACGATGATTTGCTCGCACGCCTTCGCGACTCTGAATACTGCTACAGTTCTACCGTTTTACATAGAGTCCACATTACTGAAACGTAATAATCAACTTAAGAACTCTCACTAACCCTGACGATGATCCAATAATAGCTACTTTGGTTAGAGCCTGGCGATGAGGTCATCTAGCTACCTCATACTTGATTATGTGCAATCACGACATCTGGTCAAATGCACGCCTTAGTGTACAGACATTGATTGACCATCTTCTTCGCAGTGTTATGATCATCAAGAGAACATATTGTTCAACAATGTGAACACTTTAGCCTAAAACAAAAGTGGCGAAAGGAACACACAACGTGTAGGGAAAATGGACTACGAAACCGAACTGAGTGGTTCATTTGGTAGAACGCTGGTTTTCTAACCTAAATTAGTGGATTCGATCCAGGCTCAGTCGAGTGGTATTTGAAGGTGCTCAGGTACACCAGCCTCATGTCGGTAGACTTACTGGCACTTAAAATAAGCCTTACGGGACAAAATTCCGGCACCACGCCGTCTCTGAAAACCTTAAGATGCAGTTAGTGGAAAGTAAAGCGGTATTATTACTGTAGGTGCGCAGCAGATAGAGTATACCGTGTACTGTAGTCACTGAAGTTAGAGAGTAACCGCTTAATGCAGTCGAAACCATAGATTCGTACACTCCAAAATACTCAGAATGCAGGGAGGTACTGTACAGAATGCAATGACATGTGAAGTATCCGGCAACGAAGGTCTAACGAAATATCTTTTTTATGTTTTTCCGTTTTGATTTACGTCGCACCGACACTGATAGGTCTTATGACGACGATGGGATAGGAAAGGGCTAGTAGTAGGTATGAAACGACCTTAGCCTTAATTAAGGTACAGCCCCAGCATTTACCTGATGCGAAAGTGGGGAAACAACGGAAAACGATCTTCAGGGCTGCCGTGAGCGGGGTTCGAACCTGAATGCAAGCTGTTAGAAGAAAAATATTCATGGGATAATAATAATAATAATAATAATAATAATAATAATAATAATAATAATAATAATAATAATAATAATAATAATAATATCTTCCGCAGCCCATTTCCTTGTGTTAGCATGTAATTGAACACTTTTCACTTTTGACACAAAAAACTGAGCACCTGGAAGAATCAGCGACAAACTATGTATACTTTGTCATGTGCTACAGTTTTTCGTATGCGCGGCTCGGCGTATGTGCTCATGGGTTCACTGAACCCCTTATCAAATTTACATTGAAATTTTATATTTTAAGTTCAATATTATTATTCAGGATCGAGTAAAATTTAGATTCCTTTCCCCCTCCAATCTTTAAATACTTTGGATGGAAAACATTAACTGCGGGCCTACTTATTTCTTAGGTGCCTTGGTGAATTCTGCCTCTTCTCTGAACTTCTACGCAAGTGGCGAGAAATGGGCGTGTTAAGGGGACCGAAGACTGAAATTTCGTGATTTCCTGACAAAAATCGATTTTTGGAATTATTGTTAAACAATAACGCCAATCCTTCTATTATGAGAAATATTTCCGCTAGATTTAAAGGCCGCACGGACATTTTAATGGGCTGCCGTGTGGGTGTCTCTGCCACGCCCACCTCGTAATATCGCATATTTTCTCAGCATTTTGAGATTTTCGTTTGAATTTGGCTCCAAGGTTTGACAAATGACAGTGGTATTATGTCAGCGCTTTACGATGTTCCACTTCTTCAAAAAATAACAGAAACATTCAAAACTTCAGATGCCTTTTCCTCACCTTTCACTTTTTCAGTGCTTTGCTTCGTGCGAAAAGCTCCATGTGCTGCAATAATTGATATGAAACTTCCTGGAGTTATAGTAATATTTTCAACTAACAAAACAAACATACTAATAACGAATTTTGTTTGTTGATTGGCTGCAACGTTACATGCATTTGATTACTACAGAATATTATTTATATTTATAAATTAGCAAACTAGAAATTAAAACATTTCTACTCTGATACATATGTGAGGAGGCATACACATTTTAAATAAGTTATGCTTACGTATGTAAACACCGTTATCAAATTTTGAAGCCATAGAAACGAAAATTTCCCGCCTCTGTGGTGTAGTGGTTAGCATGATTAGCTGCCACCCCCGATGCCCGGATTCGATTCCCAGCTCTACCACGAACATTTGAAAAGTGGTACGATGTCTGGAACGGGATCCACTCAGTCTCGGGAGGTCAAATGAGTAGAGGGGGTTCGATTCCCTCCTCAGCCATCTTGGAAGTGGTTTTCCGTGGTTTTCCACTTCTCCTCCAGGTAAATGCCGGGATGGTACCTAACTTAAGACCACGGCCGCTTCATTCCCTCTTCCTTGCCTATCCCCAGTTCAGCATAGCGGATGAGGATGGTTTACTTCCCATACTTCCTATTAAAACAATAATCACCACCTCCACCACCACTCTAAAATAAGTAGAAAACAATGTTGCTAAGGCCAGTTTGGTGATTTTTTTTTTCCACATTTCCGTCAAGCATTCAGATTGCGATATGCTGTTATTAATAGCCTACTCTTTGTCTTTACCGATATCTGGTGAAGATTTACATCTCCTATTTTCAAAATACTCAGTATTTAGTACCGATAGTCAAGTAGCGATAGAATGGATTTAAGCATGCGAGTCGTGAGAAACGCTCCTGTAGAGCTTAGTAATAAATCATTAATAGGTCTGTTGGCCAGAGAATCTTGTTCCAGTTAATCGCCGTGTCATTATTCGATTCGAAGTTTTCCTACTCTCGAGAAAATCTGTCCACAACATAAGAACTGGCATGTTTTGCTCTACATGGGGGTCGTGACCGTTGGCTTCAAGCGACAGCCACAGGCAGTAGTGTAGCGGGAGCTTCCTGTATTCTTTACTCCCTGAACATGAAAGCATGGTACCAACTTGCGAAAATCAAAACTGAAAATTCAATTCGTGAACACAGAACCATTTGCTGGAATATTTATAAAACATGTCTCTGTCAATAAATCACGGTTCTTTTAAACAGTAACTTGGAAACAGAAGGTGTCGGTACTTCGTACCGTTGCGTACCGGCAGTAAACAAGCACTGGTTCTCACCGAGCAGAGTCACCGCGTTACGGCTATGGAGCCTATCTCTGCATTCGGAAAACGACTGGGTTCGAACCACACCGGTGGTTGTCCTGAGAATAGTTTTCTGTGATTTCCTATTTTCACTAAGCAAATGCCGGGTCAGTTCCTTAATCATAGGCCACAGACGATTCCTTCCATTTCCTTCCCTAATTTCGTTCATCAATGTTCATTTCATTAGCTAAACTGAGGTTGGCGACAGGAAGGGCATCTAGCCCTAACAAACATGCCATGTAATTACATCTCACCTCATTCCCGACCAGCCCCTGTAGATCGGGGCGGTAGAATAACACACACACGGTATCCCCTGCTGGTCTCAAGAGGTGAATATGAAGGGTCCTAGGGGATCTCAACTTGGCGAACCACAGGGCCTTTAGCTGAGACTTGGTTCTGCTTCCATTTACTTGTGCCAGGCTCCTCACTTTTATCTATCCTATCCGACCTCCCTTGGTCAACTCTTGTTCTTTTCCGACCTCGACATTATTAGAACATTCGTAGCCTAGGGAGTCTTTAATTTTTTTCGCTCTTCATGGCTCTTGTCTTTCTTTGGCAACCATCCTCTACATAACATTAATCAGAGAGAAAAAATGGAAGGTGTCAGACACTTCGAAAAATGAAGTTGTCGGACCCTTTCCATTTTCTCTCACTGATTAGTGTTGGATGGTTGCCCAGTTGTACTCCCTCTTAAAACAATAATCACCACCAGCACCAACACCAACACCACCATCCTATCCTACCTCTCTTGGTCAACTCTTGCTCTTTTCTGACCCCGACGGTATTTGAGCATTCGAGGCCAAGGGAGTCTTTCATTTTCACGCTCTTCATGGCGCTTGGTTTTATGTGGCCGATACCTTCATTTTCCGAAGTGTCGGACGCCTTCCATTTTTTCTCTCTGTTTAATGTTATGTATAGGTTGGTTGCCCAGTTGTACTTCCTCTTAAAACAATAATCACAATCACCACCACCACCACCACCACCATCCTATCCGACCTCTCTTGGTCAACTCTTGCTCTTTTTTGACTCCGACGGTATTTGAGCATTCGAGGCCTAGGGAGTCTTTCATTTTCACGCCCTTCGCTGCTCTTATACTTCTTCGGCCGATATCTTCATTTTTCGAAGTGTCGGATCCCTTCCATTTTTCTCCCCAATTAGTGTTATATAGAGGATGGTTGTTCAGTTGTACTTCCTCTTAAAACAATAAACACCACCACCTCATCCGCGAGGAACAGGACTAAGAGGTAGACATACACTTACTTCTCTTTCAAATGTATAGGCTAGTGTTATGCAAACTAAGCCCTTAGTCTTACGATGTCAGTGGCCTAAGAGCTCGCTCGCATTTTCCTTTGTATCATAAAACAAACCTACAAAGTACAAATGTTTCAACTTGAATAATTACTACATTATTCTTCAGTTGAATTGAGCAGGCGTTTCTGCATTTCGTCTGAAGTCTTCCAACTCAGCTTCAACTTGTCTTTCTCTCTCTCTCTCTCCATCTTCCGTAAATAATACTGTTAAAATTTTGAAATCGTGAGATACTGAATTAATACTGTGATAGTTTCACACTTAACAGCACTTTCTATCTTTCTTTCTTCTTGAAAGTTGAGCACGTTAAGCCCCTATAAACAGCCTTTTACTTTGTACTTTATTGCTTATGGCAACCTTTAAAGTAATTATTTACTTTTTGGTGCACAACGATTACAAAGCATTTTGTTCGGCACATTTTATACAAACGTCATGATGGAAACATTTAATTATGTACGTCCTTATATAAAATAATACATGTATTATACGGAATACCGTAGTTATGAAAGTGTAATGTACACCCCACCAGACTTGCGCTTATGATAACGTCTTGGGCTAGCGCCCATAGCATCTGTTTCTCATGCACGCAGAGTTGTCAGTCAGCTCGTGACTTTGACATGCCTGATCTACATGCAACGCATTACCACAGAAACACACAATAGTGAATGCATCCCTCGACATAGGGTTGCTGTCAGGAAGGGCAACCAACCGTAAAACTGGGCCGAATCAACGTCAAGTGTCGACCGAAATAAATTAGAAACGGGGCCTAGGAGAAGGAAATATCCGGTGTACGACGGAAGTGTACTAATCCTAAATTTACTATCGTAGTTCAATGCGTTAACTCACGATAGAATGGCCAGCTGGGCAGTTCAGGAATCTCCGGGGAGATTTCTAACGCTAACAGCAGTTATTCCAATAGTGTTTCCCAATCTCCCCGCACACCATAGTCTACTGCACGGAGAATAGGACTACTCTGATTCCAATTATCGCAGCACTATCCCAACCCATGAGCTAAAATATAATCACACATCCAAAAATAACTCTGGTTATCAACAGTTCATACTACTCTTAAATGCTCAAACTCGATAACTAAAAGACTGCCTAGCTGAGGCAGTAAAGCCGTGTTCGGTTCGCCTGGAAGAACGTGGGTTCGATTCGCCGTCAGGAAGCCGAAAATTTTAAGAAACGACATCTTTCCTTCTTGAGAGGCACATTGCCTATTAGGTTAATTCCAGGTGGTGGTGGTGGTGGTGATTATTGTTTTAAGAGGAAGTACAACTAGGCAACCATCCTCTATATTAAACACTAATCAGAGGGAAAATATGGAAGGGGTCCGAAACTTCGAAAAATGAAGATATCGCCCAAAGGAAGACAAGGGCCACGAAGGGCGTGAAAATGAAAGACTCCCTAGCCCTCGCAAACCTAATAGCGTCGGGTCGGAAAAGAACAAGAGTTGACCAAGAGAGGTCGGATAGGATAGATGAAAGTGAGGAGCCTGGCACAAGTAAGTGGAAGCAATGCCAGGACTCAGCTAATGGCCCCGTGGTTGCCAACCCATGCTCCAAAGTTCAGAGCCCCTTGGGCCCCTTTTAGTCGCCTCTTACGACAGGCAGGGGATACCGTGGGTGTTATTCTACTGCCCCCACCCACAGGGGGGGTTAATTCCAGGGGGGAGACAGACGTGGCCTAGAGTAGAGCTAACCACTCTATCTCATTTAGTGCAGAGGTAACAGACTGTGGAAGTCTTTACAAAAAGAAATGAATAAAACAACTAATGCGATTGTTGGTTTAATTATTTTATTTATTTATTAATGCCTTTGAAAGTGGGACAGTTAGGATTCCTGTCCCTCTCTTACACTTAGGCCAAATCACATTCTTGATTACACCGAGCAAGTGGCTGCGTTGTTTGGGTCACGTAGCTGTGTCAGCTTGAATTCGAGAGAAAGTGAGTTCAAACCCCACTGTCGGAAGCCGTGAAGATGCTGGGGATGTCCCTCAATTAAGGCCACGGCTCTTCCCTCTCACTCCTGACCCTTTCCTACCCTATCGTCGCCATAGGACCTATCTGTGTCAGTGCAACGTAAAGCAAATTGTAAATAATAATAATAATAATAATAATAATAATAATAATAATAATAATAATAATAATAATAATAATAATAATAATAACCATCAGCTGTAGACTCATGTCCAGAAGATCTCTGATGTCATACGGAGAAGGAGTATTGCATTTTATGGCCACTTGCTAAGAATGAAACCCACCTGATTATCAAACAATTCCTTTACCTGTTTTAAAGATAAGAAGTTCCAGCCAACTTGTTCAAGGAGGTGGAAAAGGACGTACAGGAGGTGGGGATCACTTATGAAGATATACAAGAATGAAATCCACTCAGGAGGAAACCAAAAGACCACCAGAGTTTTCAAGAAAGGCGAAAGTTGAAGACGGGAGAGACGAGGACGGAGGAAAGGAAAGAACACTGGGCAAAGATCAAAGCCCAGGGAAGACAGTTGAAATAATGTGGTCCTTAGTAAGCCGATACGAACAAATATAATAATCATAATGATAGTCCGCCTCTGTGGTGTACTGGTTAGCATGATTAGCGTTCACTCCAGGAGACCCGGGTTCGATTCCCGGCTCTGGCACAAAATTTGAAAAGTGGAACGGGGTTGACTCAGCCTCGGGAGGTAAAGTGAGCAGAGGGAGGTTCGATTCCCACCTCAGCCATCCTCGAGGTGGTTTTCCGTGGTTTCCCACTTCTCCTGTAGGCAAATACCGGGATGGTACCTATCTTAAGGCCACGGCCGCTTTCTTCCCTCTTCCTTGTCTATCCCTCCCATTGTTCCCATCCCTCCTACAAGGCCCCTGTTCAGTATAGCAGGTGAGGCTGCCTGGATGAGGTACTGGTTTTCCCCCCAGTTGAATTCGACGACCCAAAGTCTCACGCTCCAGGACACTACCCTTAAGGCGGTAGAGGTGGGATCCCTCGCTGAGTCCTAGGGAAAAGCCAACCTTGGTTGGTAAACAGAATAAGAAAGAATTAATAATAATAATAATAATAATAATAATAATAATAATAATAATAATAATAATAATAATAATAATACTTGAGATAGTGGGCTTAAACCTCACTGTCGGCAGCTCTGAAAATGGTTTTCTACGGTTTCCCATTTCCACACCAGGCAAATGCTGGGCTGTAGGCCTACCTTAATTAAGGCCAGCGCGCTTCCCTCTCACTCCTAACCCTATCCAATCGTCGCCATAAGACCTATCTGTGTCAGAGCGACATAGAACAAATTGTAAATTGTGAAAAGAAAAAAAAACATTATAGGTTGGATTGTCTTATTCTAACAAGTTAGTAAACTGACGATTATGTTGGTTCCGCTAAGTACCCTTACGGTTTACGTAGACGTTGAGGTGCCGGAATTTGTCTTACAGGAGTTTTTTAATGTGTTGGTAAATCCATTGACACGTAGCTGCCGTATTTGAACACCTGACTGAGCCGGGATCAAACTCACCAGCTTGCGCTTAAAAGGCCAGCGTTTAAACCACCTGTGACGCTCACCCTGGAGAGGGGAAGGAAGAGAAGTACTTAGAACTGTCAACGACATTCATAGCGTGTCCGCATGTAAGTTGAAAACGTGATTAAAACATCGTGATTTTAATGACCGTGGCCATCGCATGAGGTCAGTGTTGGCTGGTGATGACGTGAGAGAGCTTTTATGGACTACAAAGAGCGTAGAATACTTAAGGACGAGGAATGAATTGCACTTACTCTTCAAAAGTGAGATTTTAACTTTCCTGGATGGACGGCATAGACAATGTTACCTAGTGCAATTGCATCATTGTTACTTCATCAAGAATTTCTCAGAATTATTATGTTGTTATGTCTGTTATTATTTCTTAATGGATGTGGTGTTTTTGCACCACTCGCTTCGCTCAAGTCAGAACACAATGGAGCTTTCACTGACGTGTGTTTCATTAGCTGCTTCGGTAGATCAGTGGTTAATGCTCTTAATTCGAAATTCGATGGTTTGATCCTGGCTGAGATAGGTAGTCAATTAATGGAGGCAGTCTAAAATTGTGTCACTCTATAGTCTATACCATTGTTGTTGATAAATAAATAAATAAATACATAAATTAAATACATTAAATCTCCTGGCATTATCGGCCCCGAGGGTTCATTGGCCTACTAGGCGACCGCTACTAAGCCCAAAGGCCTACATATTATGAGGTGCCGTATGGTGGTGGTGGTGGTAATTATTGTTTAAAAAGGAAGTACAACTAGACAACTATCATCTATGTCAGTGGTATACTAAGATTTTGGTTGGCGTAAGCCCCAAAATCCAATCGTTTTACGTTCGTACCCCGGAAGTACGAGTATATTGCGACTGTATCAGAAATAAAAAATGATTGTTGCTGGATGCCAACTAATAATAATAATAATATCAATAATAATAATAATAATAATAATAATAATAATAATAATAATAATAATAATAATAATAATAATAATAATAATAATAATAATAATCTTTCTTAGCTTATCCCTCTTGCTCAGAGTCCCTGCACGAACTAAGGAATCAAAGATTTTTTCGGGGGGGGGGGGGCGAAGCCCGCTCCCCTCGCGTGACCAACGACTCAATCTACATGGCCTCCGACATGGTATTATTTCTAAGAAGAAGAAAGAGATAGCAGGGAGGAGTGGGAAGTGATACAAGGAGTATCTGCCTGTTTCCATGTCAGACACGCTACCAGGCGATATTGTGTTAGGTATATGGTATTGAAGTATGGTATTGAAGGGTCAGGGAAAAACCACATAGGCAGAAAGAAGAAAGAGCCTACATGTAAAACCTGACATCTTTTGATAGCACATGCAAGGATGTGGGCTGGAAAAAGACCAGAGGTTGTGTTAGTTAAGAACAGGTAACATGCACAAAACATAAACCAATTCCTTGCCATTCCATCGCCTGGGGATCAGTCCGTCTGGGCACTGCTGTGACTAGCGCGGTCCTTGCCGGCTGCGGAGCTATGCGTCAAGTACCACTAGGGCCTGTCGCACGGCTCCACCTCCTTGGGGTACCTCGTACCCAGTCTCCGATCCCGGAGAATGAGGCCAAGCCCGCCGAAGCGGGGGCCTCCTGGAAGGGGTTGGGTCATGGCGCCGGGCCTCCTTCCTCTCTGCCCGCGCCATGGCCCGGTAGACAGGGCAACTGCGGTGGGAGCCCGGGTGGCCCCCCCCGCACAGTTGGCGAACACCGGCGCGTCTCTAAGTGCTGCGCAGGCCGTGTAGTGGTGATCACCACCACAGCGGTTGCACCTCACCTCAAGCCCACAGCTGACCTGACGGTGGCCCCACCTCAGACAGCGGAAACACTGCAAGAGCTGCTGAGGGGGACGTTTTACTCTCATCTGACTGCCGCTGCCCGCTGAGGTCCTCTCCTGATTGGCTCCTCGGTCGACTGCGGTCCTGGGAGCAGTCCTGGGTTGCGGCTTGGCGGTCCTCTCCTGGTGAGCCAGCGTCGCCTTCTGCTTCCTGGTGCGGCGTCGTCTTCTTCTTCTTCTTCTTCTTCTTCTTCCCGGGGGTTGCTTCTCGGCAGGGGAAAAGGCCTCTTCCTGGTGGTCCTGCTCCCGGCCTGGTGACCCCAGGGTCGTTGGTGGCTCCGCTGCGTCGCCATCTTCTTCTTTCTCCTGGCTGGCGGCGGCGGCGGCGTCGGTCGGTCCCAGGGGTTGCTTCTCGGCTGGGGAAGAGGCTTCGTCTTGGTGGCCCTCCTCCCGGCCTGGTGACCCCGGGGTAGCTGGTGGCTCCGCTGCGTCGCCTTCTTCTTCTTTCTCCTGGCTGGCGGCGGCGGTGGCGTCGGTCGGTGCTGACACTCGACTGCGTTCCCTGTCTTGGGGGGTGCACATCGAGGTCTGCAACTCGACAGACGTGCAGGCAGGCTGGACCTGGGCAGCAGTCTCAGTACGCCAGGGGGCGTCCTTCTCCACCGCTGTGCTGCTTTCCACCATCACGGGCGCGTTCCTGGTTTGCGCCCGGGTAACAGGCCCTTCCTGGCAGGCCTGCGTCTGCGACCACTTCACCCTGGTTGGCGCCTTGTTGGTCTGCGTGTACTTCGTTAAGGACCGCTTTCCAACTGGGGTCGCACCGTCGCGGCGCTCGAGAGCGTCGCCGTCGTCCTCGGTCATTGGCTCCGTCTGCGAGGCTGCCTCCTGGTAGCCCGAGACGTCCAGGTGCTCCCTGAGTCCTGGTAGCCGGGCAACCTGGAACTGCTGGGACGCCTGCTCCTCGTAGTTCCGGAAGCAGTCTGCGTCCCTGGGGCGGAGGATGACCGCCCAGCCAGGTATTACATCGCTGATGGTCTCGTAGAACACCTCTCCGATGGACGAAGCGATGCGCTCGATGGTAAGGGTCAGGTAGACCGTCTTCTGGCAGGCGGGCTCCCCCCACCGGTTGAACACTACCAGCGCCGGAAGTCTGACGTCGGGGGCAGTCTCTGGGCTGAGCGCCGCTTGAGAGGCCTCAACAGCTCCCTTGTAGTCGAAGTTGTTCGGTAGTTCTTTGCCGATCAGTTCCTACATCCTGGTCCTCCTGTAACAGAAGGTAAGAGAGCAAGGAATCAAAGAGTTGTGGCCGGGGATTTAAGGAGGCATGCTCTTCTTGACACCATGACATTCTCAACTGAAAACCCCACCGCAGCAACACTAGGCATCAAACTATGGTCGGTGAGATGACAGACAAGCAGCTAATCCCAATAATAATGTATTGTATATATACGTTATCACCGCTAGGCAAAGGAAATCCCGTAAATCCTTCTGAATAAAGTTTACAGAAGAAGTCTAAAACTGAGCAGTCAGCAATGGCCGGAGAATTGTTTCTGGCATTTTCATTGCTTAACGATAGCCCAGTAATTGGACCATTCTGTTCCGTTCTCAGGCAACGCGGCAAGCCTTCACTAGATAGTAGGAGAAATGTGGTTTTCTCTTGACTGGAATTACAAAGTTTTCATTGCCTAGCAACGATATATATGTGAGTAGGCCTATAATTAATGCAACAATTACTACTGTACTATATACACTGCTACTGGGTAAAAAAGGAATGAAGGACCAGGTTTCGAAACAAAAATTAAGAAAATAGCAATGCAGCATAAGTAAGCATTTTCATATACTACACCTGTCCCGGGCTCGACAGAGTGCTGAATATATACATTAACCTCACAAATAAATATTTGGATAGCAATCTTGTGGGTGAAGGACTTCGGAAATCAAACCCGGTCATCGAAGTCCCGTACTCCCTTATTTCAACTGGCACAACGGCTACGCTCAAGAGCATACGGGTCGATGGTTCTGTTCGTTAAATAAAAGTGGGCACTTGATCTAAATATATTGAAAGTAGGATCTATTGCGCCCGTTTTTAATACGAGCTCATTGAAAGCGTATCCTGGCATCAATTATATTTATTCTCTAAAGAACGGACAAGGAAATAAATCTTATACAGCGAACAGAGAAAGAACCCTGGGTTGACGTGCAAGTGTTTTCGACGAGAGGTTAAAATGCCAACCGGGCCATAAATTCTCCCGAGGACTGACCGGAAAGAACAACAGGCGGGTTGGGAGCGAGGAAAGACAATTGACCAGGAGGAAACAATACATTCGATATCCAGCTTCACGGTTAAAAGTAGTGTGACGGAAGTGTCGTAAAAACAGTTGAAAAGTAACGCAATTGAGCCCAAGTGATACATTCACAACAGATCTGAACTAACGTCAAAAATACAAAGCGGAGGCCTAGAAAATATGACCAAGCTCGTACAATAGTAGAAAGTCTAACCCTAGCCCGCACAAACAGGGGAAGAATCGAATTCAGTGCAAGGAATCACAACGAACCAGCCAATGAGGAAAAGCGTCATGTAAATTATCCCTGTAGGATTGGTTAAAGGCAAGAGAAACAAAAATGAAGAATAAACTGGAGGGAGAAAACCGAGTTGATAAATTTAGCCGCGCAGAACCTGGAAAGGCACTCTTTAATCCTTAGTGGTATCGTCTTCGCAGTGGTAGTCCTATCGACATCAGAATTCTTTGTACTATCGGTCTTAGCATCATTCGTCGAACAGTTTATTTCTCGTTCATAGATTGTCAGACTCTTGTACTTGTGAATCGGCACGCGAGTTCGTGTTACTTTGAACGTCTCACGGGTACACTCTACCTATTGACTGGTGACGTTCGTATTTACAGACAGATGCATGGAGACACTGTTATATCGTATTAATATTTAGATATCACTTTACCTCGTGTCAGAGAGTTGTCTAGGCACTCTGAACCAAAGTTCGGGAACGCAGTTATCTGAACTTATAAGAAAATAATAACCAGAGAAACAGTTATTTTTAATCAGTGTTATCATTTTACAATCGAGTCCATTGGAACATGCGCGACGGTGGAAGGCTATTGTTCACCGCATAAAGTGACTAACGGGGCTTGACCGACGTCGAAGTCCAAATCGTGTCCCGGAAATACAGAACAGTGTTAATTGGCAGTGCGGGAAATGTTCAGTCGGGCGACCGCGGCGCGAACGAGAGGGGAGACCCATGAACTGTGAGCAGAGGGAGAGATAGACAATGTTAGCACCTACATTTAATACCATTACAAATTCTAGGATACTATAGTAGCCACACGAAGTCAGGAGCTCAGTTACACATAGCTCATAAAGTGACCGTAATTTTATAGTGTCACTAGGCTACCGACAAGACAGCAGTGCACGAGATATTCCGGAGACGCAGCCTCAGGAGCAACCTATTCAGGACGAGGGCGCGACAATGAAGAACAGCAGCTGGACCACAGGGAAGACGGAACTGAGATCTGGACATCCTACGCCCACTACAATGATGGCTTAAACAGGATGGGGCCGTCCGATCCGAAGCAAGGAGTGACCTGAAGGCTGAGTAGCAAACATACCATTTTAATCATGTAGCACTTTACGCAGATATTTAGAGGGATTTGTAAATAGTAGTTTTAATTTGTAGAATATTGTATTTATAAAGAGGCAATAGCCAGTAACGTAAGAGTAAAAGCTAGAAGTGGTAAATGAATCGACCCATTTCATCACATTTCATCTTGTTTTGTGAGGGAACTTAACGCAAGAATGCATGTCATTTGGAAATAAAATGTAAATAAGGGGCAAATCAATGTGGAAAATTACATTTCACTCAGTGACAGTTTTGCTTTCTTAATAAACGCGCAGACAAGCCTCAAATATAATGTCAGGCCTAGTGTAATCTTGTAGTATGCATGCTTTGAAACGAATGGGGACATGCGTGGATATGTGTGATTTTCTATGTATGCTAGAGAATGAAAGTGAGTGTTACATGCATGTTGTCAATTCGTCGATCATAATTAAGAGGAGAATCATCGAGAGAATTCAAAGTGTTAAATTAAATTAGTGAAATGTTCGGCCGTCAGATGTGTGTTGAGGAGTGTTAAATTCAGGAATGAACCAGGTAGTAAGATGTAAATTCAAGGAACAATTCCTGTTGTCGTAGGAAAAATTCATATTTACAGGTCTTCGTATTAATAGAATGGTCTAACTAAACGTGGATAGAGTCTTCATTGTAATGACACGATAGTCTTGTGGAATCAGATTATAGTGTACAGACAGGCCTTGGGAAGGTAATAGTAAGATTGAGAAGTGTAATTCCTCAAGATATAGAGATTAGGGAGCGTGTGTGATCTCCCAGTGTGTAAATTGCCGCCAGGGCTAGTGTGGTCGGGCGAAGCGAAGTAGTTAATACCCCAGGGATTGTCATAAACGAAGGCCCATGCGCATTCATCACCCACAGTTTTATTTGATGAGTTAGACAGTGCTTTCGGTAAGTGTCCTGGGAAGGGCATATGTAAGGTTCATTTCAGAGATAGTCATCGTTGGTATGAATGACACGCGAACAGTGTTCATGGCTGAATGTTAATATTATGTATTTTGGTTTGTATGTGAGACTGACATTATGTTTAGTGGTGTTGTGAGTGCGTCATGTGTTTAATTTATGTTGTAAATAATGTGTGTCCGTGGTAAATTGAAATCCACGTGAGGGATGATATAAGTGATTTGATAATATTGTTTGTGCATAAGTAATTGATTATTGCGATTCATTTTACCAAGCTTTAGAGTTAGCGTTAGTCATCCCTTAAATATTTACGTAGAGGTCGGATAGGATTTCACCACAATGTTTTGTGGGCATGAAAATTAGCTACTCACGCCATTCAACGAGAAATAAAATACAAGCACAGTTTCCGTTTTGCGTCAACATTAAAGAATTAAATCCACGAGTGTAATATGGTATATTCGTGTTCATTATATATAGGACTTTGGACGTTTATATACGCAATGAGTTTCACAGTTATTGAATCCAGGGATGTTTAATTTGTTTTGTTTAATTTGCCTTGCTATTTATGTGTTTATTTTGAATAAATTAGGACCTGTTTTAAATCAACTGTTGCCCATTATTCAGTAGATAGCTTCACCCATTATACAATGTCTGTTTATCGCAGTATATGTTCCCAAAATCTGAAATAGCGGTGTGAGTTCGAATTTTTCATGGAGGGTTAGGACCGGACACGCCTGAGTGGCTGGCTAGTTAGGGCATCACCAGATTTTGGTGGCTATATGGGGACACTATAATAAGGGGAATACGCTAATCTACTAAATGACAAGAATGGATTGTTCCCAATTCAAAAATACAATTTTAATCACTGAGAGAATCACATGCAAATATTTACGTACACGAGAAACGCCATATTATCAGCTGTGTGGCATTTAAAAATACTGAACTTTATCGTATGGGTATGCTGTATGTTGTATGTTGGGTATTCAGCCCGAAGGCTGGTTTGTTCCTCCACAGTTCTGCCAACAGCTGTCAAGATAGCCTAGGCGTCATTGAAGAGGCGTACTACGGAAATGAGGAGTAAGGTAGTTTCCCGTTGCTTTCCTCACTGAGCCAGAAGTTGCTATTACATATCAGTCTGCCAAGCTCACTGAAATGCATGCACCAACTGACCCTATGAGTGATATTCTCACACCATTCATAACAGGAACTGGCTGCATAAGGGATGGTATTACTGGCATCGCTTATACCTCAGTCACCTTCATATTGTCAATGCCAAGGATGAGGCTGAGACAGGTCAATGAAAGTAACAAATTTATTCTAGCCCATACCAGAAGACATAGTGCACTGTAAGCCCTACATCTCGCCAGCAAAATCATATGGGTAATGCCGTTAAATCTATTATCAGTCTTGGTCACTTCTTAATCATTGTGGCATTCCCATACCACTCATTAACTCTGCGCATATACATTTCCATTATTAATTAATAGGGATCTGTTCCTCTACCTTAATAATGATACTCGTGGGTATCCACTATATTATTACATAACAACACAAATATTAAATGAAAGGGATGGCATTCTCGTGAGAAAAACAATAATATTTTTTACAGTGTCGTCGTGTTCTGACACAACGATAAAGACCATTCCCGCATATTCTTTCTATTATGAAAAATCATGTCGTCGCTTGTCACTAATAAAATCTACATTGTATGTATGTTGGGTATTCAGCCCGAAGGCTGGTTTTGATCCTCCACAGTTCCGCTGAAAGCTATCAACAGATAGCCCGGCGTCCCTGAAGAAGCGTACTAGGGAAATGAGGAGTGAGGTAATTTCCCGTTGCTTTCCTCACCGAACCAGTAGTTGCTACTGCATATCAGCCTGCCAAGCCCACTGAAATGCATGCACCAACTGACCCTATGAGCGATATTTTCACACCATTCAGAACAGGGACTGGCTGCACATTATCACATTAATTACTCATCACACTATCAAATATACGCGTTCCTCCGGGGTAATAACTTATTCTAATATTCACAAAGCCGACATACGATGTTGGATATCCTGTAACTTACCAGAAACCAACATACGCTGATACAATGCATAAAACATAAGCACACATAAAAATGAAGCATTAACCTGTAAACACATAAATACAATATATAATCCAGACACGTTAATGCTTTCTGAGTATCTGTGACCTCTTTCAGGTCTCCTGGTGTCGATCCATGGACGTCGATACCAATCAGGCATCGAACCATGCTAGCTTGGCTTCCAGGTGCTCTCTGAAAATCCCTACTATGATCTTATTTAAATATATAAATTGGAGGAATGTAATTCACCTACCGGATCGTGAAACGTACAGCACTGATGGTAACAAATTATTGACACGTGAGCATTCACTACAGTGTGAAATGGGAAAAGCATCTTATGTAGTTTCTGCGAGAGGTTGACCGAATTTAACGGGACCCGCAACTAGGGTCTGGAGTTCACCCCTCTTGTCATTCATTCTAAAGGCCATAAATCTCTCTCTCTCTCTGAGAACAGCATTGGCTTACGCCAGCTGAGTAATCGCTTCGAGTTTCACCCAGATACAAACACGTAATTCTAATTCAATTATCTCATACTCTCCGGGCATGTGGCCATTTATGGATACCTTCAAATGCAATTTCGTCTCAATGCCTCCACCACACTAAGTATTGCTTCACTTCATCATCATATTATTATCAAATCTGTCGCCTTGAACATTTTGAAATATACGTTTTCAAGCTTCATTTTCACACACATGTACCTCAAATCCATGTTATTTACACATTGAGAAGATCCTAATTGGCAGGGATTTAACATATCACTCATTCGCGTAGCTATCTAAGGTCATGGTTCGCACCTCGAGTCAACTTTCCTCTCTCCAGTCGCCAGCATCCTAAAGACTAAAAAAGGAAAGTAACTGTATGCATGCATTAAAGGCGTGAAGCATCTGAATAATCTATATTTGAAAAATTGAGAAGATCCATATCAGCTGATTGAAATTGGAATGGATTATGAAGTCTGCTGAATTATCTAAATTCACCCTTAGGAGTGCTAAGAAACTGTATGGCCTTATATACTACTTCATGCAAAATCCACGGAATAATTTTGTGATTAACCAATAATCACAGAAGACAAAAATATTAAAATTACTAAAGAAACTTTACCCCATTGAAATATGCATATTGCGTCACCTACACGTTATAATGAATACCAAAATGCATGCTGATAGATTCTATTTACAAAGTTAATTTTACATATTAATGCGACACGACTGATTTTCACGCCAAGAATATTACGGGAATGTTTTTAATGCTATTTTTTCGGGGTGTCGACCCATGTGGATCTTTTGCCCCTACGGGCACCATATTGTATGAACCTGCGTGTAATTGGCATGGCGGTAGTGTGGAAGGTTGTGTGTGAGGAAAGGAAGATTAAGGACGTCACGAACAGCCAGTACCCAGGCCAGGGATATTAAACATTACAATAAAAACTCTGACCCGGGAGGGAATCGAACCCGGGGCCGCCAAGTGACACGTGGACGCGCTGCCCCTACACAACGGCGCCGGACTTACGGGAATGTACTTATCACTTGCTGTGTGTAACCTACTGTCATCTAGGTGTACCCATATGGACTTAGTTATCCATAACTGGCATCTCGCTAGCAGGAAGTCCTAGGTTCATCTCCTTTGGGGTTGGATCCATGGTGTCTTGATCTGCTATCTCCTACTGTTGGAAGTTCTGTGCTGTCTTCAAACAGGAATTTCGCAGGCACACAGGCGCGTTCTTGTAGTGTTCAATCCTGGGTTCGACGAGCACTCACACACATGCGAACAGATTAGGAATCGGTTATTTGAAGCACTGTTTGTATGTCTTCGAACAACATGACATTACTATATTCGCTCATAGACTCGAATGGACTATCCAAGTAGCGGTTACTGTCCTTGAAGATCGCTACTAGACTCCCGTTCGTTAAAGAGAGATATCTTTATTGGCTTTATTTGTTCCTACGGGAGCGTCACTGTTCATTTATGGAGCACTTCCTGGCTTATCTGACAATGTTTACTTGTTAGGCTGATTGTCTTCTACAACTGCACATACCTTGATCACAGTACAATAACTACTGATTCTCTATAGTCAATAACTCACTTCGTCATGATGATTTTTGTAATATCACCAGTTCATTCTAAACCTATTCATTTTAGTTTGCACTAATATTGCTTGTCCGCATTCCCTTAACGTATACTGGGATTAGTATTTCATATATCCACTCACAACAACTATCACTTCACATAAGGAAAATATAAGTGCGCTATGAATGCTGACATGTAGTAGACCTCTGTCTAATATATCGAAAACACTGAGTAACTAAGGGTTGTCCCGGTGTCCTTATATAGAATATACGGATCGTCAACTATGGAGAGGGTAAACTCCGCCCCATGGGAAAATCGCTCCGCTAATAATTGTCTCACAGAGTCGTATAGATAATCATTTTGTAGATCTTGACATCCTCTATTTACTGATCTACTTTCATTTAAATCGCATCGCAGGTTTCCTGGTAATCTCTCAAGTGTCCTCTTGCATTTCAGCGTACGAAGAGGTGGGAGATGGGGACTCTCCTATCTCGGTCAAGATAAGTGCTAGAGACAGATGGTTCCCATCAGCGTAGATCTGTCTCAAGTGCGTCATTAAGAATGCGCTCCATAAGTACTTCATCTTCTTACGTTAACAAATATTGTAAATTATGCAGAGTTCATTGAGTCCTTACTTGTAAATTTCTTAGGCTTGTAACCTATTATTATTATTATTATTATTATTATTATTATTATTATTATTATTATTATTATTATTATTATTACTTGACGCGCGAAATTTGTGGGTTGGTATCCAAGAATATGCAGGGAATTCGGTGAGAATATCCAGTTCTCAAGTTAGAACCCTGTAAAGTTAACTCTGCCTCCTAACATAAGCAGTACTTGAGCGTGGCGTCCTACTTCGCGCTCGCTTGCACGATAGAAAGCGTAGTTTCAAGGTCTCGCTGTAGTAAGAGCTCCCCTCTCGGTACGCGCAATTACAGTAGAGCTTCAACCTTCGAGCTCGTGCAGCATCGCTCGTATCCTGGACCGGGCATAAAATTCTTGTTACAACCAAATATTTCGTACAATGATGCGAAAAACGGCACATATGTCTTGCTGGACATCATGACATACCTATTAGCAAGGTATTGAAAGGTTACAATACCTAGTTAATGGGAGGTACAAACTGACACATATTTTAGAGTGAATAGTTCGGAAAGCGGACTCTGTAAGTTAGTGGTAGAGAAAAATAAATCAAAACAATATTTTATTGAAAATGAGCAGACTCAACTCATTTCTGAACTTCTGCGATTAATTTGCGTACCCCTAGTGCTACGCGTACCACAATTTGAATACCACTGATCTACATAACAGTAATCAGAGAGAAAAAATGGAATTGGTTCGACACTTCGAAAAATGGAAGGTGTCGGCCAAAGAAAGACAAGGGGCACGAAGGGCGTGAAAATGAAAGAGTCCCTCAGCACGACGAATATTCTCGGCCGTCATTCTAGGCATTCGAGACAGGGGTCGCTATCGCACCGTCAATGTTCCTCCACACATCGCCGAATAAACTCTTGCGAATATTCGCCGATTCCACTCGCACTAATGTTCGTTGAATATTTGAAGGCGTGCGCACCACTTGCTTGTCATACGAGATCAAGTGAAGATGGAAGAAATACAAGTTGCTGGCGTGGCGTGCTGCTTTATTATTGGCGTATGTAATAATCCTTGATTTACCATCGCCAAAGGGTTCGAAAACCAAGACGAAACAGAAGATGGTTGAGGGAGTCTTTCTTATTATGTATTTAATCCGTTTAATCTCCAGGGTTGGTTCTCCCCCCAGATTCAGGAAGGAATCCCCACATTCACCGCTTCAAAGGCAGTGTCTTGGAGCGTGAGTCGGGGATACAACTGGGTGGAGGACCAGTACCTCGTCCAGGCGGCTCACCAGCGAAGATGAACAAGGCCCTTATGTGCGGGATGGGAAAATCGGAAGGGTTAAACAAGGAGGAGGGGAGGAAGCGGCCGTGCCCGTAAGTTAGGTACCATCCCAGCATTTTCCTGGAGGAGAAGTGCGAAACGACGGAAAACCACTTCGATTTATCGCTGAGGTGGTAATCGAACCCCCTCTACTCAGTTGATCTCCCGAGGCAGAGTGGACCCCGTTCGAGCCCTCGTACCACTTTTCAAATTTCGTGACAGAGCCGGGAATCGAACCTGGGTCTCCAGGTGTGGCCCCTAATCGCACTACCCACTACACGACAGCTCAATAAATCTATAATATTTAAAATAATAGTTTTGTCTATACATTGCCCAGAATTTAAAAATAATGGTATACTGTATATGAATCGGTCGTGTCCACGGTAAGAAGGAAATGCACTTTTTAATATTCCGTCGTATCTGTCTGTCTGTCTGTATGCACATCTCGGGAAAATGGCTGAAGAGAATTTCATGAAAATAGGGTTTTAAAGTCAGGGAATAAGGCATTACAATCTAGGGTATAGTAATTGTACATTGACTGAGCAAATGTCATGGGATAGCGGAGCACTGATGCGCAGGTGTGTTGTCTGCGCACCACACGCCCCCTGTGCCAGCGGCAGTTGTATAGGAAACCTTGTGAGCAGTGGCTGTGCATGTGACAGGTGTAACATGGAACGTCGTCGTGAGCTGACACCGTTCGAACGGGGTATGGTGGTCAGTGCCCGACGGATGGGAAGTGCGATTTCGGAAGTGGTGCGGCAATTCGGCTTCACACGATCAACCGTGTTCAGGGTGTATCGTGAATGGTTGAATGCGGGTGTCACCGTCCACAACAGACGAACGACCGGCAGTCCAGCCACCCTTGATGACCGTGACCGGCGACATATGAGACGGATTGTCAATAGTGACAGAAGGGCAACCGTGCAACAAATCACGGCTCAATTCAACACAGGCCGTGCTAGACACGTCTCCCAGTGGTCAATCCGTAGGAAAATATGTTCTATGGTGTATGGGAACCGGCGCAGCACACGGGTGCCACTGTTAACCCAACGTCATCGGGCACAACGACGCGCATTTGTTGCCAGTCACCAGGGATGGACACTGGAACAATGGCGTAACGTGATATGGTCGAACGAATCACGATTTCAACTGCACCACGCCGATGGGAGGCACCGTGTATGGCGCAGACCACATGAAGCGATGGATCCCGCATGCCTCGAATGTGTGGTCTAGGGCGCTGGTGTCTCTGTTATGGTCTGGGGTGCATTTTCCTGGTATGGCATGGGCCCCCTAGTTGTTCTGGAAGAGACTTTGAATGGTACGCGGTATGTTGAGCTGCTCGGAGACCATCTCCACCCAATTTTTGGCCTTCTAGCTCCCAGCCGGTTCTGCGGTGTTTCAAGATGATAACGCGCCGCCACAACGCTCCCACGTCGCCCAGGTATGGTTCCAGGAAAATGCAGCGGAGGTCCAACGACTGCCATGGCAACCCAGGAGCCCCGAGATGAACCCTATCGAGCATATCTGGGATGTCCTGGAACGTAGGCTCCGTGCCATGGATCCTGCACCCACGAACAGACCAGCATTGGCGGCCGTTCTGCAAACGATTTGGTGTCAGCTGCCTCCAGAGGACTTCCAGGGACTTGTCGACTTACTTCCACGGCGTCTCACTACAGTTCGCAGGGCCAGAGGAGGCCCCACACGCTATTAGGGTTCTATCCCATGACATTTGCTAAGTCAGTGTAGTCACGCTGAGTGAAATGGTAGTTTACGGGAAGGCTTGAAATGTAATTCTCAAAAACATATGCTATTAGTAGTTCTATCGATAAATAATATATAACAAAAGTTACATAGATTCAAATTTACAATCATTTATGACATATATTTTTACCGTACCTGATATGATAACAGATATGTTCATGAATTTCGATTTTTGTTGCTACGTCCATATGAAAGCCGAACCACGAGAAAATTGGTGAACAGTATTTAATGAAAATTGGTATGTTAAGTCGGGGAATAGGGTGCTACAGTCTAGGCTATACATAATTTTATTCAAGCTGCATAAATTGATAGTTTAGGGGAAGGGGTATACAATTTAATTTTTAAATACCTATGTCATTTGTCCTATCGAAAAGTATTTCTTGAGGAAAGTTATAGGGAATACAATACCGATCGTTTATGTCTTTATACTGTTTTACCGTATCGACTATGATACAGAATTCATGAACTTTTGTTGCTTAGTCTATATCAACGCCGAGTATCGCTAACGTGGAAATATTGTTTAGTCATGTTAACTGGCAATATTTTTTGTCATGATTGTCTTAATATATATAACCACATTGTAATCGGTCCATATCGACAAGGAAATTTGTGAAGATGATTATAAAAATGCAAAAAGAATCGTAAAGGAGCGATCTTTTGGTGCATAAGAAGGGGAGTCATGGAAGAAAGAAGAACTCTTTTTACATTAAATGGCCTGATACAGTATCAAATGTTCATAAAATTGATCAACAATAACAGTACAATGACCACTGTTGTTGTCATGTTCTTTGTTTTATTCTTTTGCCACTCATCTCCGATAGATGGGATTACTGCTGCGTCCCGAGTAAAACAAACTGCCTAAATATTGGCGAAAAGTACCTGGGGAGTTTGAAACTATTTCTTTTTTAGCACGTCATTTCTCTGGTTAATAAACTTTCTGATAACTATTAGTACGTAATACACTACCCTACTCTAAGGTGCTGATTGGGATAAGCAGCGAAATACGGCAGAAGAGTATTCACGGCCTGCTCATTCCGTAGCGAAGCACGAGTACGACAGCTAGTCATTGCCGTATAGGAAGCTGCCCAATGTTAAACGTACAGAAGTGGAAGAATGTGGAAAGCGAAATGCTGAGAAACAGCGGAAAGGAATACCAAACACATTGCCAGCTTCAATGGGCATCCCTATCAACTTAGAGAATGGAGACGGTGCGGGAAATTGGAGTATTAATTTTAGCAGTCAGTTGAGGTCTGCTGTTCACTGCCCGTTGTTCCTTCCGAGTTTTAACTGGAAATTTCCAAATTCGTCATCGAAATACGTGAAAAAACCACAGGATGCTACGTCGCCAACGACCGTTCGACTCCATCTGCTGCAGACTGGACTGGTTGTCCACATGACATTGCGTCGGCTTCCATTGTTCAGAAACTACAAAACCCTCAGACTGCAATGGGCACGTGAACGCCATCACTGCCGTGCTGAGTGGCAAAATGTAGTGTTTTGAGACGAGTCCCGCTTCAGCCTGTCCTACAATGATAACCGCATGCGTGTTCGACGCTACCGTGATGAGCGCAATCTGGTAGCCTGCATTGTTGAGTGACATAGCGTCAAACACAAAGTGTGAGGGTTTGGGGACACCATTGGGTACAACAACCGATCTCACCTCCTACGTACTAAGGGCAATCTGCACAGCAACCAGTACGTGAGGAAACTTTTAGAGCCCGAGGTACTTCCCTCTTTAAGGCAACTCCACATCTCACATTTCAACAGGACAGTGCCCGGCCACATGCAGCAAAGATGTGCAAGCCTTCTTCGAAGAACGATGTGCACCATTGATTTCCCGGCCTGCACGTTCACCGGAGATGTCACCCGTCGAACATATCTGGGGTATGATTAGTCGGCAACTTGTTCGGCACTTCCTTCAGTAACCATTGTTGATGATTTGTGAACTCCCATTCCCATACAAGCTGCGTGGAGGGAGATTCCTCAGAAACATACCCAGAACCTCTTTGATTCCATGCTACGACGTTTAGATGCTCTGATTGCAGCACGTGGAGGCTACACAAAGTACTGAATGTTCAAGTTCAAAGGTCATGTACAGATCTGTAAACTTAATCATTTGTATAATATCATGTGCCTAATTTGTGGTATAAAGTTAACTTCAAAACGTATTTCCCTTCTAGTGTTGCAATTTTCATAATAAACGCTAGTGTATGTCCGTAGCAGTTGGTCGTGCATGTATCTGTGAGCTTGCATTCGGTAGATGGTGGGCTAGAATCCCACCATCGGCAGCCCTGAAGATGGTTTCCTGCGGTTTCCCATTTTCTGAATGGTGAAAGAAGCAGGTGGAGATCTCTAAATAACGGTGTACCCCAAGGGTCAGTTTTATCTCCCATTCTATTCAATCTTTACATCCATGACCTGGCAAGAACAACTTCAAAGAAGATACAGTTTGCAGATGATCTAGCTTTAATAACTCAGTGTATGGATTTGGTACACTGTGAGGATGTACTTACAGAGGACCTAGCTACCATGTGCAACTATTTTCACAAAAGGAGACTCCGACCAAATCCTAGTAAAACGGAAGTAACCGCATTCCACTTGCATAACATGGAAGCTAATCGGAAGCTACATGTGCTCTTTAACGTAACAGAAGTCTCCCACAACTTCTTCCCAAAATATCTGGGTGTCACACTGGATCGGTCCTTGTCGTTCAAACAGCATTGCTCGAATCTGTCAAAGGAGCTGAATACAAGAGTAAATCTACTGCATAAACTAGCGGGCAGCAACTGGGGTGCAGATACAAACACTCTTCGCACTGCTTCACTTTCTCTAGCATACTTGGCTGGTGAGTACTGCGCTCCTGTGTGGGAAAACAGCGTACATTCGAGCAAGATTGACGTACAGCTCAATGAAACAATGAGAGTTGTTACTGGTACAGTGAGGTCCACTCCTCTTCAGTGGCTGCCTGTTTTAGCAAACATTGCTCCTCCAGATCTGAGGAGAAAAGCAGCGAAAGTACAGTTGCTCAAGAAGACCTTTGCATACAGGAACTCACTTTTGTTCAATGCCTTACGAGATCCACCTGTGATGAGGTTAAAATCCAGGAATCCACTCTGGACTGATCTACACTCCTATGAAAAATTCAGTGTAACAACAGAATGGAGATAGCGATGGGAACAATGTCCACCCACCAACGCCTTTCTGATTAAAGACCCAACGAAGAAAGTGCCAGGTTTCGATCTTCCTCGACATGAGTGGTCAAAACTCAACCGTTTCAGAACAGGCCACGGCAGGTGCCGATATATGATGAAAAAGTGGGGATATTGTGAAAGTGCTGCGTGTGAGTGTGGTGCTGAGAAGCAGACATTGCTTCATGTTGTTGAGCTGTCCACTGTCAGCATTTAAGGATGGTTTACGGGCTCTGCATGAATTGACACCAAGTGCAGTGGACTGGTTGTCGAAGCTGGACATTCTAGTTTAATTACCTCTATATTTTAATTTGTATATTAATTGTATATTTTTACAGATTATGCTTGTAAATGCCATACGATAATAATAATAATAATAATAATAATAATAATAATAATAATAATAATAATAATAACAGGCAAATACCCGGGCTGTACCTGAATTAAGGCCACGGTCACTTCCTTCCCACTCCTTGTCCTTTCCTCTCCCATCGCCGCCATAAGACCTATATGTGCCGGTGCGACGTAAAGCAACTGCTGTCAAAAAAAAAAAAAAGATCATATTATGTATGTATTCACGCCGAAGACGCTTGCTGTTACTTCAGATACAATCCCCATTTTGTACGGTAAAGGAAGAGGTTCATTTTGTAATTTCTACTTTTTTTCGAAACAACACCTTCTTTCTGGACCCCTGTGGGAATTTTCAGTCACCAAGTATTTCTACTCACTTGTGGGTTAGCGGCTATCTGTATTCAAACTTGCAGCTCACTCCGGAGAAAAGAGGAAGTGACTATTATTTACCCCATGGCACTATAGCTCTGATGGACCTTAGCCCACCAAGCGACCGCTTCTCAGCCTGAAAGCCTGCAGATTACGAGATGGAACGTGGTCAACGCGACTCGGTCAATATTCTTGGCTTTCTATACTGGGCCCGCTATCTCACCGTTAAATAGCTACTCAGTTGTGGACGTCAAATCAGTCCTCAGTTCCTCGTGAAATCCTTGACCTGGTCGGGACTTGAACGCACGCTGCTCCTAGACCGTTATGATGATGATGATGATTATTATTATTATTATTATTATTATTATTATTATTATTATTATTGTACCGGGTGGTACACCCCTATCCCGCGCATTCTAATTCTGGGCCTAATAGTACTCTCCTACTGATAAAAATGTGCAACTGATAATGTAATAAATTTGAACTTTTGTCTCAATGTGTCACTACTAAAACCTAGAATCCTGCACCCTGATGCGAAGTGAATGAACTGTTCTTTGAAGAAGTTTTGTATCTCTAGGTTTCTGGTAACTAAGTGATGTTCATTTATTTCTGGGTTGGCAATATTTCCCTCCTTTTCGCCAGTTTTGAATTTAGCCAATCCCGAATTTTTGTAATTAATTTCTAACCTATTCTGTGTTTCTTCTCCATTTTGTACCAGCCAATAAAATTTATGTGGGCGTGTCTTAATGATTCATGAAAGATCTCGAATCTTCCCTGGGGGTTAAATACCGTGGCTTTTCACGCCTCTTGGCCTCTTCATCGTCGTATTTCTGAGTGTGCGGGTGTAAAGCAGGAGGTGGGTAGGCGCCTCTTTCATCAGGCAGCAGTTCTCCGTCAAGGTAATGGCCACATAACATCTTTCTTTATTGCTTTCTACGCCAGTTTAGCCCGAGGGGAAGGTCCGAATCTTTAAACATGTAATTTTGTTTCTAAATGTAACCTTCTTCTGTCTAATGTAAAAACTTCAAAAGTCTTTAACTGTAAATCGGGGATAGAGAGTGCTTTACCCTCTCGAGTTCCCTTTCATTTTTGATTGGAGGTGACTACGTGTTCATAACCGATTTTCTATTCTTAATGTATTCAAATTTCCTTATACGAGTCACCTGCCTATTGTGGGAATAGCCCCTGTTTAATCGGCCTAGTGCCCCTTAGGTTTTAACAAGTGTTCATGCAGGAGTGCAAGTACTCGCCTCCAGACATCTTGTTATTTTGCTCCATTTTATTAACCTGTTCCTTTTCATAAAGGCCCTTGTAGGTTGGGTACGAGATACCCCTGTTTCAAATTGTAAAATTGGGTCATAGAAGGCCAGAGTGTTGTAAATTTTTGATGTTGAGAATTTGAGAGCCTGATAGCTCTTTCCTTAAAATTTTGTACTTACAAGGTGTGCCTCTTGGAGGCTAGGTATGTTGTTGGTGGGAGCAAGTGCTCCGTGAACTTGGGGTTTTCTGCCCCTGAACCTTTGTACTGTACCATTCTGTTGGTTATAAGAATGGATATTTAACGCTGATAAAAGAATGCGCAACAGGACGCTCACTGTGAGGGCGTGATGCTATATGGAGAGCGGGAATCGAGAAGGGGATTCCCGAGGCAAGGCGTGGTCGTGTGCGATAAAGAAAGAATATAGGAGGAAGAAAGAAAGAGAGATGGGTGTTGTCTGGAGGAGAGACGTGCCACCTTAACAGAGAATTTCAGCGGGAACTGACAGGCTCACCACGCTATGGAAATTGAGGCATAACTCCTATATTTGAAGGTTTTACAAGAAAGTAATAGGATGGGAATCAGTACCAGAATTTTCCGAAGCCATAGATGCCTCAAAGTCTATTAATATATAATCGAATAAATAACTATGTGGGAGGTCGACTGCCGTGAGAAAATGTTTCGAGGCCACATGCCAATCTCAAGTTGTTTCCCGGGACTTCCCAGCGAGTCGCGTGGGTTCCTGGATTCTATAAGAGCAAGGAAGGTGGAAGGAGGTGATCAGTCCATGATAAGACCGCTGTCCGTGTGTGTCGCGTTCTGCTGATGCTCGCGCCAGAAACCTTTGTTTATGACAAAGATGGTGATTACTTTAATACGGTTGTGCTAATGTTTATTCAGTGAGTCGGTGATTCATAAACTTTCCAGTAACTATTCAATCGCATGATTGTATTTAGACGCTTTACAAGTGAGGTCGCAAGTGCCTAATTAACTGACTGTAGACAATGCCGTACGTGTAGACTTCAGCAAGAAGAGGTACGGGTAACCACGTAAACATAGTGTGAAGTGCGGGAGAAGTGCAAGTATAAACTAATGTCATTTATGCTATTCCTGCTATACGTATGGGTATGAATCAGTCAAGCATGAGATAGTGACGATTTGTTTGATTGATTAAGTTGTTGATTTCAGATAGTAGATATTGCCTACATACATTCGTGCGCGATTAAGTAGTTGAAGGGGAACGATGACTTTAACGTCGCGGATCGCCAGTACTGATTTTTGCATCGAAAATTAAAGAAAAGTACCGGGAATGCTGTGCTGTTAATAAATTAGACATTTCATTCCAGTGAAGACTCGTGCTGTGTTTCGAGAGACGTGTGATACGAGACCTGCCGACCACAACCTCAAGAAGAAGGCCTCATGAACGAGCCATCCCTCAAGAAGACGGCTTCATGAACGAGCAACCCATGGAGACTGGACGCAGAGGATCGACCCAGGACCACATCGCTACCATGATGGGCTGAGCAGGCATTGCTTAACCCTGACGGAGGGAGAAAGGAGGTCTCCAAGATGATAGATAAGTGAACAATAATTAATATATATGTGTAGGGTTGGGGGGTTGTTATGCAGAAATACGGTGATTAATTTGTAAAAATAGTAAGGAGTAGGATTACGGCACATTAGGCCATCTATTAAGATATTTCCTTTATATAATCTAGGTTAGGTATACACAATTGTATTTTGATTGTCTATAGGTAAGCAAGGATTAAGGTAGCATATGATAGTATGACGGTACACATAGTCGTAGGGAAGCTTAGGCACGAGCTTAGATCAATGTTTCTTAGTGCCCGGCCTCTGTCGATATCTGCTTGTATTTATAGGTTAATCATGATAGAGTACCCTTATGCGGGGAGGGGAATACGACTGCACAATGTAGAGCACGTATGCGGCCAGGATTTAATTGTTTACTCCATGTTTAGATTGTGTTGGATTGAATGTGAGGGTAATGGGTATAACCCGTAGGCGATGTCACATATATTTGCGACCCTTGGTACTATGTCAAGCTAGGGCTTGAACCCATGACTTGAGGGTTAACTGGAACACGTCGCATTAGGCGGACGGCGAGATGGATATGTATAACATGTGTAATACTCCTGGTGGTCGAATCGAGACCCAGGGCGGTCTGTCACGGACGTTGGATAGTGCAGACACGTATGCTGATTTCCTCACTCATTTATTGTGGCGATTTTCGTCATGTGTTGAGACAAAGTTAAGGGAGAGTAGAGCTCTGCATGTTTGAAACTGGGTTATGTTTTTGTTTTGTTTGTGCGAGGGGCTTCACGGCCCAGGCCTTGGAGGTCGTTTACCTTGCCTGCACAGTGGGGAGGCTCGCAGCCATTTTTAAAATACAAGACGAGGGCTGGAATTCCTTCCCGCAGGCGAGACAAGCATGTGCGAGGGTACATTCATTCATCCCCTTTTCTCTCATACTTTATTTAACTTTGTTTATAATGGTAGGGCGGTAGATGGAAACGAGGCACTAAGAAAACTTGTTTAAGCCGTAAATTTTGTAAATATAATGTTTGTTTGAATGGACCTTGGTTCATATCCACAAAGGAGTGATATTTCATGCGAGATTAGATTGATTATGTCTGTAGTCGTAGGTTCAAACTTATTATCTTGTGTGGGCATTTTCCCAAATATATGTGGGGATCTTTTAGTGGCGTTATTTCTGCATGACAAGTTCTCACCCTAGCATCATATACTTCATGTGCAGGTACAGCGTGGCTGTTCCGTATAAGAGCACATTTGTTTCTTGAGTTCACTTATATAGTCTCCACACGACAAACCAACCAGATAGCGAATAATTTTTTTTTGTTTGATGTTTATCTTATTCATGATATGAGCCTGTTGGGCATCCAGTTTAGCACGATTGGTGCAATAAAGTGTAATATAACGGAAAAGAAATGTTGAGTTAAGAATACACAACTTGTGCTCAAAAGGTCAGTAGGTGCGTTTGTGTTCCTCATTTCGTAGTTTAATGTAGTATTGAGTCACCCATGATCCTCTCGTCATAGAACCCAAAATTAACGACCCTTTCTGCCGACTGTAGCTGAGCTGGAGCCCGTATGCAAGAACAAGAAGAGCAGGTAGGTATCATCCTGCAGTATTAATGTGCCCTATAGGGTACAGTACCTTCTTGTAACTGGGAGCCGTGAGCTCAAGAAATGTTAAGCGAGGGGCTAAAAGCCCGGATTAAATTTTGGATGTACTGACCTTGTAAAAACTTTGTCATGGTACCTGATATGTTATTGCGATCGCACCTAGTGAAAGATTGTTAATGTTTTGGTGTTGTTAATTGTTAAAATCCAAAAAATATAACCTTTGTTAAAGTTTTAAAGTAACTTTGATTTCGTAGATAGACCCATTCAAGCCCGCACCTTCTTTTCACCTCTGCTGGTCCACGGGTAACCCCGTAACAATTATTATTATTATTATTATTATTATTATTATTATTATTATTATTATTATTATTATTATTATTATTATTATTATTATTATTATTATTATTGTACCAGGGGGTACACCTCCTCCGGCTATTTAAACTGTGCACCTTCTCCACTATGGCCATCTCTAATAGTGATTAAGAACTCTTGAAACTTTGTAAAACTTGTTTGTTCGATGGTTAGATGGCTCTGGCATTTATTTTCTACTAGCGAATGTACCCGTGCTTCGCTACGGTATTCTACATTGTATTCGAATATCGAAGTAAATAGTGTACATGCAGTAAATAAGATAGTTTTAAAATTGCATGTCTCTTAGCGTTATCCGAGAAAGAGCATGGGGAGGTCCCCGTACGTTTCCAATGTAAAGTGTTTGTTACGGATTTGTGATATAACGGCAGGCTCACTTGCCTACTGGCATTCACAATCAGGTTGGGAAGTTTACATTATAATTGCAGGCCCCATTGCCTACTATGCGGACAGAATCGATTTGGGGAGTTTTCGTTAAAATGGCAGCCCCCCTTTCCTACCTCCAGACAGATTACAGTTTTTATTATAATGGTAGGCAATTACCCTACTATCACTCGAAATTGAGTTGTGCAGTTATCATTATAATGACAGGCCCCTTTTCCTACTGCCAGCCAGCGTACTGCCAGTCACACCAAGTTGGTGAGTTTCCATCAAAATAGCAGGCCACTATGCCTAATGCCAGTCACATTTTAGATGAGTACATTTCTTTATAATGGCGGGCACCCTTGCCTACTGCCAAACACAATCGGGTAGGGGAGTTTTAAACAAAACTGCATGCTCACTTACCTTCTGCAAGTCAAATCGAGAAGGGAACTATTCATTACAATTGTAGGCCTTCCTTACTAATGACAGTTACACAGGAGTTGGAGAAGGAACCCTTTCCTACTGCCAGTCAAAGTCGGTGTGGGGAGTACTGATTACAATAGCAGACCGACCCTTTCTCGATCGCTAAATCGACATCAGTGAATATATATAGATCGACATACGAAAGTATATGCGTGTTTACAATATTGAAGACCTTCATTTACAGATTAACTGCTACTAAACGTACGTCATATCGACAAAGGATTATACCATAAGACACGCCGGATTTAGTAGCCTAAATGGCTGGTCCAATGATATGTCATCTATTCTTGGGTCAGATTTAGAAACGTGGAACAGGGTAAAGGTTTTGTAAGATCATCTCACATTACATTACTTTTCGGATAATAATGTGACAGCTACATACGTAGCATTTGGCTCACATATGGCTACTGAGTGGGCCAATTTTCGTGAAGAGTTTGATGATTCTGTATTTCATATAAGTAATTGAAAGTATGAATAATGCATGTGAAAATTCCAAATTGACTTAACATCGATTAATAGAGAAAAATCAAACGTAAAAGGGATACAGATACGGCATAAAGTCATAAGACCAAGGTTGTAGATGATTCCAAATTGAACGGAGATTGTGCAATCCGTTACGTGATAGGAATTTCCGAAGGTCTGCACCATCATTAAAATTGCCTGCATATTTCGATATTCTTCGGGGATAAAAAATGAAAAATTTAATGATATAGGATTTTTCATTCGTTACAGGCTAAAACGTATAATTTTGTCAAATTTCAATTATCTTCTTATTCTTCTGGCAGATTATGCCACAATGTGGATTTTGGGCGAGGCGGGTAAAAATTAGGACTTTCAGGAAATCAAAAATTATGGAGATTGTTATTATTACCCCTTAAACGGAAAGCTGTAGGAAAATTTCGCCAAAATAGTCAGTGTAGAGGTACACAGTCGTTACGATTTGATTTATATAGATAAGGAATCTGCTCCATGTAAAACACCTTTTGGGCTATGTCCGCTGGACTTAACCTGCAAAAGTGACCATTCATGATATCTCCCTTATTAATCCTCCTGACGAAAAAATGCACATGAAAAAAAAGGTTTAGAGGTGGAATTCCATCAGGTTTGGTCGATTTCCAGTCAGGTTGGTCTTGTTCTGTATATATTGTGGAAGAGTAAAATCACCATTTCGGTTCCTTACAAACCGCCAGTCCATTCCGGAACATGAAATGTTATTTACGTTTAAAACCTACCTTTGGACAGGTGGATGCTAAATATAAATTTTGTTTCGAATGTCTTCAGTAGTTTTCAAGTTGTAAGGAATACGCTTTACACGCACCCGCTAGTGAGTTAAGTCCGATGGGACTTGTACAGAAAAACGGTCCTTTAATGATATCTCCCTTATTGATCCTCGTATCGAAATGATGCACATGAGAAAAAAAGGTTTAGACATTAATTTCTACCAAGGTAGGTAGACTTCCATAAACTTTTGTTGTGTATATTTTTTGGAAGTGCAAAATCACTGTTTCGGTTTCGTATAAACCCCCAGTTAGTTCAGGGATTTAGAAACAATATTTGCCCTGAAACCTATCAAGGACAGGTGTATTCTAAATACGAATCTTGGTGGAAATGCATCCAGTAGTTTCTAGCATTC
The DNA here is from genome assembly GCF_040414725.1 of Anabrus simplex. Taxonomy (NCBI): domain Eukaryota; kingdom Metazoa; phylum Arthropoda; class Insecta; order Orthoptera; family Tettigoniidae; genus Anabrus; species Anabrus simplex. The sequence goes on along the minus strand of NC_090269.1, from coordinate 353,177,363 downwards.
ACGTACATACGGCGTAATTAAGGAAGAAAATAATACAGTTAAGAATGTTGAAACTAATAGAAAATGGATTATAACTGACGACAGCCGGATAACGACAAATAAATAAATGCCGTGAGTTATGGATATAATAAAGCGCTAACAGAGGAGAAATTTAGGTTCAGTGATTCTTAGGTAAACAAATATGAAGATGACTAATGGTGTTATTACTTAATCTATTCGAGGGCGGTTATAACCTCCAACGATATTCCGCCAATATCCCGCAGATGAGCCGATTGATGCCTCTCTTGCCATCTACCCAAGGAACAACCACGAATTTAAAAGCATGATGAGGAAAATGGCAATACGTTACTTCCCTACTGGCATGCAGTCAGAGACGTTGCCATGGTAACCTGTAGGTTCGTTGTCGGTCTGTCGGTCACTAAATGCAGAGCATGATACCAGCAGAAAATTGTAAATTTCTCCGTCATGTGAAGAGTAAGGTAAATTATGAACATAACGAAAGTTGTTTATAATGAAGAGACGTTTCACGTACGGTAAACGAAGTTTACAGAAAATCAATAGTATAAGAGAAAATAGAGGAAAACCACTGTGGTTTTCCTATAAACACCCCGTCTATTCAAAGATTTTAAAATTATATGCATATCGGAACCTTTCCTGGGATGAGTATACTCTAAATATGAAGTTTGGCTGAGATCTATCCAGCCGTTTCGACGTGATGGTGGGAAAACCACTCTGGTTTTCCTATAAACCCCCCGTCTATTCAAGGATTTTAAAATGATATGCATATCTAAACCTTCCCCGGGATTAGTATACTCTAAATACAATGTTTGGTTGAGATCCATCCAGCCGTTTCGACGTGATGGTGGAAAAACCATTCTGATTTTCCTATAAACCCCCCATATATTCAAATATTTTAAAATGATATGCATATGGAAAAGTTCCCCGCGATGAGTATCCTCTAAATATGAAGTTTGGTTGAGATCTATCCAGCCGTTTCGACGTGATGGTGGAAAAACCATTCTGGTTTTCCTATAAACCCCCTGTCTATTCAAGGATTTTAAAATGATATGCATATCAAAACCTTCTCCGGGATGAGTATACCCTAAATATGAAGTTTGGTTGAGATCTATCTAGCCGTTTCGACGTGATGGTGGAACAGACAAACAGACAGACAAACAGAAACAATTTTATTTATCCCCGCCCAAAGGAGTCCTATGAGTGCCTTACACAACAGTATATTTTTTTCCCAGATATTAAGTCTTATTTGTACCTATTTTGGTTGACAGCTATGCCCAAACGTACATGCATAATCTCACTGCTCTAGAATCCTGGAGCTGACGTTGCCATGGTTACGGCAGTTCATTTCTTTATCCGATTCCTAGAGCAGGGGTAGTGTGGTGCCAATATCTCCGTAACGGTTGGTTTTAGGGCCTTAAAACATGGTTTTCGGGCCCGTAGGGCTTACCGAGTTTTGTTCTTTGCGTCAAGAGGATTAAATTGAGCTTTGTCTCGTCCTTATACGACAAATTCGATATTTTGCCTATAATAGTATAAGAGAAAATGGAGGAAAACCGTTTTTCCTATAAAACCCCCGTCTTTTCAAAGATTTTAAAATGATATGCATATCGAAACCTTCCCCGGGGTCAGTATACTCTAAATATGAAGTTTGGTTGAGATCTATCCAGCCGTTTCGACGTGATGGTGGAACAGACAAACAGACAGACAAACAGACAAACAGAAACAATTTTATTTATATAGATTGATCTCTAGGGCCTAAGACCCAGTGAATCTAACTGAGAAATTTAATTTGTTATGGTGGGTAAACCTTTTCCTTGTTATTGTTTTTTATGTGCTGAAGTTGTCAACTCTACTCCTGGTTCCTCCTCTAATGTAACCTGCCTATCACATGGCGGTAATGAAGTTTACTAATCAATCGGAACTCAGGTTAGTGAATGAAAATTTAGCTTTTCGGCGCTCTGGATTCTAATATAGTCTAGGACTTTCCCTGGAGATCTATTTAAGCCGAGCGCATTAGGGCCTTCTTGTCTTATTTTGCTCCGGTTATTGTGTACTTGACTTGACGGAGGTTGGAGTGGGCAGAAGGCATGAAGCTGCTGGCTTGAAAAAGATCCAGAGCTAACAGGTAATGGCAGACTAAACCCAAATATGTTATTGTTCCGGCATTCTGAGGGGAATAATTCAGCACCATTCTTTAAAATGTAATATGTAAGCTTTTCATTTTTTGCTGCACAGTCTGCTGACTGAATTTATATTCCCTACTGGGAAAATAATTTAATGTGAGGGATCACGAGTGGTTACCCTCGGTTTCTAATATAGGCTAATATAGTCTCCCCTTATATTTTTGAGCCGGGTGACTTCAGTTTTTCAATCTCTAAATTTGGAAATTAGTCTCAGTCTTTAAATATTCCCCTTTTAGTCACCATTTTTAGCATTGGATTAGCCTCTGTGTTATCGGGCCTCAAGCCCACTTAGGTTCTTGTCATCTCCAGGATCTGCTTGACTTTTGTTAACGGCCTGTATTTTTGTTGTAACGTTTTCCTTTCCTTCGTTAGGCATAGTAGGATGGGTAATAAGCCCCTGTAAATGCATTATGGTTTTGAGGGTAACCTTGCCTACACTTAGGTTCGTTGTGGAGCCGTATTCCAACTGTTTGTGAAATTTTGAAGATGATAAGCCCACCATGAGGCAAACTGTTTATGAACACTACGAAATGGTGTCACCATATTGGTTAACAGTGTAATTTGAAAGGTAACAAGCGACATATCGCTTTCTTTAGACTAGCCTCTATGTAATAGGAGCTCAGATTCTATGATGTTGTCCCCATTAGGAGCAATAATGCTCTTCCATATGTAGGTTAATAATTGGGAGTTTCTTCCCATTAAACCTGTACCTGATTAAGGTCTTCTTAGTCCGCTGTATTGTTGGAGATGACGACCTCTTCGTTATATGTTACTATTCTCAAGAAATGTTTCAACTCCTATGTATTTTCTGTTTCTTATTAAACCAATAAAGTACTCTATTTGGATTTTAAGAGAGGAAAGAAATAAAAATTGTAATTTTTGTTAGAGTAATCTTTACTCTAAGTGGTACCCTGTGCATTCATTTACCTCATGCCCTTCCTTGCCTCTTGCAGTTCACGATAATTCCCTGTAAGAGTTATTATTATTATTATTATTATTATTATTATTATTATTATTATTATTATTATTATTATTATTATTATTATTATTATTATTATTATTATTATTATCATTATCCGACTCTTTGGTTGAATGGTCAGCGTTGAGGCCTTCGGTTTAGAGGTTCCCGGGTTGGATTCCCGGCCGGGTCGGAGATTTTAAGCGCGTCTGATTAATTCTTCTGACCCGGGGACTGGGTGTTTGTATTTGTCCCAACACTTTACTCTTCATATTCACACAACAAACCACACTACCAACCACCACAGAAACACGCAATAGTGATTACATTCCTCCATATAGGGTTGGCGTCAGGAAGGGTATTCGACCGTACACAGGGCCAAATCCACTTTTGTGACACAGTTCGCACCCGCGACCCAACAGATGTGGGAAAAGCGGTAGATTATTATTATTATTATTATTATTATTATTATTATTATTATTATTATTATTATTATTATTATTATTATTATTATTATTATTACGGGCGAAATGAGAACGCTGTTACCTCTTCGACTAGGCAAGCTGGTATGATGACAATAGTTGCTTTTGATTCTTTCTTACAGATGAGTATCCTACCTACGATCGGGCTGTTGGTGGTGGCAGTTCTCTTCATGGTGAATGCCCACAGTCACGAACATGCAGAACCAGGCTGCGTTTGTCCTGAGTGCGCGGAACCTAGCATCAATCACGAGGACTGCGAGAAGCTAGGTGGATACTCGGTGCACAACGACTGCCACTGCTGTGAAACCTGTGAGATTCTTGTAGGTGAGTTCAATTTTCTTAAAATCTACTTCCAACATCATTACAGCAGATATGACAGTTGGGCGACGTCTAGTACTTCAAATTTCGACCAATGCATGCAGGTTTCTTTGAATTGATGTGTCAGGTCCCTGTGATTCGTATTCTGCGTGGCTGTGTTCGTGGTATCAACAGTCACCTAAAACTGTATAACACTATTCTCCACCACAATAACACGCAGTTACCTACACATGGCAGATAATAATTGAGGTGTATGGTAAGATTAGATATGTCATAGAGAGAGAGAGGGGGGGGGTTACGTTAAAATAGACGGATAATTGCAGGAATATTGTAAAGAAAGGGGTGGAAGCATATAAGTATTTATAGGGCCGTTTGATATCGGAGGGGATCCGTGAACGTACAAAGGAATGAAAGAAATGTTTCGACGATCATTAAATTGAATTAATAACAATCATGAGTGTTTTTAACATGGAACAATAACAAAAAATAAGGACATTAAGAACAGTTTGAACTGTAATATACATACGACTAATAAATTACCTCACCGGGAGGATAAATGCGATCAAAGAATAGGTAATAAGAGGTAATGATCGAAAGGCTAGTACATCTTTAAAGAAAATTTACATTTTAAACATTTAACAATAACAATGATAGGCTGACAAAGAAAATTCTAAATCTAGCTCTAACCCTGAAAATCCGCAGCAACTGGTTAGCAGAAATTCATGAAGATCTACAAGAAATGGGTATTGAGGACGAAACCATTCAAGATAGAATGAAATTTAGAAGCTTAGTAAACAAACATAAATTTGCAGAGAAACCAACAAGAAAAATACAGGCTGGACAGAAACACGCAGAAAGGAACACAGTGAAAAAATGACGAGATATTGGGAAGAAAAGAAGAAGAAACATTGTGCAAAATAAGTTCAAACGCGTTCCACAGTTGTGCACAACGAATCAAAAAAATGATAGAATAATAAGGCCTAGGTACCTGAAAACACGAAAGATCGATAACCAGAGGGGTAAACTTTTCTTCTTCAAATAAAAGAAAACTGACCATTTAAATACTCATAATGAATAAATAAAGGAGAATTAGGGAATTTACTGTAAGATCCAAACATGTTCAAAAGAGAAATGTCACACACTGTTTACAGGAGTAGCCATGACACAACAGTCCAGGCAACTTGACCATACATAATACAGATGTTCGAATAGTTTTAAAAAAAGAAGATCGGAGCTCATGTATCGGAATATAACAGTGTGGATTATTTCATTTACTTAATTGCATTCTGAAGAGATCAATTGAAAATTAAAGTTTGATAAATGAAAAGCAGGGTGATTTGCTCAAGATTATCAATAAATACTGTCAAAAAATGTAATTACCATCTATTATTCGCCCTGAAAAATTATCCTTCTCTGTACCTGCTCCAATAGCAACCGCGCACAACCTGAGCTCCTTCCCATGCTCTTGCCCAATAATCGTACAGTACATTTATTTATAATTGTTTATCCAGCTTTTTCTGAAATAGTTTTAACGAACTTGGAAATATATTGAACATTTTCCTTGAAAATATATTCCAATCCCTTACTCCTAGTCCTATAAATGAATATATGCCCCAATTTGTCTTCTTGAATTCCAAATTTATCTTCATATTATGATAATGTCTATGTCTAAAAGCGCTACTCAAACTTATTCTTCTATTATGTCATTCCGCGCCAACTCGCCTCTGAGATCTCGAAATATACCACATAGTCGACCATCGCGACTTCTTACTCCCAACCCAGTCCAAAGTTTGCAACATTTTAGTAACACTACTGCTTTGTCGAAAATCACCCAGAACAAATCGTGCTGCTTTTCTTTGAATTGTTTTCCAGTTCTCGTAGACCTGGTGAGGGTCCCACACACTGGAGCCACACTCTAACTGCGGTCTTACCAGAGACGTATCTACCCTCTCCTTTGCATCTTTACCACAACCCCTAAATACTCTCATAACCATGTGAAAAGATCCGTTAACAACCTCGTTAATATTAATACTACAATGAAGATCATTCCTTATATTAACACCTAGGTATAATACATTGTTCCCCAAGAGGTACAATCACCTCATCAACACAATGATTAAAGCTGAGAGGACTTTTCCTTTTGGTGAAACTTACAACTTGACTTTTCATCCATTTTTGTCTTCAGCTGTGTTCGAATGAAGGGTAACGAGTGTCGCATCTTCCAATAATTCATGCAGAGTTTACGAGACAATTTTTTTCAGAAGTGCCCTCCCGGTTTGTGTCATCTTTTCCGTTTGCCAGGAAAATTATATAGGCATTTATTACACCAATCCTTATGAGGGCAAGGACGAGAGATAGACGCCACCTCTTAGCGAGGATAAATCCGCTTCCACCCTTGTTTACATCGAAGATAGGAACGATGACAGTTCACTATCAGATTGCTCGCTTCCTGAAGGGTGGTCATTCAGTTCTAAAACATCACCTTTATGCTCATCCGACAAACCTCAAACATCTGATTCTTTTCTTTCTTTCTTTCTTTCTTTCTTTCTTTCTTTCTTTCTTTCTTTCTTTCTTTCTTTCTTTCCATCTTAATCTATTTACCTTACAGCGTTGGCTTTTCCCTCGGACTCAGCGAAGGATACCACCTCTACCGCCTCAAGGACAGTGTCCTGGAACGTGAGACTTGGGGTCGGGGTTTACAACTGGGCTGGAAGACCACGCCGCCTCATTTGCTATACTGAACAAGGACAGTGCAGAGGGATGGGAAGATTCGAAGGGAAGGAAGCGGCTGTGGCCTTAAGTTAGGTACCAACCCAGCATTTGCCTAGAGGAGAAGTGATAAACCACGGAAAACTACTTCGAGGATGACGGAGATGGGAATTGAACCCCCTCTACTCAGTTGACCTCCCGAGGCTGAGTGGACCCCGTTCCAGCCCTCGTATCACTTTTCAAATTTCGTGGCAGACCTCCGGACCTTCGAGAGTGGCAGCTAATCACACTAACCACTACACCACAGAGGCGGAACATCTGATTCACCTGAAAGTTTCTTATCCGTTCCTTCTCTCGTGAATCTACTTTTCTACAAAAAGTATAACAAAATGCCGTTATAGTGAGACGTACGAGAGAAAGGCTTTGAATAACGTTAATACATGCTCAGGTTCCTCATAATCGTTTAACACATTTCTATCTAATCAATAATAAATAGATTAATCTTTAGTCATTATAATTTTATCCGGAAGCACGTGGGTTTAATTCCTCGTCAGGAAGACGAAAAATTTAAGACACCAGATTTCCACTTTCGGAGGTGCACATGGAGCACTCAGCCTACACCACAAATGAGTACCGAATTAATTTCTGGGGGAGGGGGTAAAGGAAGCCGGGCGTAGAGCTAATTACTCACCCCACAAGTGTCGAGGTTACGTATAGAGGATATCTTTGCCTTTTACCCTTTCCAGTTGTTGCATCTGATTCGATTTACAGTATTCCGTTTGTGGCAGAACGATGTATTCTATGCCATAAACCTTGCGGCCATGCCACGGACGCAGCCTGTCCAATTTCTTCTTTTGGACACACAATGAATAATTGCAACCCTATTTCCAAGTTACGAATCGTTAAGAATATACATTTTATTGATGGACCCATAAATTCTATGATGTAGAATAATAGATGTATAATAATTTGCAAGAATGATATTGATGGTATTATAATACCGGTACAACTTAAGAATGTTCCCTGTAGTTGTGATATTTATAATACTCTTGCTTGTTTCAGGAGAAGGACAACCTTGCAAGTTAGTCCTTGGACAGTTCCCTCATCCAAGATGCAACTCGAAGGACAACCTTGTCTGTATCGGAGATGTTTGCAAGAAGCCTTAATCGTTCTTGCCCACGGTTATCTAATAAATGAATCCACTGTAACATGCGTTTAAATCAAGAATGTGATGCATGATCTTGTGAAAGAAACTGTATATCCTGTATGAAATATTTTAAAAATAAAATATTAGGAAACACCATTTTAACACAGTAAATCCTGCAAGGTCACGACAGTCACCGGGTAAACCGCTCTCTATCCAGTTTAAAGAACCAAGCTTGATTACATTTTTCATCCAAACGAGCACTGGGGGAATTTTCTCCATCGATTAATTCTCTTCGAGGATAAAACTCGGACGACGTGAAGTGCTGAGTACAATGCCTTTATCTGCTAAACTGGAAGTAATGACCGGGAGATCTCAGTATGTTATAACGCTAGCCAAGTGGATGATTATGCACAACTTCGAGTTCAAATCACACTGTCAGTAATACTTCGGACAAAAAATGACATCCCTCCCTCCACCTAAGACCACGACTGCTTCCTTCCCAAAATTAGCACCAACACGTTACAAATGTGTGCTCTGGTACAGACTCTGAATTCACCTCCACTCACGGAGGCTTTCATCTCGGAGCATGGTGAGGCAACAGTGGGGCTCGTAGCTGCGAATAATATTGCTTCCACTTGGGTCCGTTTCATTCTAGGCTCCGGGAGTCGAGTCTCTGTATGATGCGGTGGGTGTCGGGGAAGGCTGGTCTGGGTATTCAAAGGAGAACCTCCCCGATCCCTTCAGACGAGGCTTCCTGCGACGCGGGCAACGTGGCCTAGAGGCAACATGTGCCGCTCACCGGATCTCCACTGTTCGTGACTGAGTATCATCTGAATATTTGGATCAGTCACTTGGACCCTCGGTACAAAGACGAAAGTAATGCGTATTTTGGATGTTGACGCACAGAGTGATGTTGCCCGAGATCGTCCTGAGTTGTGGGGCATGCTTTGTTGTAGTACGATGATCAAGCAAAATGAACGCGGTGGTGGAGGAAGATATTCTGTAAACCGGGCGAGTTGGCCGTGCGCGTAGAGGCGTGCGGCTGTGAGCTTGCATCCGGGAGATAGTGGGTTCGAATCCCACTGTCGGCAGCCCTGAAGATGGTTTTCCGTGGTTTCCCATTTTCACACCAGGCAAATGCTGGGGCTGTATCTTAATTAAGGCCACGGCCGCTTCCTTCCAACTCCTAGGCCTTTCCTATCCCATCGTCGCCATAAGACCTATCTGTGTCGGTGCGACGTAAAGCCCTAGCAAAAAAAAAAGATATTCTGTAATATGAAAGATGGATACGATCAGAGCTCTTTTCATCTATATATACGCTTACCGGATCTCTGCCATCTCAAATCAGATACTAACAAGAAAAACATAATGGAAATATAGCAGACCTTTGAATCTAGGTCCTATAGTTCATTTTATTGACGAAAGAAAATTATGCACATGAAATAAAAATAATACATTAAACATTACCTAATGCAAAGGTGCAAAGATTAAAATTGTCCTAATTTTTACAAAAGCCTCCAAATTGAGCTCATCACACTGCTGTTGTCGGATTCAATACGACAACCTTCTGCTGCCAGAATAGCATGCCGGCACCGCCTCCATTTGTATATTAGAGGTACTCTCTGTTCCGCGGGAAGCCGATTCAAATAATCACGCATTCGTTGTTTATGGTATTCACCATCTCAGATAGTACTATTATGGTAGACTATCTTCCTAGATTGATCCTTAATAAAGTGATCTAGAAGATTTAAATGCAGACGGAACATCCGAAAACGGGAAGGTCTGTGTTCTGGACAGTTGACCTGGAGACAGGTAATATTTTGAGATCCAATATAACAGTAAACCATCTTGTATTAAGTAATACTCGGGAGTATTCTTATCGAATAGCTTAAAACGTTACGAGAAGAATCCAGTAATTCAGTGACTAGGATGAAGCATCTGTCCTCTAAGAAATGAATGGCAGGGCTTGGAGCGAATACTCCATTTCACAAATGATTGTATCAGTATAACAGATCATATTGGAACTGGACAAAGAAAACTTTTTAAGAAATCGAATCAAACAGTGAGATTCCCATTTCATTGCCCTTTGATTTACGTGGTCAACGATCATAACTGCTATGTAGAGGCAGGCCTAGTTTTGGAATATTATGCTTATGAAATATGTGTTAGAGACCAACGCGTTCTGGACCATTCCGGCCGAAAAGAAGCCCTGGATGCGATGATCGGGACGCAGATCTTCAGTGGGATAATAAAGCGAGCTTGTAAATAAATGTTACAGATCTCTTCATATAGTTATTAGGGTATTTGGGGGTTGTAGTAAGGATGTAAAGGAGAAGGTGTATAAGTCACTGGTAAGACGCCAGTCAGAGCATGGTTCCAGTGTATGAGAACATCAACAGGAATACCTGATTCGAGAACTGGAAAAGATTCAAAGGAAAGCAGCAGGATTTGACCTGGGCGATTTTCCGTCAAAGGAGTAGTGTTCCAAAAATGTTGCAAATATTGAGCCTGGAAAACTTGGGAGTAAGGAGACAAGCTGTTCGACTAAGCGGCATGTCATTGAAGAGATGGCGTGGGGTGACATTAGTGCACAAATAAACTTGAATGGAACGAGCGAGTGGCAGTGTGGTTTGGGTCACGTAGCTGTCAACTTGCATTCGGGAGATGGTGGGTTCGAACTCAACTGCCGGCAGCCCTGAAGATGTTTTTCCATTGTTTCCCACTTTCACACCAGGCAAATGCTGCGGCTGTACCTTAATTAAGGCCATAGTCGCTTCTTCCCACTCCTTGCCCTTTCCTATTCCAATAAATATCCTAGATTTGACTTTCTTGCTTGTCGTAAATTAAACTGTAGAACTATTTGCCAGTGGAGACTTTCTATCAAACCTTGCTGCCCTTCAGGTTCCACGCACTATTCAAAATCCGGTTTGCCATTGGTATTGAAAGAAACTTATTTCTAGCAAGTCTTCTTCCTCTGTTACTACCCATCCTGTACAAATCATCTACATCCCTTTCAGTAGAGTCAATGCCTAAATTCTCTCTCAAGCTTTACGACTGAATTCATCAAGTCAATGGTGGACTCTCCTTCAGTTTCCTCCAGGCTGTAAACGATAATGTTTCTTCTCTTCTTCTCCTTCGTTTTTCTGCTATCCCGCAATTGAAGTACCTGAACTTGTTCTACTGGCACCTTAATTCTCTGATGTAATATCGCTCGTTCTTCTTTGTCTTTCCTCATCTTCTCCTTTATCACTGCAGTTCTTCGGTTATGTTGTTATTCATATAATTAATTTGTTGAGACTGCATCTCGGCCATTTCTTTGGTCTGGTCAGCCTGAGAAGCTTCGCGCACAGCTTCCTTGATTTTCTCCATGTCCTTCCATGACAATAGGCCTGGGTTCAACTCGACGCTTCCAATGACTAATAAAGTAGCCACTATAGCTGCCACCATCAATAATTCTGCCATGATTATTCTTTTATTATCTCCCATTTTGCACTCCATCTTGATCAACTTGACCCGGCTGTGCCATCGCCCTATCGCACCCCTATACTGCTGCACCGTTACGCCCATACTGCTTTCCCTGCACATTCGGATCGTTACCCCGTACGTCTGCTCACTAGCTCAGCTCAGCCAAGACAGCCTTTCCTATTCCATCGCCGTCATAAGACCTCTCTGTATCAGTGCGACGTAAAACAAATTGTAAAAATAAAAAGAAAGAAAGAAAGAAAGAAAGAAAGAAAGAAAGAAAGAAAGAAATGAATGAATGAATGTAGTTTTCGAAAGTAGGGGAGATCATAATATGAAGATAAAGTTGATAATCAAGGGAACAATCCTGGAGCAAATGTTCGTTCATAGGAAGGGGAATTAGAGATTGGAATAATTTACCAAGGATGATGCTCTATAAATTTCCCACTTAAAAATTCAATTCAGAAAAAGCTAGAGGAATCGTGCTGCTCCGCAGTGTATGTGTATGTTCAGTCCACAGTCCTAAGGCTGTTTGGATCCTCAACAGCTCCACCAACAGCTGTCATAAATGGCCTAGGTATCACTGAAGAGGCGTACTAGGGAAATGAGGAGTGAGGTAGTTCCAGTTGCTCTCCCCACCGAGCCAGGAGTTGCGATTACATATCAGTCTGCCAAGGCCACTGAAATGCATGCACCAACTGACCCCGCAGTATTCGTTATAAATAGGTCAGATAACTCGTCTTCATGTGCCTGTTGTAGTCATATTAATTCGCCTGCCTCTTTCAATGGTTTTATGAATATTTAATAAGAAGCACGTTATCTTATGCCGCAGTTCGTAGTCAGAATTCATCCATTCTGACATCATCATGGCGTTTCTTTGGTAAAAGCCTATCCATACATTCGCTTTTTTATCCTACAGTTCCTGAAGTAAAGCTTGGTGTTTTGTCGTAGAAGGCAACAGCATTTTTAATCGCAGGTCTTCTATACAGAGCGGTTGTCTTCAGAGCTCGTAGGTTCTTCTTATTATTATTATTCCTATATTCATGGGGTCTCTTTAAAAGTTCCTTTTAGCGTCGACCTCGAAGATCTTTTGCTACCATGTGACTTCCTTCATCGCCACCTAGTTATACCTACTCCCTTCATAAAGTTGCAGGTCCTCCTTATTGGGTCTTCTCGGATGTTTCTTCTCGCTTCACTAGGTAGTCCCAGTGTGGAGATTCTGATTCTTCCCAGCGTCTCACATTCAAAGAGTTTGTGTTCAGCTGATTCTTCCGCATCGTTACATTTCCTACATAAATTGTCTCTTATTACTCCAATTCTATGTAGGTGCGTTTTAAGATGGCGGTGTCCAGTCAGCAGTCCTACTACACATCTTATATTTTCTCTGCTGAGTTCCTCCAGTTGCCTAGTATGGTTCATGTTTGGGCTCTTTATTAGTTCTTTCACAAGCCTGCATCCTGGAGCATTTTTCCAATTTTCCATTTTGTTTCTTTTGTACCCATTTACCTAAGTAAATTCGAGCTTGTCTATAAGAGATCCCACATACTGGTTCTGGGCCACAAATCAATCAATCAATCAATCAATCAATCAATCAATCAATCAATCAATCAATCAATCAATCAATCAATCAATCAATCAATCAATCAATCAATCAATCAATCAATCAATCAATCAATCAATCAATCAATCAATCAATCAATCAATCAATCAATCAATCAATCAATCAATCAATCAATCAATCAATCAATCAATCAATCAATCAATCAATCAATCAATCAATCAATCAATCAATCAATCACTACTGATCTGCATTTAGGGCAGTCGCCCAGGTGGCAGATTCCCTATCTGTTGTTTTCCTAGCCTTTTCTTAAATGATCGCAAAGAAAATAGAAAATTATTGAACATTTCCCTTGGTAAGTTATTCCAGTCCCTAACTCCCTTTCCTATAAACGAATATTTGCCCCAATTTGTCCTCTTGAATTCCAACTTTATCTTCATATTGTGATCTTTCCTACTTTTAAAGACACCACTCAAATTTATTCGTCTACTGATGTCCTCCCAAACCCACGCCATCTCTCCACTGACAGCTCGGAACATACCACTTAATCGAGCAGCTCGTCTCCTTTCTCCCAGTTCTTCCCAGTCCAGATTTTGCAACATTTTTGTAACGCTACTCTTTTGTCGCAAAACACCCAGAACAAATCGAGCTGCTTTTCTTTGGATTTTTTCCAGTTCTTGAATCAAGTAATCCTGGTGAGGGTCCCATACACTGGAACCATACTCTTACTACAACCCATTACTACAACAAAATATTTCTGACCTTTTTTCTTGCCAGTTTATCTGCTTTTTCATTACCTTCTATGCCTGCATGCCCAGGTACCCATATTATTTTAACAACATTGTACTCTGAGGGCTTCAGGAGAGGTGTATGACAATACCAAACAATGTTGGGTGTAATCCGGACAACTTCAAGTGCATTCATTCCTGCTTGGCTATCTGTAAATATGAAAATATTCTTATCTCTGTAGTTCATTTTCAGGTTTTCCTCAAGGCATGTAAATGGTATCTATCACTTCAGCTTGGAAAATTGTAGTGTGTCTGCCTGGACTCACTTGGATTGATCTCTCAGGCCTTTCCCCGTTGATCCCTCCTCCTTTTCCCGTCTCGGTCCTTGAGCCATCTGTCCACCACACAATATCTTCTCTACCAGTTTTCCATCTGTTAATGTCCCAGTCTTCCTTTTCGTTATCTGGGTTTCAAATGGTTTTTCAAAGATATGCTTTGGAATCATATTATCAGCAGGCATGTGTAAAACTTCCCCTGTTAGTACTTTGTTAATTTTATACCTTATTCTAGCCCGTCCCTCTATAGAGTTTCTTAATGGAGGGAAATCTAGTAGGGTATTCAAGGCTTCTGTCAGCGTTGTAAGTTTCATCAAGAGGAAACCTCTCAGTTTTGTCTATGGACTACGGTTTGATAAGTTACCTGACTCTCTTTCGTACGTTTACACCTTTCTCATTACGTTGTAACCAACGGTTCTATAAGTTGGCAGTTACTAGCACTGCTAAGCCAATAAAGCATTTAATTCTGTAAAGGATTTCTAAGAAATTGATTAAATTGTGTTTAGCAAGTTCTTTCTCTGGATCATCCCTCAACCCCGTAACAACTTTCTTCCTAAATGTGGTCCTCTCCATTATGTCCTCTGGTCTTGTATCATTTACCCACATGTCTTCTTCTTCTTACTACGGAACCATCTGCGTAGCGGATGCTGTGTATTCACGTCTATTGTAAGTTGAACATGACCAGATGGAAGAGTCCGACTGCTTGTGGTGGACAGTTAAGTTTGTCTCAAACAAAATGAAGGTACTGTAAAGGGTTTTTATGATCACTATTGGTATTTTGCATTTGTGAATATGGTATATAATAATAATAATAATAATAATAATAATAATAATAATAATAATAATAATAATAATAATAATGGTGCGGAGCTTGGGGTGATCGCCCAACATGTCTCACCCACGGACTGGCCCTGGGTTCGTCTCGGTTCAGTGGGAGACCTGATCAGATAGATCACTTCCATCAAGGAGAGGACGAAGCAGTAAGAAGCTTTTTTGTTTTTAAGCCGAAGAATGTATGTTTGGTAGTAATTTAACAAGTAGTCACGTGAATAGTCCTTGTTTGCAGCATGAGTCTGTGGTAAACCTTCCTGCGGCTGCAGTGCCTGTTGTCGTTTCTCCACTGCATTTGGTTTTCGATAAATACATAATTAGAATGTTAAAGATAACAAGTTCAAACATCTTGATGCAACGCAAAATGAAATACTGTACTTCCTATGTGGTTAAAAAGAGAGCGCTAAGGATTTCTTAAGAAGAGGAAGAAAGGGTTTCTGGATGGTAGTTGGCTGTTCAGACTCATACTACAACAAAATTAATTCAATACAATATTATAAAAGTATTCAAGCTATTCAGGCATTTCCCCAGTGTGACACCCCGTCTGTCAGCTGACAATAGTTATGATGGTATTTAGGGGTTGTGGTAAGGATGGAAAGAAGAGGGCGTATAAGCCTCTGACAATACCCCAATAGAGTATGGTAACAGGTGTACTTGACACGTAAAATGGTCCAGAGGAATTCAGCACGATTTGCCTTGGGTTATTTCCGGCAAAGGAGAATTTTATCCTGGAAATACTTGGGAGGAAGGAGACGAGATGCTCTACTAAGTGGTATGTTCCGAGCTGTCAGCGGAGAGATGGCGTGAAATGAAATTAGTAGACAAGTAAGCTTGAGTGAAGCTTTCAAAAGTAGGAAATATAATATGAAGATAAAGTTGGAATTTGAGAGGACAAATTGGGGAAAAGTTTCATTTATGAGACAAGGAGTAAGGGATTGGAATAATTTATCAAGGGAAATGTTCAATAAATTTCCAAGTTTAAGAAGATGCTAGGTAAACAATTGATAGAGAATCTGCCACCTCGGCGCAGACCTAACTGCAGATCATTAATGAATGATTGATCGGCTTGATAGAGAATTAATTGATACAAGTTTAATAATTTGGGAGCCTCCGTGGCTCATATGGCAGTGCGCCGGCCTCTTACCGCTGAGTTCCGCGGTTCAAATCCCTGTCACTCCAAATGAGATTTGTGCTGGACAAAGCGGAGGCGGGTCAGGTTTTTCTCCAGGTACTCCGGGTTTCCCTGTTATCTTTCATTTCAGCAACACTCTCAAATATCCGGCAAAGGAGTAGTGTTACGAGAATGTTGTAAATTTTAGGCTGGGAAGACTTGGGAGTAAGGAGACGAGATGCTCGACTAAGTGTTATTTCCTTTTTTTATCCACATAAGAAGTATTTCATTTTGCGTTGCATCAGGAAGTTTGACCTTGTTATCTTTAACATAATGATTATTTATTTATCGAAAACCAAATGCAGTGGAGAAACGACAACAGGAAGGCGTGTGGTACCACTTCCTGCAGCCGCAGGAAGGGTTACCACATACTAAAGGCCAATTCCTATCCTCGGCGCTAGATGGGGTTTCATTCATTGCATTCCTGACCCGAACGAATGACTGGATATAGGCTGTGGGTTTTCATTTTCAAGTTTAATAACTTTCCCCTTACGTGTATACAGGACTTACTACTGATGTCCAAACTGGAAATAGATTTAGATTTAGATGAGTCATGTTGAAATCGACTCCGTAGGTAACTGTTTAGCATGCTGACCTTTGGTCCAAGGGGTCGTGAGCTCGATTCCCGGCCAGGTCGGGAATTTTAAATGTCATTGCTTTTTCTTCCTCTGGCTCAAAACCTGGGTTAAGGGGCAGTTTTCAATATTATATTTAATCGTAGACAGAGCCAGACGTGACGGTCGCCCATGGGTTTGAAATTATATTCCAAATTCCAAATTGATGATGATGATGCTTCTTACAGTTTAAAGGGGCCTAACATCTAGGTCATGGACCCGAATTCCAAATTGCAACTAATTGAAATATTAGTATATAATTTATGTCCGTGTCTGTGGTGTAGTGGTTAGTGTGATTAGCTGCCACCCCCGGAAGCCCGGGTTCGATTCCCTGTCCCGCCACGAAATTCGAAAAAGCGGTACGAGGGTTGGAACGGGGTCCACTCAGCCTCGGGGAGTCAACTGAATAGGGGGGAAGGGGGTTATTACCTCCTCAGCCATAATCGAAGTGATTTGCCGTGCTTTCCCCACTGTTCCTCCAGGCAAATTCTGGGATTGTACCTAACTTAAGGCCGTGGTGGCTTCCTTCCCTCTTCCTTGTCTATCCCTAACCAATCTTCCCATCCCCCATAAGGTCCCTGTTCAGTATAGCATGTGAGGCCGCCTGGGCGACGTACTGGTCCTCCACCTCAGCTGGATCACGCGACCCAAAGTCTCACGATCCAAGAGGCGGTAGAGGTGGGATCTCTCACTGAGTCCGAGGGAAAAACCAACCCTGAAGGGTAAACGGATTAAGAAAGAAAGAATTATACTATTTACTCCGTTTACTGTACAGGGTTGGTTTTGTTCTCGGACGCAGCGAGGGATCCTACTTCTACCACCTCAAGGGCAGTGTCCTGGAGCGTGAGACTTCGGGTCGGGGATAAAACTGGGCAGGATTACCAGTCCACCACCCAGGCGGCTGAACAGGGGCCTTACTAGTGGAGGTGGCGGGGCAGCAATTGGAAGATTGGGAGTTATAGACAAGGACGATTGAAGGAAGTGGTCGTGGCCTTAAGGTAGGTACCATCCCGGCATTTGCCTGGAGGAGAAACCACCTGAAACCACTTCGAGGATGGCTGAGTTGGCAATCGAAACCCCACTACTCAGTTGACCTACCGAGGCTGAGTGGACCCCGTTCCAGTCCTCGTGCCACTGTTCAAATTTCATGGCAGAGCGGGGAATCGAACCAGGACCTCCGGAAATGGTAACTAATCACACTTACCACTACACCACAGAGGCCACGAACCTGCTACGCTTGCGTGATACTCCCACGTGGCGCGTCCCAGGTGGCGGATAGGGGGGTCCTAACCGGCTTGCCGGCGGACTTGAGGGAAATAAATTACCTCTCGCGGACCAAACACACAATCCCCTGTGGGTGGGGGACGCAGACGAAGAATACACCCACGGTATCCCCTGCCTGTCGTAAGAGGCCACTAAAAGGGGCGACCAAGGGATGATTGTCTTGCAACCATGAAACTACTTGTGATCAGTACCACCACGCGGAAAGCATCATGGGTCGCTTTTACTTGCGCGTAGTACCACTATATTAGGTACCAAATAGGTTTGTGATTAGTAGCAAACAGGAGCACCGTGCGGTTGGTTTTTGCAGTACCTGTGATTAGTACCACCATATGAGCGGGACCATGGGATGATAGCTACCATGGTTCTGTCTTGCCTATGATTAGTACCCACTATATGAAGAACACCACGGGATAGGGGAAGGTCCCTGTGGTTAGTACTCTTATGTGCTGAACACCATAGGGTTGCGTTGCCTGTAAATGGCGCCGCAATGTGACAAAAACCATAGGTCTGAAGTATATGTCGAATTTCATAACCTTTGAGTAGTACCATAATGTGTGGAATACCGCGAGTCTCTGCTACTTTTGATTAGTACCGCAGCATGACAGATACCATGGTTCTACATTCCTAGCGATAAGTACCGTTATGGGGGGCCGATAACTTGGATTTTGGACTCCCTTTAGACTGCAAGCATCATCGTTTCAATGTTATGCTATAGCAGCAGTCCCTTGGTCAGTAATCATATTGTTTTACGTCAGAATCTGTGAATGTAAGGCATTGCGGGTCACATCCACTGATTGTTTTAAATTCATCTCCATCCATTCATTCTTCGTCCTCACGTTTTGAATTATGGTCAGTGGAGAATTTTGGACTTTTAATTCGTCATTCCATTTCGTCTCATTTCGTACCATTAGGGGCCGATGACCTCGATGTTAGGACCCTTCAAACAGCAAGCATCATCATCACATCACACCACAGAGGCGGGCCTAATTGAATTGTTAATGATTTATTTTACAGATACCGAACATGGCCCTCCAAAGAAATTGTTGAGGTCGGTAGTGAAAGTGAAGTACATACGTGGTGTGTGGGAGTAAGAGAAAGATAAGTGAACTATCTGTAAGGTGGGTGGACAGCCGACTGCTGCGTGGGTCTTCAGCGATTGTTCCATTGTAAACTGAACATAACCAGAACGAAGAGTCCGACTGCTTCTGGTGGACACTTGAGTGTGTGTCAAACAAAATGAAGGTACTCTAAACGCATTTTATGATCGCTATTGATATTATACTTTTGTCAATATGATATACAATAATAATAATAATAATAATAATAATAATAATAATAATAATAATAATAATAATAATAATAATCACGCGGGTACATTTTCTCAGTTACACGGAAAAAGCAATCATGGATATGTTTTTGGGCTTGGCTGATGAGAGAGCGAGTACAGATTCTTTGCCTGTTCTCCTCTTAGTAGCCACTTACAACATGCAGATAATGCAACCTTCGACTGTAGCCACAGACGAGGTAAAGGGTTCTGATAAACTGAAAGAAAAATGAGTGTATTCACAAAAGCATACTACGGTTCATGAATTGTGAAAACAATGGAATACTTTCTAGACGTTGTAAATATACACATTATTATTATTATTATTATTATTATTATTATTATTATTATTATTATTATTAATATTATTATTATTATTATCCGCCTCTGTGGTGTAGTGGTTAGTGTGATTAGCTGCCATCCCTGGAGGCCGGGGTTCATTTCGCGGCTCTGCCACGAAATTTGAAAAGTGGTACGAGGGCTGGAACGGGGTCCACTCATTCTCGGGAGGTCAACTGAGTAGAGGGTGGGAGATTCGATTCCTTCCCCAGCTATCGTCGAAGTGGTTTTCCGTCGTTTCCCACTTCTTCTGATGGCAAATGCCGGCGTGGTACATAAGAATTGTCACGACCACTTCCATCTTTCTTCCTTCCAATGTTCCCATCCCCCTACAAGCCCCCTGTTCATCACAGCAGGTGAGGCCGCCTGGACGAGGTACTGGTCCTCCTTTCCAGTTGTATACTCCCGACCCAAAGTCGCACCCTCCAGGACACTGGCCTTGAGGCGATAGAGGTGAATCCTTCGCTGAGTCCGAGGGAAAAACCAACCCTGAATGGTAAATAGATTAAGAAAAAACTATTATTATTATTATTATTATTATTATTATTATTATTATTATTATTATTATTATTATTATTATTATTATTATTATTATTATTATTATTATTATTATTATTATTATTATTTGTTTTACGTCGCACCGACACAGATAGGTCTTATGGCGACGATTTTTTATTATTATTAGCAAGCATTGTGGTGTAGAGGAAGTGCATTTGCCTCTTATTCCAAGGCCCTAGGTTTGTTTTCCGTCCAGTTCAAGATTTTAATTCTGAAACGAGATGTTCTCAAGCTCTTAGTTACAGGAGGAAAGCACACAATAATAAGATGTCGCTACTGACCTAGTACACATAGTCGAACACTGGTTGCCATGGTTACAACTGTGCCGAGAAATTGATGACGCTAATTCCAGGCAGAATCCGAGCTCAAATCATATGCATGTTAATAATAATTTTAAAGAAATAATTACTGGAGTACGAATTGTTATACAATACTGCGTTTAGTTTGTAGCCCATACAAAGGCTCTTCGATGAGGATTCCATTTATTAGATGGAAGACTTTTGAGAACCTCTAAAAGTTATGCAACTCTCTCTACACTAGCATGGAGCAGGTTGCACGATACAGGATTTTCGTCAAGTGTGTACGACAGTACATTAAGAATACAATATTTCTTATATCAAATAAAAGGAGGCTTGCAGTTTTATTTGACTTGATATCGTAAATAAGACCTTCAACTTTCGTGGACTTCGAACCACAAGGATTTGAATTTTTATTTCAAAAATCAAAAACATGTATTGACCGGGATTCGAACCGCGTCCTGCCTCAGTGAGACACCGTGACAATGCCAATATAGGTATCTACAGCAACAGTTGCTAGGATATTAATTTCACCCTCTTCTTCAGGCACTCCTTTGTTTCGGGATCGTTTTCGAGATTTTTACACTTCCAATTTCACTTATTCGATTAAAAGGGATTCACAAATAGGCGTCGAGATTAGTAACGTCTGCCAGGATACACAACAGCATACACATTGCACGAAAGCACGGCACTCTTTCTACATTTGGCATTCACTTGGATTATGCCGGCTTTTTCCGCATTTGTAAATGCCATCGTCTCTAGCCTGACTTCCTTTTATGCAATACCACAAAGCACTGAATAGGAAATCGCAATGTAATCACTGGAACGGCCGAGTGAGCGACACATCCCCTAGGAGTGGCCGGTCAGTTGGAGCAGACAGCACTCCCAGATGGAAATGACAATATTTCTTGAAATATTTGCACTGAGGCCTTGAAACTAGAGCCATTGGTATTCTAATCCTCTCTAATTTTAAAAAAAATCACAGGAATAGAACCAGCATTTGAACGGTTAAGTTGTGTGCGTTTGTCAGAGCTTCGCCCAGATGCACCATTTGGGCTCATCAGTTGGATTGACATGCCCCTCTAAGACTCTGCTCAGCAGTGGCAGAACAACTGCTGCTGCTGCTGCTGCTGCTGCTGATGATGATGATGATGAAGTTTTCATTCCCCACCCGAACGGGGTGGGGTGGGCCACCTACAGGGTTACGCCCTCTTTCTGGCCAAGAGATGAGGGCGGGTTGGGCAAATGTGCTTAAAGAGGGAGATGGGTAAAGGATATGATAAATGAAGGAGAGAGAAAGGGAATTTATGATCAATTGGCTATGTTTTATTGAATTGTCATATAGTCGCTACGCAAGCAATTCCTCGTATCCCACAAGTCTCTTCCGATCCACTATCCTCCTTAAAGACTTACCACGCCTCCCAGCCACACATGGATGTGCAGTCCATCATAACAATTTTCGTTGTGCGTAAATACTTCATGAAAATATACATTCCTACAGTAAGATACAATAAGGTTCATTTTCCTTTACAAACTGGCATAGAAAAATGAACGCAACGAACATTGTTCTGATGGACAGCATATCCATATGTGACTGGCATTGTGGGATATGAGTTATTGCTCGCGCAGCGACGATATGATTACAATATTGTATAGACAAGATATATAAATACATAGAATTAGGTATACGTATACATTCATTTAAGATGAGTACTTTTTCATTTAAAAAGTGTCCTTTCCTGTTTGCTATTTTTCCCTTTTACCTTATAATCCTACGCCTGATATACATGACAAATATTCTGTTATAAATAGATGTAGAGTATAGAATAAGAGTTGTATAAAGGTGGTAATTGCGTGGTTCTGATTGCACTCACACTTGTATATTATTCTTGACTTGGTTGTCCTTAGTGCATGGCAATTAAATATGGAAACATATGGTGTTATTGGGCAAGTGTCTGAGGCTAAAATTATTATGTAAAGGGTTATACAAGAGTTTATAAAGGTGTAAATTTTAAATATGTATTTAAACCCAAAAGTGTTGAGGGAAAGTGTAAAGAACAACTGCGTGGTCCCGCCGTGTTAGCAAATAAGGATTGCTAACCTACTAAAGGAGAATAGAAATTAATTTGCGTTTTATAAATATTCGTGGTGAGAATTTTAGTTGATTCACGGCGGGCGACGCAGTTGCTCTGCCACTACTAAGCAGAGTCTTGGAGGGGAGTGCCAGTCCAACTGATGAGCCCAAATGGCACGTCCGGGCGAAACTCTGCAAACGCACACGCCCTAACCACCCAAAACCTGGTTCTATTCCTGTAATTTTTAGATATGCGGCCGTGAAAGCCATTTTTGGAGTCTCACATCTTTTTGGTTGCGTTAATACGGATTGTGATATATAAAAATACCACTTTCCAAGCATTATTGGAATCGCTGTAGTGGCTAGATTTGAAAGTCCCAGTATATACCTAGGTACTTACATTCTTCGAAAACAGTGCATCATTTGCGCATCTCGTTTCGTATATATTTGCGGTGGTAATTTTAGTGGATTCAACCTGTATACTCATGAGAAGGAAGAGCGTGTTGTATTTGCCAGGAATGGGTAATCAGAAAGAACCTTCAGACAAACTCGTTCACAGTGATTAACGTTATTTGAAAGGACAGTGACTCATTCATGTACATCCTTCACTTACAAAGAACTTTTCACAGATAATTGTTCTCTGATAGTGGTTGACATACAGAATAGTTTTAAATAACAAGCCACGTGTTTATAGAGATAGTACTATTGTGTCATTGTACGGTAATAGAATGAAAAACACTTGTATTCTTATCTGTGCACCATGCCCGGTGGATTCTGAATCACGGCGACTTTCTGCGACATATCAAAATATGATTGCATTCGGGTGAGGCGTTGCAGTAATTGGTAGATTACAGCGGGTAAGCAGTGGAAATATCAGTGGACAGAGTACAGTCATCAAATGGGTCTCGCATCACCAACAGGACAAGGTTAAATTTAGATAAGAATTTGTGATGTAACAAATGCTAAAACAATGAGAGTGGAATGTTTGTTTATCGTTCAGCGCTAGTGACGTTAAAGCTAAAGGAGCCTCTGTATCGCCAAGGAATGGCCGACTGATTAACTGAGCAGTCATAGATTTAGCGCGCTAGAGTACGTGTAGACAGAGCCAGATGGCAGAAAACTGGACGTAAACAAGCAGTAGTTCTTGGCATGGTCCAGTACAACCGTATTTTGAACACTTAATATCACGAATGTTGTTTTCCTCAGGTAAAATTCTCCTTTGGGTGGGGGCGGTAGAATAACATCCACGGTAAACCCTGCCTATCGTAAGAGGCGATTAAAAGGGGCCCCAGGGGCTCTGAAATTTGGAGCGTGAGTTGGCGACCACGGAGCCCTTAGCTGAGTCCTTGTGCCAGGCTCCTCACTTTCATCTATCCTATACGACCTCCCTTGGTCAACTCTTTTTCTTTTCCGACCCTGACGCTATTAGGTTTCCGAGGCCTAGGGAGTTTTTCATTTTCACGCCCTTTGTAGCCCTTGTCTTTCTTTGGCCGATACCTTCCCTTTTCTCTCTTTGATTAGAGTTATATAGAGGATGGTTGCCTAGTTATACTTCCTTTTAAAACAATAATCCCCTCCACCACCAATTCCTCAGGTAAAAAAAAACAAAAACACAAAACAAACAAAGATTTGTTCAGCAGTATGAGGGCCCTATTCACCAGCAGAGATCTCAACCTTCAGCTCTGAGTTCGCACGTTGTGGTGCTATTCTTTCCCTGTCCTGCTGTATGGTTTTGAAGATTGGACATTCAGTCCTTTGCTGGAGAGAAGGATGGAAGCTTTTCAAATGTACTTGTATAGATGAATGCTTCGAATATCCTGGGGAGAAAAGAAGAAGTCCCCAACTTGTTAAATAAGAAAGAAAAGAGCTTCAAACATTCGTCAAGGAGCGAAAGCTCAGATACATCGAACACATCATGAGAGGTTGACGTAGGTGCAACGATATAGTAAAAGTAATAAAACCACTACTGTCACTTTCTTTCTTTCTTTCTTTCTTTCTTTCTTTCTTTCTTAATCTGTTTATCCCCCAGGGTTGGTTTCTCCCTCGGACTCAGCGAGGGATCCCACCTCTACCGCCTCAAGGGCAGTGTCCTGGAGCTTCAGACTCTGAGTCGGGGGATACAACTGAGGAGGATAACCTTTTTTTGCTAGTTGTTTTACGTCGCACTGACACAGATAGGTCTTACGGCGACGATGGGACAGGAAAGGGCTAGTAGTGGGAAGGAAGCGGCCGTGGCCTTAATTAAGGTACAGCCCCAGCATTTGCCTGGTGTGAAAACGGGAAACCACGGAAAACCATTTTTTTCAGGACTGCCGACAGTGGGGTTCGAACCTACTATCTCCCGAATACTGGATACTGGCCGCACTTAAGCGACTGCAACTATCGAGCTCGGTGGGAGGATAACCAGTACCTCGCCCAGGCGGCCTCACATGCTATGCTGAACAGGGGCCTTGCGGGGGAATGGGAAGAATGGAAGGGATAGACAAGGAAGAGGGAAGGAAGCGGCCGTGGCCTTGTGTTAGGTACCATCCCGGCATTTGCCTAGAGGAGAAGTGGGAAACCACGGAAAACCACTTCCAGGATGGCTGAAGTGGGAATTGAACCCACCTCTACTCAGTTGACCTCCCGTTCCAGTCCTCGTACCACTTTTCAAATTTCGTGGCAGAGCCGGGAATCGAACCCGGGCCTCCGCGGTTGGCAGCTAATCACACTAACCACTACACCACAGAGGCGGACACTACTATCACTTACTACACTTTATTGAACACAAATCCAAACACTTGAAATATATGCAAAATAATTTACAGTCGATATGAAAATCAGTATCAATATTGCAAGATTGATCTACCATAGCTCACTACATGAACAACTGACTGTCTGGACTTGTAACTCGCTCACTGAACAAACTACATAGTTGTTTACGAAAGAATCGCCATCGTGATGTCAGTATAACAGCAGCAACACACTATCAACACATCACTCTACTAATCCACGTTTGATCTGCAATATTGGTATCAATAACACAACTCCATAACACTCACACTTAACTACGCATTCTTCATATATACAGGATAAACCGAAATTTGCGCACTCGGGCGTCGCAGCGCGACTCCTCACATGCCAGCAATTTAAAAATGTATCTCACAAAAGTTCGTTCCTGCGAGTATATCCGAGAGAAAAAGGACGTTGAAGAGTGGCAATCTGGCAACACTGTAACCACATGTAGGGTAACTATCTCTGTCAGCACATGTTATTCGTGCTGTACAGTTGGTACAGTGGATAGAGTTTTGGGTGGGCATGCAGGAGGTCGAGGGGTCGATCCTTGGTTGAAGCGTATGTTTTTTATTTCGTAAATTTAGTGGTATGGTATCTGGCATCCTAATCATCAACAGCGATTGCAGCAGAGTCTCCAGAAACCATTTGCACTTACATACTGCGATCCTAGAAATGGACGAACAATCGTTTTCATGGGTCAGCTTTGAAAGACGCCCTTTCCACGTCGTGGGCGTGAATTTTTCGCTGTTGACGATCGACGGTGTCTTCGTTCCTGGTGATGGTGATCTACAGGTCCTCGCGTGGCATTCGAAGCTTGACTGACTTTCCCCTCGTTCGTACCTTTGGGATCTGTCAGGTGGCACCCTCGTTCGGTGGTTGTCGGTTCGGACCACATTGGTTCTCGGTCACCTGGAGGGGGTCTCACTGGCTGTGTCATTACCATCGCTGCCTCTATCTCCTGGGACATCGTCAGGGCCTCCCCATAGTTCTGCTCCACACTGCACATCGTCCCTGAAAAGCTGTTTTCATTTATACACATAACTGCGTCAAGTTGAAAGATTCAAACTTCTCCAACTCATCATCGGTGGGAAGATTGAGGAACGACGATCTGTGCGAAGACGGATAAATTCCTGGCCTAAAGACTTGCGCCTTTGGTATGGACAAACTGCTATTAAAATATTTCGCGTCGCCGTTTCGCGTGTAATCGTAACCAATTGGATCTCCAATCTTCGTGGGGAGACGGCGAAATAATAATAATAATAATAATAATAATAATAATAATAATAATAATAATAATAATAATAATAATTCTGGAATACATGGAGAACAGGAAGACACAAACTAGCTGGCTTAAAGGGGTCAAGGAGGATATCGAGGAAAATAATATATCACAGCAGGTAGTATACAACAGACAGGAATACAGAAAAATCATCAACAAAATTAAGGGATTCCAAGATCAAAGTAGCAAAAAACGGACCGGCAACAACTGGTCACGAGAACGTAAAGAAGCCCACTCCGAAAGGATGAAGAAGTACTGGGCCGATCGAAAGAGGAAGAACCGTAAATGAATGATGCTTAACGTGGTCCATAGTAGACCCATTCGAAAACAAGAATAATAATAATAATAATAAGAGCCCTTCAATTTATAAGTGATATCAGAGTGTCAACATTCTGTTTGCAGTTATTTAATATGCCAGAAGCAAAAGGTACGGAGTTATCACATCGATCTCACCTGAGATCGAACCCATTACATTGGGAACAGAATGACATCGACCAATCGATCACGTCTCAGAGGCCGGCAGTATTAGCACTTTTGGCAGTAAGGGTGATGAGCCTATAATTCTTTAAAACGATACATTTCATTTTGGTGTCTGTTACCTTACAGAGGAAATTACTGAAAGTGGGCAGAACATGATAAAAGTATATTAGGTGAAGCTATGAATTCCGTTTTCTTCTATATATCTTTCAAATTAAAACCTAAGCCTGCTCCACGACAGGACAGGTTTGTTACAGAAGTCGGGAACTCAGTTCTTCCTAGACTGTCTGTTAGGTCATCAGCTCAGAGGCTGGTTGGATCCTCAAATAGCACCACCGAGAGTTATGCTGTTATAAGGAAACCGCAAAAACCAATGGTAGCACCAAAATGAGGCGTACTAGGCAAGATGAGGAGTGAGATCGTTTCCCATTGCTTTCCTCACTGGGCCAGAAAGTACTATTGCAGCAAGGCTGATCTTATGAGCAACACCTTTCATAACACTCATATGCACTAGTCGTGCTCTGAATGTCAGTACTCAGCACTACCCATACCCCAGCAGCTTCCATATTGTCACAGCCATGGACGTTGACTGGGACTTCGGTGGAAGCTACACTTTACTCTGGCCTCTGCCAGGAGATGGATGCAAAATTTAACGACATATAATTTTTGACATAATACTATTTGATATCTCGCCATATGCGTATATTATTATACAATGTTTTACTGTATCGCATACTTGTTTGAGACTCTCGCCGTCAACGCTCGAGGTTGCGGGACCGAACCTAGTGTAATCAGTTGACATCTAGGAGTGCTTAGATGCTAGACTTACTGACACGTTAGTGCACTATTTTTTAGGGAAAAGTTCTGACACCCCTTCGTCTCCTAAAATATATAGCAATTGACGGAGTGTTACAACAAACATTATTAAGAAAAATCACAGACCTCGATAAAAATGACAAAATATCCCAAAGAGACAACACAAGGAGAGACGTCTTTTAATGTACACAATCACAGGTGCAGAAACTTGATGACCGACGTCCTCAACTGCAAGTGTGGATTCACGTGCATATCAGTTGATTTCTTCACATTTCCTTTAAGCCTCGCCAAGGTATTGACAAATTACAACCCTGGTGTACTTTCTTTTTTATTGAAGGAAATCCTTGTCAGCGTCCTCTGTTTTACACTTCTTGGAACCTTTATCCAATGCTCCGATGAAGGCACTCTCGTTTGCAAGTGTGGATTCACGGGCATATCAGCTGCAGAATGCGAGAAGAAACTAAATGGCATCCCCTGGAAAACGACCTGTTGTAATGACTGCATCAAGTATGTAGGTAAGTTGAAAATGCCCCGTTTATTCAGCTATGAAATTAAATTATGGATGCATGATTACGAGTTTCAATCCTATGCTAAATAATAATAATAATAATAATAATAATAATAATAATAATAATAATAATAATAATAATAATAATAATAATAATAATAATAATAATAATAATAATAATAATAATAATAATAATAATAATAATAATAATAGATTTCCTATATAAGAACCAGGACCGATATTGTCCGGTTGTCTATTATTATTATTATTATTATTATTATTATTATTATTATTATTATTATTATTATTATAGTTGTTGTTGTTGTTGTACGTCCTTCTAACTACTTTAAAGGATTTTGTAGGTATCAAGGTACCCAAAATTTGTCCGACAGTAGTTTTTTTTTGTGCCGATAAAACTACTCTTATTTGAGCACCTTCAAATTCCATCTGACCGAGGCGGGATCAAACTCAACACCACTGGCTCAAAAAAATTCTCTACCGTCTCAGCCGGCTTTCATTAGGTGTGATTAGCGCAATGACTGAGCTGCTGGGTTTCTAACTAGAAGATCGAGGTTCGAGTTCCTTCGGTTTCCGGGTTGAAATTTTCACCTGAAACATGAGGTGGCATCACGCAGGCTGTCCGGTGTTAAACCTCTGACCAAAAGTCCTAATAATCACGCCTAATAATCACGGCTGACTCCACTGAGACCAGAGAAAACCTAATATAAGCTAAACTAATAATAATAATAATAATAATAATAATAATAATAATAATAATAATAATAATAATAATAATAATAATAATAATAATAATAAAGGTCTACCCCTTTAGTCCAGTTTCCGAATACGGGGTCAGGGATGAGGTGGATGGAATTAAATGGCGTGATTTTGTAGCAAGATATCCTTTCTGATGCCAACCTCATTTGAGGCGATAATGAAGATGAAATGAATGATGGTGAATAAAACTGAGGAAGGAGGTGGAAGGTATCGCCTGTGGTGTACGGTATAACTAGGAACTGTCCTGGTATTTACTTCGAACTGAAAATGGAAAACCAAAGAAAACCATTCTCAGGGCAGTCGACAGTGGGGCTCGAACCCACTCATCACCTGAATGCAGAGCTTGGCTCCATAGCCGTAGCGGATTAACACTCACGGCCACTCCGCTTGATAATAATAATAATAATAATAATAACTCGTCTGTCTCTGTGATTTAGCGGTTAGTGTGTTTAGCTGCCACCCCCGGAGGCCCAGGATCGATTCCCGGCTCTGCCACGAAATTTGAAAAGTGGTATGAGAGCTGGAACGTTGTCCACTCGGCCTCAGGAGGTTAACTGAGTAGAGAAAGGTTCGATTCGCACCTCAGACATTCTCGAAGTGGTTTTCCATGCTTTCCCTTATTCTTCAGGCAAATGCCGGGATGGTACCGACCTTAAGGCCACGGCTGCTTCCTTCCCTCTTCCTTGTCTATCCCTTCCAATCTTCCCATGCTCACAAGGTCTCTGTTCAGCAAAACAGGTGAGGCCACCTGGGCGAGGTACTGGTCCTCCTCTGCAGTTATATCCCCAACCAAATGTCTCACCCTCTAGAACACTGCCCTTGTGGCGGTAGAGGTGGGATTCCTTGCCAATTCCGGGGGGGGGGGGGGGAAGAATAATAACTCCGGATTCGATTCCTGGTCAGATCAAGGATTTTAATATCGTCAGGTTAATTTCTCCGACACAGGTACTGGGTGTGTGTGTGTTCGTGTTTGTCGTAACACTCTCTTCATATTCATACAACGCATCAAGCTACCAACCTCCACAGACACGCGCAATAGTTAAAGCATCCCTCCACTTAGGGTTGCCGCCAGGAACGGTATCCAAACGTGAAACAGGACCAAATCTGTGTGACCAATCGTGTCCGCGACCATACCTAGGAGTGGGGAAAGCGAAATAATGATAATGAATTTCGTGTGGCTAATACTAACCTGGGGCAGCCCTTGTAAGGCTAATGCTCCGATGAGGATGGGTGGCCTTTTAGGGGTGCCTTGAATGGGAAACTGCGTGTTATTGCCCTGGAGGTTAGTGTTGTATGTGATAGGTGAGTTGCAGGGATGTCGGGGACATTACAAGTACCTAGTCTCTGAGCCAGGGGGAAATAACCACTATAAGTTCAAATCACCGACCCGGCCGGGAATCGAACCCGGGGCCGTCTAGGATTACAATTCAATAATAATAATAATAATAATAATAATAATAATAATAATAATAATAATAATAATAACCAGAGTTTAAGCCCAAACGCATATTTGTAGTAATTGTTTACAGGAACAACGACCGATATCCTTAGGTTGTTTGTTCTTATTCCCTTTACCTATTAAGGAATTGATTCTCTTTCTTACTTGCATTTGAAAACTAATTGACTGTTTTTCTTGTTTCAGATAAAGATGGAGACTGCACGTATGGGCGAGAGGTGTACCCACATCCTGTTTGTCGAGATGGGCTGTACTGTATAAGGAACAAATGTACATCTCTTTGATGTTTAACTTCTTTGAGAAACAGGACCTCTCAGGATCTCCGGCACCACGTGGCCTAAACTGATTTATTGAAATTTTCCCATCAGGCTAAACTTAATCTGCACAGTCTCGCCCCATCAAACCATTCAATAGCTGTTTCTGATTTCACGACAATAACTCCGAATTGTGTACAACCACATGACGCTCTGGCTGTAACATTCTAGCCCACTTCCCAAATGATATTTATAAACATTATTATATAATACTGTTCTTTAACCCTTGGCTTATATCATTATCGCTGTGCACTAGTGCACATGAGATAAATCTATGATGGTAACTGCTGGTTTGGAAATGCTTCAGATTAGGCACATACAGTACTGTACATATAGTAGGAATTTAAAATTTTGAGTACTGACGAAAATCAAAATGTATCAAGGAGTTCTGGACATAATTAACACTCCTGTCATTCTACAACACATTAGATGTGATAATTTTGAGGAACTGTAACCATTTTGAATAAAAAATCGCTACTTATTTCGGACAAAAATGTATTTTTCCTGCCTGATTCTTGTGCACACCTTCTATCATATAAGATTTTCTTTCTTCTTTCTTTCTTTCTTTCTTTCTTTCTTTCTTTCTATATTTCTTCTTTCGTAGTCTGTTTACCTTCCAAAGTCGGTTTTTCCTCGGACTCTACCACCTCAAAGGCAGTGTCCTAAAGCGTCAGACTTTGGGTCGGGGGATATAACTGGGGAGCAGGACCAGTACATCTCCCAGGTGGCCTCACCTGCTATGCTCCACAGGGGCTTGTTGGAGGATGGGAAGATTGGAAGGGATAGTCAAGGAATAGGGAAGGAAGCGGTCGTTGCTATAAGTTAGGTACCATCCCGGCATTTGCTGGGAGGAAAGCCACTTCGAGGATGGCTGAGGAGGGAATCGAGTCCCCTCTGCTCGTAGATCTCCCGAGGCTGAGTGGACCCCGCTGCATCCCTCGTATCACTTTTCATATCTCGTGCCAGAGCCGAGAATCGAACCCGGGCCTCTGGGGGTGGCAGCTAATCACACTAACCACTACACCACAGAGGCGGACATTAGATTTTCACTACATTAAAATAATTATTTCAGAAAATTAATTTCAGTACTACGGTATTTTACTGAGAAATATTGTAAACTATCACATGTACCCGTTCTTCGCACGTGGATTGCTAATCGATTTCACGACTCCTTCACGAATTTATGCGAAGTTACGTAACTGTATTCAAACGTTGAATACGGCATGTTAAACTGATGTTCTTCTGCGTAAGCAAGTGGCAGTAACGTGAAGTACGATTAAGCTGAACACCGGGCGAGTTGGCCGTGCGGTTAGGGGTGGGCAGCTGTGAGTTGCATCCGGGAGATAGTGGGTTCGAATCCCACTGTCGGCAGCCCTGAAGGTGGTTTTGCGTGGTTTCCTATTTTCACACCAGGCAAATGCTGTGGCTGCACCTTAATTCAGTCCACGGCGGCTTCCTTCCCATTCCTAGCCCTTTCCTATCCCATCGTCGTCATAATATCTATCTGTGTCGGTGCTACGTAAAGCAAATTGCAGAAAAAAATGCTGAGAGACACAATAGGGCAGATCACACAGTTTATTGAATGGTACAGTAACCTGGTCCGAAGTTGTGCGTAATTCTCCCTGCTTCTCGGTTACATATTGTTGCTCATCTGAAATCGGAAGTGGACCAATCGTTGACAGTAACGTCTCTTATTATCTGTTCTAGCTAAGAGAGTAGAGGCTCTTTAATTAAACCCTATAACCGAATATGATATGACAGCCAGTAAAACAGTCCATTAATTATACCTCCCTTGCTATCCTCCTCTCGAAAAGGTGCACACCAAAAAAAAAACATTTTTAGAAATTGATTTCCATTAAGGGTGTTAGTTTTCCATTAAGGTTAGTCATGTATATTTTGTGGGAGGGTGAAATCACTATTTCGACTTACTATAAACCCCCAAACCAATCCAGGATTTAGAAACAATATTGGCCTAAAACCTACCAAAGGACAGGTGGATTCTAAATATGAAGTTTGGTAAAATATATATCCAGCTGTTTTCGTGTTATAAGAACGCACACAAACAAACGGATGGACACCAAAGCTAAAAGATGTGCAGGTGGCCATAACGGATAATTGAATGAAAATTTCGCCAATATAGTCAATGTACAGACACTCGGTCGTTACGATTTTATTTATATAGATAAGGAACCTGCTCCTCGTACAACACGTTTTGGGTTATTTCCACTGGACAGCCTGTAAAACCGTCCGTTAATGATATCTCCCCTCTCAATCATCCTATCGAAAAAGTGCATATGAGAAAAGTTTGCGAAATTGATTTCTATAAAGTTGGTTGATTCCCATCCAGGTTGGTATGGTATATTTTGTGGGAGAGTGAAATCACTGTTTCGGTTTCTTATAAACCCCCAGTCCACTCCGGGTATTTGAAATTCTATGGACCTTAAAAGCTACCATTGGATAGGGGGATGCTAAATATGAAGTTTGGTTAATATATTTCCACTAGTTTTGCAGTTATAAGGAATATGTTTAACACAGATCCTCTTGTAGGCTGTCCTCTTGAACCTGACTGATATACGGTCCGTTAATGATAGATATCTCCATGATTAATCCTCGTATTGAAATATGCACATGAGAAAGTTTTGAAATTGATTTCCGTTAAGGCAGTTAGATTTCCAAGAAGTTTGGTTGTGAATATATGTGGGAGTGCACAATCACGGTTTCGGTTTCGTATAAACCCCCAGTCAATTCAGGGATTTAGAAACAATATTGGCCCTAAATCCTACCCAAGGACAGGTGGATTCTAATTATGAAGTTTGGTACACATATATCCGGTATGTTTAAAGTTATAAGAACTTAGACACACAGACACCAAAGTTAAACAATTTGTGGTCATTATTACACCTGAAAGGAATAAGTGAATGAATATTTCGCCAAAATAGACAATGCGCAGGCACGCGGTCGTTATGATTTTATTTATATAGAGTAGCATAAACAAATGAAATTGAATCCAATATATAAGGCGTGAACAGGAAGTTTCCGTTTGAGGGCGTTGCTACAGCGTACATAATACAACATAGCGCAACTCCGATGCGGGTATATAAGCACGGACATGTAGACAAAGGGATTAATGTGGCAGTCGTGTCGTGCCGAGTTGAGTGCATTAAATGTGGTCACGTGAACTATGGCGACGTTATTATCAAATGCGTCCAAACAGGACCAACGTGCTGTTATTCTGTTCTTGGCTGCCGAAGAACAAACACCGGGGGACATTCATCGGAGATTATTGAAGATGTGTGTATGGGGCAGCATGTCTATCGAAAACCACCGTTGTGGAATGGTGCACCAAGTTCCGAGCGGGTCACATTTCGACACAAGATGCTGGTCGATCTGCATCCTTTATGCCAACTCAAGTAGGAGACATTCGAACACCCGCCCTATGGTCCTGATCTCCCCCCATGCGATTATCACGGCTTCGCTCCCCTCAAAAAGGCCTTTAAAAGTCGACTCTTCCTGTCGGACGATGATTTGCAGAAGGTGCTGACGGACTTCTTCACGCAGCAGGACACAATGTTTTTCCACACGGAGATATTAAAACCTGGTGCGTTGGTGGGACGAGTATTTCAATGCTCACGGTGATTTTGCCTTATTGGCATCCCGATTCAGGACTGTACAGCCGTCCAACGGAAACATTTTGATCGCCCCTTATAGGTTATCATTCGTCTAGAACGGTATAAGAATCAAGTATCAGTTAAGTTTTAAAAAGTACAGACAATAGGTCTATTTCAGTTTCAATTAATTACAAATGCTAGGGGAGTATAAATGGATAACATCACCGTCTTTGGCATCTCAGCAGGCAGCCACTAGTCAATTCTAAACAATATATGTAGGATTTTCTTGAACCAAACCTTCACATCCCTGCTCCTCACATTCCACTTTAAAGTACAAACACCGTATCAACAAAAACATATGGCTTACTTAATTACAAATGTTACTGCATTGGGGAGGAATTATTTTTAGTTTCCATGGAAACATTCCTTATATATCTATCTATATAAAGAGTTTTGTCTGTACATTGTTCAGAATTTAAAAAAGGGTGGTACTTCTGTATCAGTCATGTACCTTTTAATTTTCCGTAATTTCTCTCTGTTTGTCTGCATGTATGTATGTACACGCATCACGATAAAACGGCTGAAGAAAATTTAATAAAAATCGGTATGCAAAGTCGGGATATAAGTCGCTACAATCTACGCCATAATTTATTTTATTCACACTGAATGAAATGGCAGTTTAGGGGAAGGTCTACAATTTAATTATCAAATATGTTATTAGTGGTCGTATCGTAATGAAACTCGGTATGCAAAGTCGGAGAATAAGTCGCTATAATCTAGGCTATAAATAATTGTATTCACGCTGAGTGAAATGGTAGTTTAGGGGAAGACCTAAAAATTTAATTCTCAAACATTTATGTTAATAATGGTCGTATCTTAACGAAATTCGGTAGGCGAAGTCTGGGAATAAGTCGCTACAATCTATGCCATAAATAATTGTATTCACGGTGAGAAATATGGCAGTTTAGGGAAATGCTTAACATTTAATTATCAAATATTTATGTTATTAGTGGTCCTATCCTAATAAAAATCGGTATACAAAGTCCGGTGATAAGTCGCTATAATCTAGGCCATAAACAATGTTATTCACGCTGAGTGAAATGGTAGTTTAGGGCAAGGCGTAAAATATAATTATAGTACCGGGCGAGTTGGCCGTGCGCGTAGAGGCGCGCGGCTGTGAGCTTGCATCCGGGAGATAGTAGGTTCGAATCCCACTATCGGCAGCCCTGAAGATGGTTTTCCGTGGTTTCCCATTTTCATACCAGGCAAATGCTGGGGCTGTACCTTAATTAAGGCCACGGCCGCTTCCTTCCAACTCCTAGGCCTTTCCTATCCCATCGTCGCCATAAGACCTATCTGTGTCGGTGCGACGTAAAGCCCCTAGCAAAAAAAAATATATAATTATCAAATATTTATGTTATTAGTGGTT
Source organism: Anabrus simplex (assembly GCF_040414725.1). Classification (NCBI taxonomy): domain Eukaryota; kingdom Metazoa; phylum Arthropoda; class Insecta; order Orthoptera; family Tettigoniidae; genus Anabrus; species Anabrus simplex. The sequence continues at coordinate 353,141,535 of NC_090269.1, read as the reverse complement.
GTATTGATAAATACTACATAACTAAAGTTATATAGTATTAAATTTCCGATAATTTATGTCTTATACATTGTTACCGTACCCACTATGATCATAGAGATATGCATGAATTTGGATTTTTGCTACTAAGTCCATATCAGCGCCGAGTCACGAGAAAATGGGTTAACAGAATTTTATGAAAATCGGTAAGTAAAGTCGGAGAATAACGAACTACAGTCTACGGTATAAATAATTTTATAAGACGCCCTAATATCACAGAGTCGAATGAAAACTAAATGTGAAGGCCTACAATAAAGAAACCTCATAAAATTGATCAAAAATAACATTACCGTTACGGAGTTTTCGAGGATCACAGAGATGAAAGAAGGTGCGGGCATGGACGGGTCTATCTACTACAATCAAAACATTAACTGAAAACTTTAAAAATCAAGGTTATATTTCCTTTGAACCCTTTTTTTTTCAAATGAAAGATATTAACAAAACCAGTCGCTCAGCGACAGTACACGATTTCAGCTACAGTAGTCGAATACAGTTTTACAAGATTTATTCGGGTACTATTGCTCCATACACCCAACAGTTAAGGAGACAGGTCTCCCCATTTAGTTTAGAGAGTGTATTTACCAAAATAGGAAGAGCATTTATGCTCTATGAATATAATAGGAGACTGAGCTCCGAACCTAATACAATTACACTCCTAGTATCTTTGCTCACCGATAATTTACAGTTTCCAAGCCTCTCGAGGCACAACCTACATTTAATAGTTCAAACAGATATAACTGTCTTCAACACTCAACAGTTTAACCACTTAACATAAAAGTTTTTACAGGAGTATAGAATACTCATTCTACCAGGCCTTGGTGGGAAGAGAAAAACAAAAGAAGACAAAACAGGTTAAAGTTACTGGCCCGAAAATCAAAAAGATGCGGAAGCAGACACTTGCACTCCTTGACCCTGACACTTAGAAGTTTAAAACCCTAGTAGAGCTCACTGCCCGACATTACAGGGGCTAATCCCATACTACTGAGGTGAAAGAGAAAATGTAAGTTACAAGGTTACAGACAGAAAGCGGTTACAAAAACATAGTCACTTCAAATACAAGTTACCGAGCTCGATAGCTGTAGTCGCTTAAGTGCGGCCAGTATCCAGTATTCGGGAGATAGTAGGTTCGAACCCCACTGTCGGCAGCCCTGAAAATGGTTTTCCGTGGTTTCCCATTTTCACACCAGGCAAATGCTGGGGCTGTACCTTAATTAAGGCCACGGCCGCTTCCTTCCCACTCCTAGCCCTTTCCTGTCCGATCGTCGCCGTAAGACCTATCTGTGTCAGTGCGACGTAAAACAACTAGCAAAAAAAAAAAAAAAAGCAAATACAAGTTAATAGGGAACTCGAGAGGGTATCACACTCTCTATTCCCGAATTTCAGCTACGTGCTTTCAGGCTGGTTTTGAAATTTACGCTGGAAGATGAAGTTTACATTATAGAAGATTGGAAATTAAGTTACATTCTTAAGGTCAGGAAACCTTCCCCTCAGGTTAGCTTTCAGGGGCTATCACGTAGTTAGTACATGGCTACCATTATCCTTATTGCGCTGGACTGCTCGATGAAGGGCGAAACGTCCCCTCTTCCACTATAGCACAAACTCAGTACAGTCGACGATCAAGAAGACAAGGTAGCTTTTATACCCGAGAGGAAGGTTCTAGAGAGATCTGGACTAAGGCCCGACACTCCTTGTGCCATGCCTTGTCGCCGCAGGCTTCTTCTATCCCAAAAATGCTCAGCTCGCTTCCCGCCAATTGTGGCTTCGATGCTCTGATGCTATATTACAGTTGCGTTAAATATCAATTTATCTCCTCATGAACGATATGGTTCAATATATAATTTGGTTGAGATCTGTCCAGCCATTTCGCCGTGATGGTGGAAAAGACAGACAGACAGACAGACAGACAGACAGACAGACAGACAGACAGACAGACAGACAGACAGACAGACAGACAGACAGACAGACAGACAGACAGACAGACAGACAGACAGACAGACAGACAGACAGACAGACCTAAATCGGATAAATATCTGAAAACTGACAAAACAAACAAAATTAGGTACAAATAGCGATACCCTACAATTTCATTTGTATAAACAGATAAGCACGGGTACGTTTATAAGTGAAGGCCTTCTTTTCGAGATTTATTGCCTTAAAACGACACGTCATATCAACAAACGGATTCCGCCATCGGCTGCCTCTTTTAGTATCCTACGTGGTTGGTCCTATGGTATTTTCTCGTATCTCCTATGTTTATGTGTTGGAATGAGTTAGAAACTGTTTTCACACATTACTTTACTTTTCTGATACTTAGGTGGCAGCTGGAATAATAAAATTTGGCTAACATATGAGCACTAGCCGTGTCAATGAAAGTTGTAGATCTCTCCAAAATGCCTCCTATGTAGGACAATGCAGTGACGGTGCATTAGGGGAAGCATGTGCCTCCACTTATACAAATGCTAGTCTTTGGCCCTTATATCAACTTTTTTAGATACTTTTTGAGATGATTTTATAATAAGATAATATAATGTCCGCCTCTGTGTTGTAGTGGGCAGCGTGTTTAGCTGCAACCCCCGGAGGCCCGGGTTCGATTCCCGGCTCTGCCACGAAATTTGAAAAGTAGTACGAGAGCTGGAACGCGTTTTACTGAGCCTCGGGAGGCCAACTGAGTACAGGTGTGTTCGAAGTGGTTTCCCTTGGTTTCCCACTTCTCCTCCAGGCAAATGCCGGGATGGTACCTAACTTAAAGGCCACGGCCGCTTCCTTCCCTCTTTCTTGCGTACCCCTTCCAGTCTTCCCATGCCTCCACAAGGTACCTGTTCAGCATAGCAGGTGAGCCCGTCTGGGCGAGGTACTGGTCCTTCTCCCCAGTTTTGTCCCCGACTCAATGTCTCACGTTCCAGGACACTGCCCTTGAGGCGGTAGAGGTGGGCCCTCACTGAGTCCGAGGGAAAAACAGACCCTGGAGGGTAAACAGATTAAGAAAGATGGAAGGAATGATAATAAGATAAAAATAAGATAATTTTGAGATAAATTTAATTTTACAGAGTGTGTTATTTAAAAGGGAGGTCATATTCCAAGAATCAGCATAATAATGTGTGGAAATCTTAATGTGTTGAAATTAAGTAGGAGCGATATTTCTGGGATTCAGTTTCAGATGGATTTTGCTTGGGTGAACGATATGTTAGGAACTGGAAGGTTCCATCACAAGGAATTGCTTAACAGTAAAGTGAATTTTGTAAGTTTCATATTCCATACCGCTGTCGTATTGAGAATTTGTTGTAGCTCAGGTGGTTAAGTCGTGTAGTTGGCAATGAGATGTGTCATCAGGTGCATCCCGAGGTCTTCGGAACAGTAGTAGTTGTTATTTTTTGTGTATGTCAAAAGGAATGCGAGTATGAGGTAGCCCTGTGGGCGGAATTCCATTTTAATCGTGGGTCATTTCGGTCAGAGTGTTATAGGTACTCTCATGTGACATTTTCAGTCTAATCTCTTTGCACATCCAACTATTCATTCGCGTCTTTTTCAAGCTATATGCAACCGACGCGAAGATATCATTCGAGACACACGTAGGAAATGTGTAATGTTTTCATTTGTGCAGAGTTGAAAGAGGCGTGTCAGGCTGGGAGACCAGATAAACCCAGCTAGATTTGAACATCTATTGTCGGGGACATATCTGTAGGGTGACGAAGCGAGACAGTGAAGTCGATTTCACATATTGTATTTTACTCATGGTCATTTAATAGAGGAATGTAATTGCTAGTTGGTCAGGGGAGATAACGAGTTTAAGGGTCTCATGTTCATTATTTGTTCATTTTGAGGGTTGTCCAAGAGAGGTTACGTTTGTGTTTCATTTGATGTTAGAGGGATGTCCAAACATGATCGTGTACAGCATTTTATTATTCATGGTGTTTAAATGACTTTCACTTTATTCATTCAGTTGAAGTATTGTGGTTGTTGTTGTTGGCTAGCTAAAGCACAGGTTGTTGGTTCAATGTGGTAGTGGATTGATACAGCAAGTGCACTCACCCTAGATTTTTGGTGAGATGCATCCCAGTGCTTAACTCTCTTCATTATGAAACAACGTTGGACGTGGGTGCCAAGGATTAGTCCAAGGATTTGCCAGAGTGCTGTATATAAATTAGGATGGATTAATGTATTAGTGCTTTGGTACTGGATTATTTACGCCCGTATATTTAATAGGAATTTAGGTTGGGAGTTACTTTTTTATAATTTTGCATTTCATTTATAATGTATTCTCAGTGACTTAGATGTAATTGTAATTTTTATTTATTCGTGCCAGTAGCACAATATAGATTACAGATGCAGTTTATATAAAATATATGAAATTATATTATTAAGTTACATAAAATTAAACAGTTATTTACAAAATATCGGCCCAGAATTTGGCCACGTTAACAGCACTGGTAGTGGCCTGTGCACTTAACAGGGCATAGAGGGCAATTAATAAGGTGCCTTGTCTTTTGTACCACGCCACATAGGGTCAGATCGCCCTTCAGGAGGCCCCATTTCTGCATATTGTCCTTTGATCTTCCAACGCTTGCTCTTAGTCTGTTCAGTGCCTTCCATGTAGTCCAGGTTTCTTCATGACCAGGGGGAAACTTTTCCTCCAATTTTGAGTGTTCTGGATGAAAAGGGATCTTCTGATTCCAGAGTAGAAGTCTGATCTTCCTTGTATCTGCACTAGCGGGGGATGAGGAGTGCATAAAACTGTTCCTGGACTTCAGTCGAGTTGGTGGTAGTTTGTGTCCATGTAAGGGGTAGGTTGAGCTGGTAGAAGCCCTTAACCTCTCCACATTTGCAGATACTTCGCGTCTGATCTCAGGAGTTGCTATTCCTGCGAGGGAGTACAATTTGTCTGTTGGTATTGGTTTCAGAAATCCTGTAATATGTCTGCATGTTTCATTCAGGGCGACATCGACCTTTCTGGCATGTGTAGATTTATACCAAACGGGACTAGCAAACTCCCCTGCTGAGTATCAAAGTGCTAAGGCTGTTGTCCTTACCGTATGAGGGTGAGCGCCCTACTTCGAACCTGTCACTTTACGGAGCAGGGAGTTCTGAAAGGAGACCTTTGCCTTGATGTTTGAACAGTGCTCCCTGTAAGTTAGAGAAAGGTCCAGATGTAATGGTTAGAAGCAGTGACATGGTGATGTTAGTGATTGGTAGCCATGCACAGTAGTATTTCCATTTCATGAATTCCAAGAAACTTACAACCGTTTCGCGCAAGTACGACCAATGCAATAACAAGCATATTTCTTTTATAAATGTGCAAGAGATATCAGCATATTGCAACAAATTAGCTTAGAAGAAGATTATTAGATTTTTTGAAATACCTTTGTTCGAGGTTAGATAATTTGATAATTATGAGGTGATAAATTCCAAATAATTTAATTGTTTTGATAACTTAGATACAAATCGTGTTTTGAATGATAAAGTAAATCCAAGTGATTAAACTGAAGTTTATTGTGGACATTTTAGATTTGGTTTGTGGGGAAGTAATTACTTCACGTAACATCAAGGGAACCTGTTCGATTTAAAGGAACATTGTTGCTAATTGTGATGTTGCGCATTTGTTGTTGTTCATTTTGATGTTTGAATTTGTTGATCACCAGAAGCGCTGGGGACTTACAGAAAGGATACTTTGGCCATCAGCCACATTAACTTTCCTTTGCCCATCAGCCATATTACCTTAGATTTCTTTTGGACATCAGCATCAGTGAGTTTATATATGCGCCATCGGCCACAGTAACGCATTTTCCTTTGGCCATCAGCCACGCTGACTTACATTTTTAATGTAACAGCGATAGATATCGGCCCATGACATAGTCGCAGGTCACACCGACTCAGTTAACGGTCCATGCCGTGTAACCAATATCCTGCGAGGCATACATCCATTGGGCGGCCTTATTATACCCAGAATCCCGAGCTCGTGTCACCAGAGCTGGACCACCGTAAGTCATATGATGATATTACATGCGGTCTCACATGGAAACCGATTTAGGGAACTTTCAGGGATTTCTTTCTCAATTATCACAACTAATAAGAATGGTTTCCAATTAAAGTTACCCTTCAGGTGATTGAGTAAATACATCCTGAAAAAAATTCGCAATGCCGTTAATAATGTTCACAATATGTTTAAGGTTTAATTTAATTTATTTTAATGTCAGAAGCCATCCAAGTTATTTAATTGTTGTATCAATTTAAGGTAAATAAGGTTTCATAGTACACCCCACAACAACACAAGTCCCTATGATCATATGCCCTACGCACGATCGTCTACGAGCTACTCCTGTTTTAGTTACGCTGGAATGGAGGGGGGGGGGGGGGGGTAGTTTGTATTTAGGTTTGTCTGGAGTCAGGCATGTCCTTACGGACACTGCAGTATTTCGCCAGCTTGTAAAACAAGGTTTTCATACCTGCAATGACTGGAGGGTTCGAACGTGTGCGACAATCAATGACTTTGGAAAGTCTGTAAACTCCAAATGGTGATGGACTTTCTTGTGCGCAACCTGTGAATAAGAGCTGAATTGCTATTTTGTTGAACTATGAAACGTTACAGGCGCGTGGGTTCGATTCCTTGTCAGGAAGTCGAGATTTTTAAGAAACGAGAATTCTACTTCCAGAGGTGCAAATGGCCCTGATGTTCACTTAGCCTACACCAGAAATGAGTACCAGATTAATTCCTGGGGGCAGAAGCGGCTGGGCGTAAAGCTAACCCACTCTACCCCACAAAGTGCTACTGTTACGGATAGTGGAAGCCTTTACTTTCCAACCATCCAAGGGCTTCCGTGGCCTGTACGGAGATGACTTTGTTTTGAACTATGAAAGCCCATGGCTCCATATGGCTCTACTTTATTACTAAAGCTGGTGCAGCTACTGTGGACATTCGCATTTTTCCTAAGAAACTGCTGTTAGAAGAATATTGTTCCCATAGCTTATCACCCATTTATCCGACAATGTAGGCTGAATTATTTTTCTTTTTCCTAAAAGTAGCTTACTAATTTCCTTAATTAAGTGTTGTAGCTGACTGCAGGTGCCTCTGTGCGCACATTTGGATACGGGTTTGTTTCTTACAATTGGCTTTACGTCGCAGCGATATAGGTAGGTCTTATGGCGACAATAATAATAATAATAATAATAATAATAATAATAATAATAATAATAATAATAATAATAATAATAATAATAATAATAATACTTTTACGTCCCACTAACTACTTATAAAGGTTTTCGGAGACGCTGAGGTGCCGGAATTTTGTCCCGCGGGAGTTTCTTTTACGTGCCGATAAATCTACCGGCACGGGACTGATGTATTTCAGCACCTTGAAATACCACTGGACTGAGTCATAATATTTTTTTTTTCTAGGGGCTTTACGTCGCGCCGACACAGATAGGTCTTATGGCGACGATGGGATAGGAAAGGCCTAGGAGTTGGAAGGAAGCGGCCGTGGCCCTAATTAAGGTACAGCCCCAGCATTTGCCTGGTGTGAAAATGGGAAACCACGGAAAACCATTTTCAGGGCTGCCGGTAGTGGGATTCGAACCTACTATCTCCCGCATGCAAGCTCAGAGTCATAATCGAGCTTGGGCTCCGAAAACCAGCGCCTTAACCGTCTGAGCCACTAAGCCCAGCAGACCGTGACCTTATTTGGGGTACAGCCGCATCATTTACCTGGTGTGAAAATAGGAACCCATGGAAAACCATCTTCAGGGCTGCCGGCAGTTGGGTTCGAACCCAATATCTCCCGATTGCCAGCTCAGAGTTTCGCAACCCTAACCTCACGGCCAACTCGCTCGGTGTGGATACAGATCAGTGCATTATGTGCCCAACTCCAGCTGCAATAGATTGCTAAACCCTGGAGTCAATAAGGACCTGGATCACGTCTTACGGAATTGCAGCCTTTGTTTACTGTACCGCGAGGGTGCGTTCGTCCACTATTCGGGGCGGCTGAGGGGGGCTGTGTAGGTGTCTACCCATCTTGTCTCACTCATGTGCAATGGGTTAAATCCATATAAAGGGCAGATGCCAGGCAACTGGGAAAACGACAGAAATAATAATAATAATAATAATAATAATAATAATAATAATAATAATAATAATAATATTTTAAGCATAGTTCTGCCGTGTATGAGAAACTTCGTGTTTTTGTTGTAGAGGATATTATTGTGTGTGGCGTGTGGGTAAGAGGAAGGTTGGGGACAGTACAAACACCCAGTCTTCTAGCCAAGCAGTACACCAGACAATTTGAGGTGCAGTTTGAAACCAGAGTGGAACTAAAGACCTCATTGTTAGTGAACGGTAATTATTATTAAAGCACAGTAGTTCAAGCTCTGCTCTACATCCATGACTACCATTTGTAAGCATTCAGCGTGGAACGTGTAGCAAGGAGATATCTCGTGTCACATATCCATTGAAGTTGAGATCAAAATGGTATTAAATATGTGTGTTAAGTCTTCAACACCAGGTTGCTTAGAACCTCAGCAGATCCACCATCAGTTATCACAGAATACAATGATGTTGGTACATTATTCGATGCCAAGTCAACATTCCAAAGTCACATTGAAAGAAGAGCTAACAACGCGTATAAAGTGCTAGAATTTGTCCTACATAACGTAAAACTTTTTAAGGGGTTCGTAAAGATCCAAACTGACAAATGTGAACATTTTCGCATTTTCATATTGTATGAATAGATGGATCACTCTGTTCACTTTGCTGTTTGTTTTACTAAAATTGTCTCATATTTACTATTTTAAATTTATATTAAATATATTAGTGCGATGTTTTTGTGACGGAAAATTCTGAACCTGTACACAAGGTTTGTTCTAAGAATTGGTTTGAATATCTAAAGGCAGAGGAAGAAGGTACCCTAGAAATGTTCATGTGCAAAAATAACATATCAAAAGCCGTTAAGCCAGCCATAAAACCCGTGTTTTGCGATCTTTCCCACCCGGTGTGGTTCAAAGAGGGTTTGAAAGGAAGAACGCAAAATTCCAACGAATGCTTCGAGAATATTGTTTGATCGAGAGGCCCCAAAATGCATTAGTTGGTATATAGCATTTTACACTTGGTGTGTTTGATGCTGTACTGTAATTTAGCAATTTATCTTCAAAGCTATTGGTCTTGGAGGACCTTGAAGTACCATTCAAAATGTGAAGGAACTCGACAAAGTGAGAATTTTAAAGACGGTGATCGCAGCATTAGAAATTACGAAAGAAACTCAAAATAAGAGAAGAAGAGCAGTACTGGTTTAACAAGATAGACAAGAAGATGAAGAGTACCAACCAGGAGGGTTTTAGAATATGTATTCGATATAAAATGTGTATGGTTCATGGTGTGGGTCAGTGGCGGCGCGTGGATAAAACGTCTGGGGGTTCACTGCTGTGGGAAATAACGTGTTCAGATTGTTATTGTTACCTGATGTTTACATAGCTGTAAAACAGTGACATTGCTTGATTAGAAACACGACTTTGCTTTGCAGAGACACGGCTACAGCTCGAAGAAGTTACCAAAACAATGAAGAATGACAGAGAATATGAGGTGCAATTACTTTAAGCTGATCCAATTTCCCCTCATTTTGGAGACGTTGTTTACGTAGGAATAAATTCTTCAAGAACGTGTTAGGCAGACTACTGTTATTTATGTGTTCCCTGCTATGAATGGTGTGAAAATATTGCTCATAGGGTCGGTTGGTGCATGCATTTCAGTGGGCTTGGCAGACTGATATGTAATAGCAACTTCTGGCTCGGTGAGGAAAGCAACGGGAAACTACCTCGCTCCTCATTTCCCTAGTACGCCTCTTCAGTGATGCCTAGGCCATCTATGACAGCTAATGGCGGAGCTGTTGAGGATCCAACCAGCCTTCGGGCTGAGGACTAAACATACATACATACTTCTCATAAAACACGTATTACTAATGAAAAGTTTCATTTAATTACATAATCTTGGGCTACGTTCGCCTATTGATACTATACAATCCATAGTTAACAAAATATTCTGGCTCATTGCTGTTAATTACATCAGAATGGTAAAATCGCCAAATTAAAATCCCTTCAAAACGTACCACATACGGCAAATTTTAAGCGCGCGCTCTGACAATGCTTCGGCTAATTTCGGAACTGCTCGATGTAACTCGTGTCTATCGCTGGTCCAGTTGCCAGCGATTCCTAGGCTATGTTTTTCCTGCTTCTCATAACCCCTCGCCTTGCTCACCCTCCTTACGTCTCACGGCTCCGCGCCTACAGTCCTGAAATTGAACCTCTTCGCTGGTTCCTGAGAGCAACCGAGTGTTGATGTAAAAAATACCGCTACGCGCGTTGATATACAGTGCAAATTTAAGGAATAGGCTCTGATAAACCATTTTACCTACACTTATCTATTTCTAGGGGGTTCACTGCGCCACTGAACATATAGAACGCGCTGCCACTGGTGTGGGTTACTGTAGTCACGTCCTAGTTCGTGAACCATGGGCAACGGTTGGTGGCCTAGTAAGTGGTCCTGAGAGTCGGGATACCAGTTGCTATGGAATGGGAGTGGGCATCCGGACATATTCTGAGTCATGGCCCTTCTTGTGCTCAGGCTGCTAGGATTATGCAGTCCATAACCCGTTAGAGGAGAGATCCTCACTTGGACTATGTGCAAGTAGGGTAGCATCCTGCTTCATGAATTTACCGAGCTCAGAACATTTTAAGCAAGCCTCGGACCTATGGGAGTAACGGAGTCCCACTCCCATTTGACAGGCGAGGGACTCCTTGGAAACAACTTGGCGAACGAAATGGAATTCGATTTAAAGATAAGAGGTATAGAACTAAATGAGGCCATAGCATTAGTTGCAAATCGAGGATTGTGGCGACGTTTAGTAAATTCACAGAGGCTTGCAGACTGAACGCTGAAAGACATAACGCTCTATAATGATAATGTATGTGTATGTATAAAATGTGTTTATGCGGCAATTTTTTAATTTAAACTCAATTTACTCGAAAATACATGTTTGTGCATAAATGCCCCGTTATCTAAGAAACCGCTGGTTATATATCCAATAAAATGTTACTATATGTACAGCATAGCACTCTCATGTTGTGGATCCTATGAAAGAAAATATCCTTCCCAGTAGATTATTAAAGATAAATAAAATTTCCGACATTTAAAAAAATGAACTCCAATTAAAAAATGCACAGCCTTTCTCAAATGTTTTCAAGTGATTGAGAATCAGTGTACTGATGACAATTAAAACATACTGTAAAAAATGTAGACCTCAACAACCAACAGATTCTAATAAAATGGGGTATTTATATAGCCATTTTAACATTGGTAACATTTAGGGCTTTGCAACTCCCCTGTGAATATGTGGAGAAAACAGCCAGTGAAACTAACTCACCACTTCACAGAACCCTATGCAATAAGTATTTAAAAGTTAGATTTCGGCTGCAACAAGCAAAATTATTTTCATCAGTTCAGCCTCGTGATTTAGGCGCTAACAAAGGTTTAAAAATATGATCAATTAGCTAGTAATTAAGTTAGTAGTAACTTTTACACGAAGTTTTTACCAACCTTCCCACCATTATGTTCATTTCTTCGTACCTCATTATCATTAACCTTATCATGATCATTGATTACAATTTATATGTACTGTTATATTTTAAACTCGCAAAGACTGTAATTGGAGTCTAATTTGTTCTCTGTTCTATGCTTTTCATTAAAGTAAAATAAATAAATAAATAAATAAATAAATAAATAAATAAATAAATAAATAAATAAATAAATAAATAAATAAATAAATAAATAAATAAATAAATAAATAAATGAATAAATAAAGGGATTACTAGGGAAATGAGGAATGAAATAATTCCCCGTTGCTTTCCTCACCGGGCCAAAAGATGCTGTTACATATCTGCCTGTCAAGTCCACTAAATACATTCACCAACAGACACTACGAACGTTTTCAAAACATCATCACTTGGACTGACTGCATAAGGAATGGCATTACTAGGATCACTCATACCTCAGTAACAAAATTGATCCAGCCCATTCCAAAGGACAAGCACGAGGTATGAAGAATTATGAATATCGGAGATGTAGATGTAAAATAGAATTGGTCCTAGGAAAGACCCCTGTGGTTCACCAACCTCCACGGACCGCCAGAATGAATATTCATTATTATTATTTCTTACACACTGCTGACGACCCCAGAGATATGAGTTCATCCAATGGAGACTGTCTTTTAGTCGGTAGATGCAGAGTGAATCTCGACTCATAAGTGGCTACGGCTGGTCCGTGGTTCAAAAGTTCTGCATTCTGACCGACCAACCGAGCAGAGGAGGGGTCCAACGGCTCTACCGTGACTCTACGCCTCTGCATTCGGGAGACAGGACAGGGTTGGCCCCAACCGTCGGCTGTCCTGAGAATTGCTTACCGTGGTTTTCCATTCTTCTGCACTAAGGCGAATGCTGGGACAGTTCCTAGGATAGGCTACGGCCGCCAACCCCCTCACTTTCTTCGAGCATCTCCTTGGCCGAAACAAATCTCCCGGCCTGAGAGACGGCGTCACCGTCTAAGAGGCTCGCCTCCCCCTTCAGGGGAGAAATGAAAAAAAAATCAGTAGTAGTAGCTGTCTGTTGTAATATGGAGCTTAAATAAATCGGAAAGTGGTATGTCTATGTCAACTGAGTTAAACGAGAAATCAAGAAGACCTAAGACTGTAACTTGTCCTTATGTCCATCGCATCGCGAATGTCGTCTGTAACCGCAAGTAGTGCGAGACTAAAGCTATGACTGCGTCGAAAACCAGACTGGTGCTCGTCAAGAATATCGTGTGTTTGTACGTAGTTGAAAACTTTCGGTGTACAATAAAATCTAGGGCTTTTGAAAGAGCCGAAAATATATCACTGGCTGGTAGTCAGTAAAGTCTTCAGGTGGTGATTATTTAGGGAGCGAGACAACAAAGTCAGTTTTCAGTAAGGAGGGATACGTGTCAGTCAGTAGTGAGTGTTTAAATATGTGAGTGAAATGAAATGACGTATGGCCTCCGAAGAGGCCTGGTGCAAGTCTTTTTCTAATAGACGGCCTATTAGGCGACCTGCATGTCTGTGAAGAAGAGAGAAGATTTCTAATGTTGAATACGCCACACACACCCAGCCCCCGACCTATTGACCCATTGGAATTAACCAATTAAGGTTAAAATCCCCGACCCGGCCGGGAATCAAACCCGGGACCCTCTGAACCGAAGGCCAGTACGCTGACCATTCAGACAACGAGTCGGGCAATATGTAAGTTATATTAGGTAAAATTACATACATGCATAAATACATCATCATTATAGACCGTTATGCCTTTCAGCGTTCAGTCTGCAAGCCTCCATGACTTTACTAAACGTCGCCACAATCCTCTATTCGCAGCTAGTACTGTGGCCTCATTTAGTTCTATATCTCTTATCCTTAAATCGTTATCATTCTCCTAGGTAACCTAACTTCCTCCATTCGCCTCACACGACCCCACTACTAAAGTCGGTTTATACGTAGCCAACAGCTTCACCCATCGAGTTCCTTCCTAACTTAGCCTTTATCTCCTCATTCCGAGTACCCTTTTGCCATTGTTCCCACCTGTTTGTACCAGCAATCCTTCTCGCTACTTTCATGTCTGTTACTTCTAACTTATGAATAAGATATCCTGAGTCCGCCCATATTTCTCTCCAGTAAAGCAAAGTTGGTGTGAAAACAGACCGATGTAAAAATAGTTTCGTCCGGGATCTAACACTGTTGATCGCAACTGAGAGCTCACTGCATTAGCTTTGCTGCACCTTGATTCAATCTCACTATATTACCATCCTGGGAGAACACACATCCTAAATACTTGAAATTATCTACCTGTTCCAGTTTTGTATTACCAATCTGACATTCAATTCTGTTGAAATTCTTACCTACTGACATCAATTAATCTTCGAAAGGTTAATTTTCACACCATGCTCATTGCACTTATTTTCAAGTTCCAAGATAATAGACTGCAGGCTTTCGGCACAATCTGTCATTAATACCAAGTCGTCAGCATCGGCCAGACTGCTTACTACATTTCCACCTAACCTGCCACTTTATACCTTTCAGCAGATGATCCATGTAAAGTACGAACAACAAAGGTGAAAGATTACAGCCTTGTCTAACCCCTGTAAGTACCCTGAACCAAGAACTCATTCTACCATCAATTCTCACTGCAGCTCAATTGTCAACATAAATGTCATTGATCGATTTTAATAATCTACCCTTAATCCCATAGTCCCCCAGTATGGTAAACAGCTTTTCTCTCGGTACCCTGCCATATGCTTTCTCTAGATCTACGAAACATAAACACAACTGTCGATTCCTCTCGTAGAATTTTTCAATTACCTGGTGCATACTGATAATCTGATCCTGACAGCCCTTCTGTGGTCTGAAACCACACTGGTTTTCATCCAACTTACTCTCAACCACTGATCGCACCCTCTTTTCCAAGATGCCAGTGAATACTTTGCCTGATGTACTAATCAATAATACACCTCGATAGTTGTTGCGATCCTTCCCGTTCCCTTGCTTATAAATAGGTGCAATTACTGATTTTGTACAATCTGAAGGTACATTACCAACACTCCATGCTAATCTTTCTACTCTATGAAGCCATTTCATCCCTGCCTTCCCTTCATACTTCACCATTAAAGGTCTAATTTCATCTATTCCTGCTGCTTGATGACAATGGAGTTTATTTACCATCCTTTCTATTTTCTCAAGCGTAATTTTTCCAACAACATTTTCTTCCTCCCCATGAGCTCTGCTGTTCGCGACACCATCAGGAAGATTTCTTTTTACGTTGAGAAGGTTTTCAAAATATTCTCTCCACTTGTCCCGCGATTCCCTGGGATCCATTATGAGTTCACCTGAATTACCAAAAACACTGTTCATTTCCTTTTTCACTCTCTTTCTAAATTATTTATTACTGTCGGGAAAGGTTTCCCTGCTGGTTGACCTAGCCTTTCCAGGTTATTACCAAAATCTTCCCACGACTTCTTTTTGGATTCAACAACTATTTGTTTCGCTCTGTTTCTTTCATCTACGTACAATTCCCTGTCTGCATCAGCCCTTATTAATATCTTAATAAGCTTTATTTCAATGTTTTATATCGCTTTGGACTTCGATTTTATTCTAAATTTGGCTTGTTGAATTTGCGAGGAAGTCACATGAGAAAGGTAGAATTTTTCTTTGTCAGGTGGAGGGGAGTTCTAGTTGCTGTGTATATTTCGTGTTTCTTTTCTCTCTGTCAATTGCATGTTCAGGAGTGGTTAAATATGTATTGAGAGAGTCCAGGGTTACGTCAATAGGTGATCGTCTCTTTCTTTAAGCCTACCTATTCCCATGTTTCTTAGTTCTTTCCACGCCATAGATCTTCTTATTGTGTTTTAACAGGGTTTGTCAATGTCTGATTCTAGCGTTGCGTATCGCTTGTCATACCTTATTTCGTAGCCGTTTAAATGCGTCAAAATGTTCTTGTGGCGGTTATCGCTTAAACATCCTGTAGGGTATCTCGTCTTGCCATTACCGTTTTAAGCTCCGGGTTTAGCCACGGTGCTGGAGCTCGTGTTTCCCGTACTGTTTTCAGCGGGGCCGTGTCGATCATAGAGCACAGTCAGGGATATTCATTAAATGTGATTACTTTAATGTCAATGTCGTGAACTGACAGTGCATAGTGCCATGCAACAGTTACAGCGTCTTCAGTAAACATACCGTAGACAACTTTAGGGAATGAGATAGTCTTTGATTTAGTCTCTCAGGACGTTAAGGAGTAGGACATATTGTTGTTTGAATCAACATTCCATAGACTGGTTTGATGCAGCTCTCCATGTCACCCTGTCCTGCGCTAATCTTTTCATTTCTACATAACTACTACATCCTACATCTACTCTAACTGCTTGTCATGTTCATACCGTGGTCTACCCCTATCGTTCTTATCCCATACATCAGTCTTCAGAATTGGCACCTCTCTTCCGAATACTTTAACTGCGACCGCGGAGAACTCCAGACCATGGAACATTACTGGATTGCACGCTGTGCCCTGCATCTTGTACAGTAGAAGATCTTCTCCTTGCGACACCAAACGCTTTTGAATTTACATGTCACTGGTCTACCGCGGTGTGACTTATTTTAAGATTGTCATTTGTGTATCTACATATTTTGTTTGTTTCTGACTCGAACAAATAAATAAACCCACCCACATTTTCCTCAGAAAGAAAGTGAACATATCCTGGGTGTCTTAAGATGTGTCCTATCCTTCGATCTCTTCTTCTCGTCAAATTTAGCCAAATCGATTTCCTCTCACCAATTCAATTCAGTATCTCTTCCTTTGTGTGATTCGATCTACCCATCTCACCTTCAGAATTCTTCTGTAACACCACATTTCAAAAGCTTCTATTCTCTTTCTTTCTGAGCTAGTTATCGTCCATGTTTCACTTCCATGCAATGCTACGCTCCAGAGGAAAGTCTTCAAAAACATCTTTCTAATTTCTATGTCAATGTTCGAAGAGAGCAAATTTCTTTTCTTAGGAAAGACCCTCCTCGCTTGTGTTAGTCTGTATTTTATTATTACTTCTGCCATCGTTATTTATTTATTTTATTTATTTATTTATTTATTTATTTATTTATTTATTTATTTATTTATTTATTTATTTATTTATTTATTTATTTATTTATTTATTTATTTATTTATTTTACTTCCCAAGTAACAATGTTTATCTACTTCCTATAAGACTTCATTTCCTAATCTAATATTTCTTGCATCACCTGACTTCGTTCGACTGCACTCTATTATTTTTGTTTTGGACTTATTTATTTTCATCTTGTTCTCCTTCCCCAAGACTTGTCCTCGGACATTCCCGGCACTATAAGCCATACGCCATTTCATTTTTACCCAAGACTCTATCCATACCATTCAGCAAGTTCTCCAGATCTTCTGCAAATTAAGTTAAGAGCTGAAATTCCTGGTGCTGATATCTGTACGTGTTATATTACTTTGTCCGTACTCTTTACAATTATTAAGTCGATTGTCGTGTGTGACATGGGGGTGTGGTGTCTAAGGAAAGCTTGCAGAATACCCATATCTCATGATATAGTTATATTTATAAGCGGTCGACATTCGGCATTGTTATTTCCAGTGTCTGTGTCACATGATTGTGTTGTGAAGTACTCGTAACCATACGTTCTCTACGTTCTCCAAATGCCCAATCACACACAGGTGGTTTGTTCACGAGACACACAACACATTTCTGATTTGCTACGATTACTTCGAAAAGCTTTTGCTATCTGAACATGCAATTATCCTAGGCTTTAAACTGGTTTCAGCTATCGCTGTCACATCCACTTCTCTCTTACTTGCTTTGTTACTCCGTAGTAGACAGTGGCCAGGTATTTTGAAAGTCTTCGGAGCGACCAGATTATAACACCAGGTTTAAGTAAAAAGGCAAACATAAAATACGTCTGGGACGAGTTCTTGAAGTTCGTGGAAATGGGCAAGCAATGAATGAACATTTAGATGTGCTGTACACCACCACTCTCCGGCGGCAGCTGCCCGGTGTCCGTTACCGTCTTATAGGATTTACTACGACTACTGTAGCCGGAGTTGCCAAATAGTCTACCTCATTAGCACCAAAAGAGCCAGAGCAAAAATAAAACATTTTTATGGACTTCATTATTTGTCATTTTGATGTAAACTCAGTTAGTAATTTATTACGGCATTATTATATTACTATTAATAATGCTAAAAGGATCACTACACTGCTCTCAACATGAAAAAAGAGTAAAGACTGAAGAAAGTGTGGAAGAAAGTGGTTTGGCAACCTCTCCACACCAAACAAGGATCACTTAGAACTCGTTAACTCAGCAGGGTGCAGGGTGTTATTGACTGCTGGCTTCCGGGAACTGAGGCCGTCGTCATGTTTTGTCCCTCTTTTGGGAAAGATGAAATCGTGTTCTGTATGTGGAGAAGGAGGGGTGGGGGAAGCCTTGAAGGGGATTGGGGGGAAATGTTTGCTACTGTCAGAGGAGAGTTTGCAAGTCGAATCGATCGTTCTAACCATGGTAAACTATCGTAAGAGCCAATACGATAAGGAGTGAGATGGACGGCATAAGGTTGAAATATTGTATGATCACGTACCGTTGTTTACCGCTGGGTTCTGCTGGCAAATACGATAGAATCACATAGCTTGTCTTCATTCCTGCGAAACATGCAATCTCTCAATTTCACCGTTAATGACTGGCAACTCAAACGTTAACCAATAGCAGATGGCTCTTGACTAATAGCATGCTTGCTTTGTCAGTGACAGTCCACGTGGAGTACTTCAAAAACGTGCCGGTCCTGGAGCCGGCTCGCTTGTCAGATCTCCAGTGTTCATAGCTGCACGCAGTTCTGTCCAGTCTCGCTGTTCGGTCTCAGTGGCTGTACAGTTAAAAGTTAAAGAGGTGATAACGCTGTGTGTCGAGTTGGGGAAATCCTGGCTCCGCGGGCGAGGAATGTAAACATAGCCCGCAAGCTGGGCTTCAAAAGTGTGCTGTCCGTTAACGAGGAAATTGCAAGAACTATTCCCATAAGACACGAACAAAATAAGTCAAATACGATTTAAAAAACTCAAAACCGTCGTTTTTGCATTTACGATACTTTACCTTTGACGTCCAGAATTATAGACAACGCCAAATGAAGTACATTCCCCCTTTTTTATTTACTTTTTTCTACTTTTCCCGTTGTCTTAATTTCCTTTCACACAGTTTCAGCGACTCTGTGAACGAAGAATCTGTTCTGACTTCGAATCGAGCCACCTCATGAAGTGGTAGTATTCTTCCTTCACGTTGCCCAGTATTCACAGAGAATGTGTGACGTGTTTGTGGAACCTGATCCTCTCATGCCAAATGAGTCTAATGCTTTGTATCGATGGCACCGATTCTTCCGTTTTCAGATGTCGCTCGCGCACATCCCTATCTTCAATTAGTAAACACTTATTCAAATTAAAAAGTGTGCATGATTAAGTAAATTTTAATTTGCATTTAATTTATAGAATGGTAGTTTTCAGACATGAAGGCAATTTATTAAAGACTTTAATCCAATAAAGAAATAGTGAAATAATGAGATGCATCACTTGGCATTTTATCTGTGGATATTATTTACAGTACATTTACTATCGTTACTATCTAAATATATCATATGAAATGCATATATTAAAAACAACCATAGTCAACAGTACAATAAAAAGAGACCACATTGCGTGATCGCAGAAGATTTTGTTATATCACACTGGTTCTTCTATATATTCAATTTTTATGAAATTCTGCTGAAGCTGACTTTGCTTTGGGAAGCTGGTTGGATGTTCTTATAGGCGATAGACACCCTGTCCTCCTTAGAACGTCGATTGGCGATTCATCTTTACACCTCGGTTTTCTAGTCATCTGAAGCAGATTACAGACGATATCTGCACTGGCCTATTATTCCACATGTAAGAGGAGGCGCACATCTTGCATTCTGCATGGCGAACGGTTTGCAGAATGTACCTTCACCTGCAAGGAGTCAAAACAATATTTGATTACTGATTCCAGTTTTTGGTCAAAGATATTTACCATCGTTAACTTCTCTGGAGAGTTTTGCTTTGCGGAGTGATGTCTTGGGGATCACAATATCTTAGTGAAAATGTAAAAGGAAATAGAAATGAACCTAAACTTGTGTGAGTATGTGCTTTCACCGATGCAAGCAGAATAGAACCGTCAACTAATCGACGTGTCTAGCCTCTCGGAAGAAAGAGATGTTTTGGTGTATGTTCTGGTGTACATATCAGGGATACAATGAGTCCTTGGTAAGACAACAACTCTTTTTTTGTTTATAACACCCTGTATTTCAAGCCCTTATCGTAGATTCTCCGAAGAGATTTAAACTCTTACATGAGTGATATACGCTGCTGGAAAGAATGCAACACCCTAAACAGTGGCGCTGAATTGAACCCGGGCAAAATACTTGAATCCTGGAAGATAGTAGTTGAACTGGTGAACGTTTCAAGGACATCAGCCAACAGATGGCGTAGTACCATCCACTTCTTTTCGCCGTGTCCTCTCCGGTGCCAGATAGTATCGTGTGCGCCTGGAAGTTTCATTGTAGTTTACGTGAATTGCAATCAAGGTATACCCATGCCTCGAAGTTTACGTGCCCCTGTTGTGCGATTACAGTAATTTGAGAGGATTCGCATTGTAGAACTTCGTGAGGGGTGTGTGGCGATTTTATCATCCGTGGCCACTTGAGCAGACCCACACCCATAGGTCAGGTTTGAGACGTCCGAGTAGTACAGATTTAGGTCAAGTTGGGCGTATTGTTAGAGCATCACTAGCGGGCTGTGACGCATCCAAAGCAAAGAACCGAGCTAAAATAGCACCGGCGGTGTGCACACGTACCATTGGGAACCGTCCACTTGCATCAGGAGTACGAACACATGAGCCTATGGCCCTGCTTTCACTTCTGTCACAACACCGTCTTGCTCACCTCCTGTGGTGACGACCAAGGATTGCCTGAGAAATGGAATGGCGCTCTTCTGTTTAGCGATGAAAGCAGGTTGTGCCTTTAAGCAAATAACAGTGTGAGTGTGAGAGAAGTCTACCTGTTGAGCGTCATCTTACAAATAAAGCAATGATTTTTTTAATTTTTAACAGGATTAGAATGCAGATTATCTATCTTTTTTCACACGGTTGTGGCACTGGCCTTCTGACCCCTGGCCTACTTGGCAGGTTCGATCCTGGCTCAGTCCAGTGGTATTTGGAGGTGCTCAAATACGTCATCCTCGTCTCGGTGGATTTGCTGGCACGTAAAAGAACTCCTGGACAATATTACGACACCTCGGCGTCTCCGAAAAACCTTCAGAAATAGTTAGTGGAACGTAAAAACAATAACATTATTATTATTATTATTATTATCTTTTGTCATTTAAGTATGTAACAGATATGGTCGAGAAATGCCAAGATTCTCGTCTCAGATCAGTAATCGGTTGATTTCTGGTGGTTTTATATGACTTAACTTCATAAAACTTCTTCTTCTTCAACTACTACCACTACCACTACCACTTTCCCACACATATGTGGGGTTGCAGGTGCGAACTGTGTCGCACACGTGAATCTGACCCTGTTTTACAGCCAGATATCCTTCCTGACACCAACCCTGTATGGAGGAGTGTAATCACTTTGCATGTTTCTGTGGTGGTTGGTAGTGCAGTACGTTGTTTGAATATGAAAAGGAAAGTGTTGGGACAAACACAAATACCTCGTCCCCGAGTCAGAAGAATTAATCAGGCGTGATCAAAATCCCCGATCCGGCCGAGAATCGAACCCAGAACTCTCAACCAAAGACCTCAACGCTGACCATTCAGCCAATGAGTTGGACTCAACTTCGTAAAACATCTTTGCCTAAAATCATGGACTGTATACTCCAGTAGCAGGCTCATGACGAACGGTGTAAGAGAACACTGTTTCACAATAGTAGTAAAGCTAAGTATGTTCTAAAACAATGGGAGCGGAATCAACATTTTTCCCATGAGGTCATTGACCCCCTAACAAAGTCATTGGCCCCCTGACTAGGGAATTGATCCCATGACGTCACGGCCACGTGCCATTGTTTACAAACAAGACCACGTGCTTTCGTTTACAAACATAAGCACGTGTTAGGCGCGGAATTTGAATAAGAGAACGACCCTAACCTAACAGCTGTCATCTTGAAGGGTATTAACATCACGACCACGTGCTCTTGTTTTGACAGGTGTGAGGCGCGGTATTTATATAAGTCTGCAAGGCTAACCTCACAGACGCTATCTTGGAGCGGCCTAACTATACAGGACCTAGTTTTACGGCCAGATGCTCTTATCAACGCCATATTGCTAGATGCCCTTCCAGACACATCTTGGAGGGGCCTGATCTCACAGGGCCCTAGTTTTACAGGCAGATGCCCTTCCCGACGCTATTTTAGAGGGGTCTAACTACACAGTCGCTATATTTGGCGCAGTTTTATGGTTAGATGTCCCTCCTGTCGCCAATTTGGAGCAGGGCCTAACTATACAGTCGCAATCTTGAACCTAGTTTTATGGTTAGATACCTTTTCCGGCGACATTTTGGAGGGACCATGTCTCCATCCGACAGACTACTTAGTTTTGCACCTGTATTATCGAGAGGTCTGCTCATAGGTTTGTTACTCTCTAGTAAACTCAAGCCTTCACGAAAGGTAAACGGAGACAAATGGAATGCAATAA
The DNA here is from genome assembly GCF_040414725.1 of Anabrus simplex. NCBI lineage: Eukaryota > Metazoa > Arthropoda > Insecta > Orthoptera > Tettigoniidae > Anabrus > Anabrus simplex. The sequence continues at coordinate 353,119,202 of NC_090269.1, read as the reverse complement.
GTAGAACATTTTAAATTTAATAGAATATTTATAATTATTTACAAAATTGAACAAACTACTATCAGCTTTATCCCACTTTTACATGTGATGTCGCCATCTACAACGGTAGGTGCAATGAGTTCGTTGTTGTAACTCATGTGCGTCTTCACTTTAAAGAGCTATTACACAATAATACCCCTATGGCGAAATTTTCCCTCTATATCTTGAATCTCTCGTTCATACACTGTGTAACGAGCATCTTGATAAGCTCTTAGGAGTTGTAATCGTTCAACGAGTAAGTTAAGGTCTATACAGTATCTTACATCTGCATAGGATAACAGAGTTTTGCTGTTAACGTTGTGAATACGTGTAGACAGTTGATGCGTAGGCTTGTTTTGATGCAGTATGTGCTTCTTCAATGTCATCTGTAGATAAAAACTTAACACGGTTTGACTGTAAAGAAGCGGTAAAATGTTCTTCTTTTTATTTACTTTCTACTACCACACCTTGCTTCTCTTCCTGAGATGTTTGCACAGCGACAGAACGTGTAATCCACTTAGAAAATAAAGTAGAATGAAAAAGCTCCGATGGTAAAGAAACGTTGAGTTGTTCTTCTTTATGCATCTCCACTTTTTGCTTCTCTTTATCTAGTGGTGTGAGGATAGTAACAGAACTTGTAGTAGGATGAGACGATGTCGTATCGTTTCGATCACGCTCCTTTACATCGCGTTTTCGACATTTAGTCAAAGTTCCTAAGCATTCTACTGGTAGATTACTTAAAGAAATGTGTTTAGAATTCACATATCATGTGAGATAATAACGTCTGTTGTATGTAGCAGTACATTGTTTGCATGCATATATTCCAAAGTTATGCTTTACAGCTTTATGTCGTTGAAAATTGTCTGTCTTGAAAACACACACTACAAAGTTCACACATAAAAATAGATGTTAGGTAGATATGAAGTATAGTTTTGCACAACAACCGACAATAACAACGACTGTCTATCTGTTATAAGCAGAAGTGATTGTCATGTAAATATAAGTAATAATACATTTTTCTTTTCTTATAGATCTACTAAGTCTATAAGGAGAAGAGTGAACAGCGATGTTGGTCTAGTTTTACAGTCAGATGTCCTTTCCCCTCCTTATCTGACGCCAATCACCATCTTGGGACTAGTTAGATGCCAATTCCCTTCTCTTCCTCGTCATCTGGCCCAGTTTTGCGGTCAAATGTCCCTTTCCTCCTCCTCATCTGGCCCAATTTTACGGTTAGATGCTCCTTCCCTCCTCCTCATCTGGCTCAGTTTTACGGTCCGATGCCCCTTCCCTTCTCCTTATCTGGCCGAGTTTTACGGTTAGATGCTCCTTTCTTCCCCTCCTCATCTGTCCCAGTTTTACAGTCAGATGCCCCTTCCCTCTTCCTCCTCCTCATCTAGCTCAGTTTTACGGTAGATGCTCTTCTTATCCTCCTCCTGCTCCTCACCTGACCCAGTTTTACGGTCAGATGTTCTTCCCTCCTCCTCATCTATCGGAATTTTACGGTCAGATGCCGTTCTTTCCTCCTCAATTTTGGAGGGGCCTAACTACACAGTCGCCATCTTCAGCCCAGTTCTAAAGTCACATTTCAAATATATAATGTTACATATTTAATATGTAAATGAAATTAGAAATTAAAAAATAACTGATGAACACTATCAGTTATTTTTTGTACAATGCTCACACCCCGGAGAAGGCGCACAGTATAATGGCATGCGGCAGGAGTGTACAGATTCCAACAGAGGTAATCAGTTTTGCGAGTTTCGCTGTGCGATTATTATTATTATTATTATTATTATTATTATTATTATTATTATTATTATTATTATTATTTCAGAGCTGCACTTTAATTAAGGCTACGGCCCCTAAGTGGGGTTCTCAACTTGGGAATATTGCGTTGAAATGCAAATCCACAGTCTGTTAAACGTCAGATTAGGGATTTTTACCTGCATCTAACGGCTATTTTGTGGTCTACAGAGACTACATTGGATAGTTCGTGACCGGGTTCGATTCACGGTCAGATCAGGGATTTTTACCTGCATGTATGCAATTTACAAAGTTATGGAACACACCATATTTCCTCACTGCTAGATTGGGCTTCATTCCATTCCTGACCCGGTCGAAAACCGATCCTTAATAAAAATATGCCGTGTGTAGAAGTGGATTTTCGGACTAATCATATCGCATTTACTGTTGAGAGGCATAGGCAGTAATTTGCCTACACTTTATTCTGTAGTTATGTTTATGAATTGGATATAGTTTGATGGTTTTCGTGATTCTACAGCAATAGCAAAACAAACACAATCGCGCGCGCACGGATCATCGTATTTTGTCGTGTGTGGAATTTGATTCATAGAGTAATCATAAAGGATTACTCTTTCATTAGTTCGGCACCATAGCAAAAGTAGTTAGTGTGCTGGCGCTTGTGTAGGTCCTTCTCGAGTTCGATTCCCAGTCTGGGTCGGGGGCGATTTTATCCTTAATTTCAATAGCACAGGGAGGGAGCTCAGGTAGGTCAATTATCATGCGGGTCTTTTAATAGGCCGTCTACAAAAAAGCTATCTGTAAAGTGGATTCCCGCTTCTCCTCTAGGCAAATGCTACAGTCGACACTTACGACAGGCAGGCAATATCGTAAGCGGTTACAAGTCTCATGCCTCCCCAGCATTTGTTTGGTAACATCACTGATCATTTTACCGAGGAGACGGGACAATATTGTCGGGGGCTGTGTCATACAGTCCCAGCATTTGCAAGGTATTTACTATGGGCTAGTTCGTATCCCCGGGTTCGATTCCTAGCCAGGTCGCCTGCATCTATGGCTAGTTTATAGTCCAAGCACACAGCCCCCCCGTCAATTATTACAGCGCAGTAGTTGCACCACATCGCAGATAGCTGAGTCTTGGGCTCCAGTTTTACGAGTAGTAGCAGGCCGTGGCCTTAAGTTAGGTACTATCCCCAGCATTTGCCTAGAGGAGAAGCGAAGAAGACTACTCAGAAAAGTCCCTGACCTGTTCGGGAATCGAACTGCAGCTACGAACTCACCCCTTAGATGCAGGTAGAAAGCTCTAACCTGGCCGGGAATCAACAGGGAATTCTTTTATAGATTCATCATAATAAGAGCAGACTATGACTACAATCAGTGATTTATTTTTAAATTCTTTAGACGAAAAGAGCGGACGAACTTCTTTCTGATAATACAAATTAAGATTATCAAGCGAAATGCTGGGGTTGTACCTTTCATTCCCCTATGTCGTCAACCATGATAATAGATTTACGTGGTTTCCTATTTTCACATCAGGCAAATACTAGGGACTCTACCTTAATTAAGACAATTAGGCAAAATACTGAACCAACCCAGATACAAGCTTACAGCTGCACGGCCTCCCTTACCACGCGGCCAACTCGCTCAGTCATAGGGCTTAACTACACACAATCGCAATCTTGGGCCCAGTTTTACGAGTAGTAGCAGGCTGTTGCCATAAGTTAGTACCGTACTATCCAGGCATTTGCCTTGAAGAGAAGCTGAGTCTTGGGCCCAAGTTTTACGAGTAGTAGCAGGCCGTGGCCTGAAGTTAGGTACTATCACCAGCATTTGCCTAGAGGAGAAGCGAAGAAGACTACTCAGAAAAATCCTTGACCTAACCGAGAATCGAACCTAGGATACATACTATCCCATTAGATAGACGTAAAAAATCTCTAACCTGGCCGGGAATCGGCCCCCCGAGCCCTCTAGGTAAGAGCCAAGAACTCAACACCCTACACTACATGGCCGGTAAAACATTCTTAAAAAATCTTACCTGATTAATTTTAGAATTCCCTTTCTACTGTATGTCAGAGAATGTTACACAGCGAACAAACAGCGGTCTGTAAGTATGTGCTATCTCCCCTGAAATTTGAAACTTCCTCTTTCCTGTTGTGGACAGCAAAGAGACACCGCGCGCTAGCAGGGCGGGGCACATGAATTCATTTCATAAGACAACACACACACAAGACCACCTATAAAAATTTATTCATGTTTTAACTCTCTTATTTTTCATATATAAGTATATTATATATTCGTAGGTAAGTGAATAATTTCAAAAAGTGAATAAAGTGTGGGTGCTTGTGTAGAAAAAATAAACACGTTAATGCTTCTGTAAAATACGTCGTGTACGCGCTGTAACAGTTAACGATGTGTCCTAGCTAATCACATTATCTACTACACACAGTAACAGAAATAATAATAATTGTATTGTCTTAGTTACTTCGGTGCGTGGTGTGCTGAGTCACCTACGGGCTCACAGCTTGTGTACGCCCATTAACGATCATAGTGCCCATAACTGAGTTATAGCTAATCACATTATCTATTACAGATACAGAAAAAATAGTATTGTCTTAGCTACTTGGGTGTGCGGTGTGCTATAATCCAATTATGTTCTTTAAAGATTATAGTACGTTAAAATCAGTCATTACTGATCTGCATTTAGGGCAGTCGCCCAGGTGGCAGATTCCCTATCTGTTGTTTTCCTAGCCTTTTCCTAAATTATTTCAAAGAAATTGGAAATTTATTCTCCCGTGGTAAGTTATTCCAATCCCTAACTCCCCTTCCTATAAATGAATATTTGCCCCAGTTTGTCCTCTTGAATTCCAACTTTATCTTCATATTGTGATCATTCCTACTTTTATAAACGCCACACAAACTTATTCGTCTACTAATGTCATTCCACGCCATCTCTCTGTTCACAGCTCGGAACATACAACTTAGTCTAGCAGCTCTTCTTCTTTCTCTCAGTTCTTCCCAGCCCAAACTTTGCAACATTTTTGTAATGCTACTCTTTTGTCGGAAATCACCCAAAACAAATCGAGCTGCTTTTCATTGTTTTCTTCCAGTTCTTGAATCAAGTAATCCCGGTGAGGGTCCCATACACTGGAACCATACTCTAGTTGGGGTCTTACCAGAGACTTATATGCCCTCTCCTTTACATCCTTACTACAACCCCTAAACACCCTCATAACCATGTGCAGAGATATGTACCCTTTATTTACAATCCCATTTATGTGATTTCCCCAATGAAGATCGTTCCTTATATTAACACTTACATACTTACAATGATCCCCAAAAGGAACTTTCACCCCATCAACGCAGTAATTAAAACTGAGAGGACTTTTCCTATTTGTGAAACTCACAACCTGACTTTTAACATACCATTGCCTGCTGTCCATCTCACAACATTTTCGAGGTCACGTTGCAGTTGCTCACAATCTTGTAACTTATTTATTACTCTATAGAGAATAACATCATCCGCAAAAAGCCTTACCTCCGATTCCACTCCTTTACTCATATCATTTATATATATTTAAGAAAACATAAAGGTTCGATAATACTGCCTTGAGGAATCCCCCTCTTAATTATTACAGGGTCAGATAAAGCTTCACCTACTCTAATTCTCTGAGATCTCTTTTCTAGAAATATAGCAACCCATTCAGTCACTCTTTTGTCTAGTCCAATTGCACTCATTTTTGCCAGTAGTCTCCCATGATCCACCCTATCAAATGCTATAGACAGGTCAATCGCGATACAGTCCATTTGACCTCCAGAATCCAAGATATCTGCTATATCTTGCTGGAATCCTACAAGTTGAGTTTCAGTGGAATAAACTTTCCTAAAACCGAAATGCCTTCTATCGAACCAGTTATTAATTTCACAAATATGTCAAATATAATCAGAAAGAATGCCTTCCCAAAGCTTACATACAATGCATGTCAAACTTACTGGCCTGTAATTTTCAGCTTTATGTCTATCACCCTTTCCTTTATACACAGGGGCTACTATAGCAACTCTCCATTCATCTGGTATAGCTCCTCCGTCCAAACAATAATGAAATAAGTACTTCAGATATGGTACTGTATCCCAACCCATTGTCTTTAGTATATCCCCAGAAATCTTGTCAATTCCAGCCGCTTTTCTAGTTTTCAACTTTTGTATCTTATTTTAAATGTCATTGTTATCATATGTAAATTTTAATACCTCTTTGGCTTTAGTATCCTCCTCTATCTCGACATTATCCTTGTAACCAACAATCTTTACATACTGCTGACTGAATACTTCTGCCTTTTGAAGATCCTCACATACACACTCCCCTTGTTCATTAATTATTCCTGGAATGTCCTTCTTGAAACCTGTTTCTGCCTTAAAATACCTATACATACCCTTCCATTTTTCACTAAAATTTGTATGACTGCCAATTATGATTGCCAACATGTTATCCTTAGCTGTCTTCTTTGCTAGATTCAATTTTCTAGTAAGTTCCTTCAATTTCTCTTTACTTCCACAGCCGGCAAGTATGTAAACGTGTCTTTTCCGTTGGTATATTCACTACGTTAGTAATACGTAGTCGAATGCGTGTGCTATGTGTTGTGTTTAATATAATTATTTACTTAAAAAAGTCATTGAAGTGTGTGTGTACACATACATTCGTTTCCTGCCAGCTATGTGCTGGCGGACACAGCCTGCTACCTCTAGAAGCCTTGGCTCGATTCTCGGTCACACATTCGTAGAATTTAAAACATTTGAAAATATTCCTACATTGTATACAGAATTCTAGGTTAGGTAGTGTACACGTTGTATTTTTTGGTGAGGATATTAACGAAATTGTGAAGTGTAAGACCATACAGACTTTTTCCTTACCACTATATAGGGGATATAACTGGAAAACAGAGCTGCGGACATCCGGGTTTGTTTAAGTATTTTGCATAATTGTCTTAATTAAGGTAGAGTCCCTAGTATTTGCCTGGTATGAAAATAGGAAACCACGTAAATCAATATCATGACTGACGACATAGGGGATTGAAAGATACAATCCGAGTATTTCGCTTGATAGTCTTAATTTGTATTATCAGAAAGAAGATCGTCCGCTATCTTCGCCTAAAGAATTTAAAAATAAAGCACTGATTGTAGTTATAGTTTGCTCTTATTATGATGAATCTATAAAAGAGTCTCCTGTTGATATTCGTTTAGAATTTCAAACATCTGAAAAATATTCCGGCTAACACAACCGCCTATTTTCTTATTATTTGTGTGATGATACTTATCATCTACTGACGAACATTCTTACAAGACTATAAATAAGGAGAATCGAAATAGCATCTTCGGCCACAGTCAAGAATTAGTCAGTTAAACAATTATTGCACACTTTTAACATAATTGAATGCGATTTTTAACAATATCATCCCTGTCCTGAACGGGAATCGAATCTTGAAAATATCGAATCTTACTTAGTTGTGCAACCACAACGCTGTAATAATTGATGGGGGGTTCTGTGTGCGTAGACTATGAACTAGCCTTGTATGCAGCTAACCTGCCTACAAATCGAACTCGGGGCCGCGAACTAGCCTATAGTTAGTCCCTAGCAAATGCTGGGACTGTGTAACACAGCACCCCCGACAATATTATTATGCAGGCATTCGTGCTGAGCAGTAATAAGGGCGGTCGTTATTCTTTGCTTTATTGACCGGAGTCGCTTACTATCAGAGGTTGAGCAGCCGCATTGTTGTAGGTAAGAAATCCGTGACCTGGTCAAGAATTGAACCCTGGGGGCATCAAGTAAGAGGCGGGGGCGGGAACGCCACTCCTAAAACTGCAGCTCAATATTTTAAATTGTATATGACTATGTTCGATTCGTATCCAGGTCAGAGATTTTTTCCATGGTATCCCCTGCCTGCCGTAAGTAGTAACTAAAAGGGTAAAATCATTTTATTTTTATAAACAAGGTAAGTAACAACAAACAATATATGAATACATTACCGGTTCCTCTTCCCTCCCTCTATCCACACAGCTGAAAACAGTACTGAACCAGTTTTTCTTTGCAACGAGAAGGTCAGCGCTGTCCGAGTCATTAAGCGTAAAAGAATAAATATGTAACATTTTGCGTGTGTCATGATTAAATGTTCAAGAAAAACATCTGTCCGCAGCGAGAGGACGCTGTTCATAGTTATTTGTTTGTCGGATGGGGACGTAAAGCCTTATGCTAACCTCACAACGCTATTCGATAGAAGACGGGGTATGTGTTACTACCCTCTCCCTTATAACATGTTATTTATTTTATCTATCCGTAAAAACTAGCGCCAGATGATAAGGAAGGAGGCGTAAAGCCTTAAGCAGACCTCACGATAAGAAAGATGTGCAACTGAGTATAGAGATGCATTTTCGAGAAGGAGGAGAAGGAGTGTTCATAGTTATTTGTCTGTCGGATGGTAACGAAAAGCCTCTAAAATGATGTCGGGAAGGGGAGATCTAGCAAGATAACATGGAGATGGGCATCTTGTCATGAAACTATGCGCTGTAAGGTTAGGCCTGCATTTCCGGTCCTCTGTAACAGGACAGAACCTGCACAGTTTGCTTGATCCTGTCGTCATGATTAGACTTGTTCATAAGGGAGAGGCAAGTCACGCTGTGACGTCACGTTCTTTGTCCGTCGGATGGAGAAGTAAAGCCTGGAACTGGGCCAGGCCCCCTCCAAAATAGCGTCCGTCGGATATTGACGTAAAGCCATGTGCAGACTGTACAAATAAGTAGTCTGTCGGATGGAGACATAAAGCCTTAAGCAGACCTCAAGATAACACAGGTGCACAACTAAGTAGAGATGCATTTTAGGTAAATGAAGACGAGGCGTAATCATAGTTATTTGGCCGTCGGATGGAGACGTAATGCCTCCAAGATGGGGTCCGGAAGGCGGATATGGCAAGAAGATGTCGGGAAGGGCACCTCACCGTAAAACTAGGGCCCTTTGAGGTTAGACCCCTCCAAGATGGTGTTGGGAAGGGAATCCAGCAAGACGGCGTCGGGAAGGGCATCGAGCCGTAAAACTATGCGCGGTAAGGTTAGGCCCTCCAAGATGGCATCGGGAAGGGCATCTAGCAAGATAGCGTTCCATGGTTTCCCGTTTTCTTAACAGAATCTGGAAGGGCATCTGGCAAGATGGCGACGGGAAGGGCATCTAGCTGTAAAACTATGCGCTGTAAGGTTAGGTCCCTCCAAGATAGCGTCGGGGAGGGAAATGTGTCGGGAAGGGGCATCTCGCTATCCAGTAAGGTTAGGACCCTCCACGATGACGTCGGTCGAGGGGATCTGTCAAGATGGTGTCGGGAAGGGCATCTCGCCGTAAAACTAGGGCCCTGTGTGGATAGACCCATCTAAGATGGCATCGGGGAGGGGACCTAACAATATGGCGACGGGAAGGGCATCTGGCCGTAAAACAAGGTCCTGTGTAGTTAGGCCCCTCCAAGATAGCGTCTGTGAGGTTAGCCTTGCACTCTTCTGCGCCTCGGCACGTAGTTGTGATAACATCTGTCAAACACGAGCACTGGTTAAACAAGAAAGCACATGGAGAGAGGATACGCCCCTCTAAGTTGGCGTCTGTGAGGGTAGCCTTGCACACTTCCGCGGCTAAGCAGGCGGTCATGTTGACAGTTGTCAAACACGACACGAGGTCAATCAAAAAAGCATGTGCAGTGAGATTAAGTCCCTTTAAGATGACGTTTGTAAGGTTAGCCTTGCACACTTATTCAAATTCCGCGCCTCACACCTGTCAAAACAAGAGCACGTGGGCGTCTTGTCACCTGTCAAGCAAAAAAGCACGTGGAGTGAGGTTAATTTCATTCAAGATGACGTTTGTGAGGTTAGGGTCATTCTCTTATTCAGATTCCGCGCCTTACACCTGTCAGAACACGGGCAAGAGGTCAAAAATGAGGTTAGGACCCTTCAAGATGACAGCTGTGAGGTTAGGGTCGTTCTCTTATTCAAATTCCGCGGCTCACACCTGTCAAAACAAGTGCACGTGGTCTTGTTTGTAAACAATAGCACGTGGCCGTGACGTCATGGTGTCAATTACCTTGCCAGGGGTCAATGACCTGGGAAAATGCAGATTCAGCACCCATTGCTTTAGAACATACTTAGCTATACTACTCGTAAAACGTTATAACTAGTTCATACAGGTGATGAAGCATAACAGCAACACATTTATAACTATACCTACCGACTTGAAGTAGGCAGTCTGAAATCTGCAAAAAAATGTGAAGGAATTGATGTTGGTGAAGGACGGGAACCGTCTGGGATGTCATAAAACTGTATACGTACCTTGGAGCCAAATGGGAAAATGGGAGCTGCTCGGGAGGAAACCGAGAAAAGTCGTTATTGCTTGCCCCAATTAACAGTAAAAATTATTACCTTTGTAGACTACACAGACTTTGCAGCAACCACACGTCATATACTCCTTGCTGGGACAATTGAATGGGGTCAACAGGGGACAAGACACTCTAGAACAGTCATTACTCTCCAGCTGAAAGCAATTGTATATAAGCTGTGCATCACTTCCACAGAACAGCGCCATACACGTGACTAGGAACATCAGCAGCATCATCTGAAACAACAGTAGTAACAAATCACGTATTTATTTATTTATTTATTTATTTATTTATTTATTTATTTATTTATTTCGTTTAGCCTCCAGCGTTAGTTTTCCCCCCGGACTCTGCGAGGTATCCCACCTCTACCACCACAAGGGCAGTGTCCTGGAGCGTGACACACTTGGTAGGGATACAACTGGAATGGAGGACCAGCACCTCGCCCAGGTGACCTCACTTGCTATACTGTAGAGGAGCCTTATGGGGGATTGGAAGATAGGAAGGGACAGGAAAGGAAGAGGAAAGGAAGCGGCGTGCCATCTCCGGAGGTCTGGGTCCGATTCTCGGCTCTGCCACGAAATTTGAAAAGTGGTACGAAGGCTGGAACGGGGTCCACTCAGCCTCGGCTTCTCCTCCAGGAAAATGCCGGGATGGTATCCAACTTTAGATCACGGCCACTTCCTTCCATTTTCCTTCTCTATGCCTTCCAATCTCACCCACCCCCCCCAACCTACCCACCCAACAAGGCCCCTGTTCAGCATAACAGGGGAGACAGCCTGGGCGGCTACATTAGTATGATGAAAAAATTTCGAAGGTACAGTAGTTTCGTTGGGGACGGAAGATTGTGAAGTGAGAAATTGGAAGCAACTCGCCAACTTCGTCGTCGAGAGTCCGGGAAGCTGGCATTTCCAATTTCAAAGAGCTAAGAAGTTCATCATCACCAAAACAACAAACAAGAAAGTGTGCCTTGTGCATCGAGAGCCATTTTACAATTTTGAATGTGGAGCGCCCAAAACGCTTATCAAAAGAGGAAAACGTTTCCAAAATGATGTCATTCCTGATCAGATTCCGAAGGGGGTCAAACTGAAGCCAGATAAAATAAAGGTAATTAAGAAGTTCCTAGAATTGCACTTTGGGGAATCATGGCCTGAAATGGAGAAGTTGGATTTCTTCAATGAAGCGTTTCTGCAACAAGGAAGCTTGCAGTTAGACGCAACACAAAATGAGGAAAACGACGCTAAAGGTCTTGCTTTTGAACTTATGGATGTTAACGATACAGACAATGTTCCCTGAGGCTACTTCTTTTTTGTAAACATTGTCATTATTTTTCAAGGATAGATTCTCAGACCACCTAGGCGTTTGCAAAACGGGCTAACTCCATTTTCGCCTGCAAAACTGTCTATGTGCAAATTTCAAATAAAAATATTCAGCTAACGTTTGACCACAGATTCCACAGCTTCCACACATTAAACAGTTTATTTGTTATGGTAGCTATCGTGTAAAAGTAAATTACGAATTTAGATTAGCTGTGATAGTAGAAATCGGTTTTTCCTCATTTACCAACATCCCGTCAAAATGGACATGGCCCACTTTGCAAATAGATAACTCATATACAGTAGCTGCCTGATTTTTCTTAATTATGTCGATTGGGTTCATTATTTCATTATTATTATTATTATTATTATTATTATTATTATTATTATTATTGTACCGGTTGTTACACCCCTACGCCGCACCTTTGAATTTTCCGCGTTAAGTACTTCTCTACAGGAGAAACTCTGAACTTTAACAACTGTATCAACTTATACCGAGCTCGATAGCTGCAGTCGCTTAAGTGCGGCCAGTATCCAGTATTTGGGAGATAGTAGGTTCGAACCCCACTGTCGGCAGCCCTGAAAACGGTTTTCCGTGGTTTCCCATTTTCACACCAGGCAAATGCTGGGGCTGTACCTTAATTAAGGCCAAGGCCGCTTCCTTCCCACTCCTAGGCCTTTCCTGTCCCATCGTCGCCATAAGGCCTATCTGTGTCGGTGCGACGTAAAGCAAGTAGCAATGTATCAATTTATAAGTTTTCTCAGAAGATGGCACTACCATAAATTTTGTGATTACAAAATTGTCAATTCTGTGTGGAGTTCAACTTGTTTTGTTTTCCATTAATCAAGAAGTGTGGACATTCTCTTATAGATGTCTCTACTAAAAAACTATGATCATGCACCCTAGTGCGAAGTGAAGGAACTTTTCTTGAAGATATTTTGTACTCATAATTTTTCCTATAACTAAATTCCGTTCTTTCATTTGTGGGTTGGCAATATAAATATTTTCTTTCCGCCAGTTTTGAACTTAGCCAATCCAGAATTTCTGTAATTAATTTTTGACCAATCGTGTCCCTCTTCTTCAATTTTGATGTGTAACTTTTAGCCAGCCAATAAAGTTGAGTGGGTGTGTCTTAATTATTCATGAAAGGTGTCGAACTTTCCCCGAGGGTTTAAAAACTGTTGATTTTCACGGCTCGTCACCACTTCTTCAACCTCTAGCTTAGTGTATGGACGTGTAGCAGGGGGCAGGTAGCGCCTCTTCCTTCGGGCAGCAGCTCTTCAACAAGGTAATGGCCATTTAACATCTTAATTTCTTGCTAACTCAGCAGTTTAACCCTCGGGGAAGGTCCGAAACCTTTTCAATGTAACCTACCTGTCTAGAAATGTAACTTAGTGCCGGCTTATGTAAAATGTTCTTATTACTTTAACTGTAAATCGGGGATAGAGAGTGCTTTACCCTCTCGAGCTCCCCTTCATTTTTGATTTGAGGTGACTACGTTTTCATAACCGATTTTCTTCTCTTCTTAATGTGTTAAATTTTTTCTTATACGAGTCACCTCCCTAGTTTGGGAATAGTCCCTGTGTCATCGGCCTAGTGCCCCTTAGGTTTTAAAAGGTTTCATGTAGGAGTGCAAGCAACGCCTCCATTCGTCTTGGTATTTTGGGCCATTTAATTAATCTGTTCTTTTCCACTGAGGCCCAGTAGGTTGGGTACGAGATACCCCCGTTTCATTTGATGTAAGCGATGCCTTGATGGCAATTTAGTGTAAAAGTCTGGTATTGCCTTTAATAGACTTGAAAAATTGAGAGCGGGTCAGCTCTTGTGTTTGGAAAGTGCCTCTGGGAGGCTTGAGGTTAAAAGGTGGGAGCAAGTGCTCCATGCAATAAGGGGATTTCTGCCCTTTGGTAATATGTGGTTGTGAGCTGAGAGCTCAGGAATTGTAAAAGGTGGGGCTCGAAGCCCAGATCGTTAAAGTATCTCTAAATCTTGGCTTTCCTGGTCTTGTACCTGATTTGTTAACTTGTTGTTATTTGTTGTATGTTCAAATTCTATGTCAAAATTGTTAAGTTTTTGAAAATATAACCTTTAATTCAATTTTAATTAATATCTCAGCTTTGTACTTAGACCCATTCCAGCCCGCACCTTCTTTCACCTCTGCCTTCCACGGATAACTCCGTAACAATTATTATTATTATTATTATTATTATTATTATTATTATTATTATTATTATTATTATAAGATGGCATGCCATTAACCATATTCTTACCTTGAATTACTCCCACTCACGAACTAAAAGAGTTCCTTTCCTGATATCAAAGCTCAGTAGCTCGACAGCCAGGAGAATTCTCGGTAGATCAGTTTACTACAGCAGATTTTATAGCTCCAAGAACATGCACAGTAATCTTGACAGATGGTGGTTTTATATTTAAGATAGTTGTCCGGATACAAATTTCCGGCTTGGTCTACCGCAGGTTTCTCCGTCTCAATATATACGAACATTAACCTTTCACTGATAAATTTGGCAACATTTAACTGCTAAAATGTGTTGTGTGATATTTTGATAAACAAGCCTCGCGGTGTGGGGTAGCGAGCGTGCGTTTTTTGAAGGCCCGGGGTTTGATTCCCGGCCAGGCCAGGGATTTTTACCTGCATCTGAAGGCTGGTCCGAGGTCCACTCAGCCTACGTGATTTCAATTGAGGAGCTATCTGACGATGAGAAAGTGGACCTGGTCTAGAAATTCAAGAATAATGGCCGAGAGGATTTGTCGTGCTGACCACACGACACCTCGTAATCTGCAGGCCATCGTGTTGAACAACGGTCGCTTGGTAGGCCATGGCCCTTCGGTACTGTTGCGCCACGGGGTTCGGTTCGGTTTGTTCGGGATATTTTGAGGTCAGTGAAGTATATGCTTTAACTCATTCGAGCCTAGTGTTCTATTCTTAAGACAGAGTCTTAATCTAGTTTTAATTGAAATGGTCGGGTGCTGTTTCAGAGTTACGACCGCACATCGCTGTGGGAGTAGAATACGTCACCTGGGTGTTACAAACAAATGAATATGCAAAATTTAGATTTAAAAACATTCTTTGACGTGGGATGTCTTTCAGATTATATTGGGGGGATGCGGTTGGCGGCAGGGGAGGGGAGAGGGGGAAGGGGACATCTCAGTCGAGAAATAGGTGAAACGCTTTTCATTAAAAACTTCAGGATATTCGAGCTCGAATATTATTATATATATGTGGAGGGTTTGTATATTGGTTTAACTTTCGTTTAGTGTGTTGGGCTCGGGTAACGCAAATGCTGAGGTGACGGTCAAAATGACCACCGTAATTTCGACCGTTTTATTTTTACCGCATGAGTTATATGACAATGTAAGAGAAAGTTGAGCTCATACCTTTTTCATGATCAGGTTAATTATAAAATACACTCCACAAAAAGATCATCCAGTTAATATCCCTAAAAACGCACAAAATACACTGAGTGGCCAAAGTCATGGGAGGACTCTGAATGTGGTTTGAATAACGAGTTACTCCTCCGTGATCCCTCAAAACAACAGTTATACGGTGAGGCATCGACTCTACAAGGTGTTGGAAACGTTGTGGAGGGATCTGGACGCACGCATCTCGTACTGCTACCCACAATTATTGGTCTTATATAGTTGGTGCGGGGTTCATGGAGCGTACACCAGCATAGACAGCATCCCATAAATGCTCCATTGTATTAAGATCGGGGGATCTGGATGGGCATGGTCGTAACTTCACTGGAGTGCTCCTCCAACCATCTGCGTACCACCACAGAGCGGTGACATAGAGCATTGTCCTGTTGAAAAATGGCATCTCCATCAGGGTACTCAAGGGCCAGACAGGGATGCAGATGATTTGAAAGAATATCCACATAATGTGCACCTGTCAGCGTTCCCTGCAGCCGGAAAATGGCACTTAATTGCGACCATGAAAACGCCGTCCATACCAGAACTGAGCCACCTCCCGCCCGGACACAACCTTGTTGACACCAAGGCCAACAAGAAAGACAGTTCTTGGTGAAATGAAATAATAATAAAGGAAGAAGCCCAGCCCTTCGACGAATGAAACAAAGAAATGAACTCCATGTGATACAACCGTGATGAAATGAAATAACGTATGGCTTTTAGTGCCGGGAGTGTCCGAGGACATGTTCGGCTCGCCAGGTGCAGGTTTTTGATTTGACTCTCGTAGGCGACCGGCGCGTCGTGATGAGGATGAAGTAATGATGAAGACAACACATACACCCAGCTTCTCTGCCCGAAAAATTAACCAATGATGGTTCAAATTCCCGACCCTGCCGGCAATCAAACCCGGGACTCCTGTGACCATAGGCCAGCACGCTAACCATTTAGCAATGGAGCCAGACACAGGTTTTGGTGCGGGATTATCACGTGATCAAGTCAGTCTCTAGTATGTCTTGTGTATGTCTGTTGCTACATGATCATATACATTTTAATATTCAAGTATCGTTTCAATGACATTCGATGAGTAGTTTTGTTGAGAAGGAAGTTACCTTTGCATGTGTAACATTATTTGTTTATAAATATGTGTACGTGTGAACTTACGGTGTAGGTAAATTTTGTTATCGTTCGAGCGGGATAAACATTTCAGAAACGTGTGCAAGATTTGGACTTTGAAAGGTATAGTAAATGGGATACGTGTTTGTTCTTTCTGCTGAGGTATCTCTTAGCACTCGTGTACACTTATCCGTTCAATACAGTATGCTATAAATTCCGATGAACTGCTGTTTCAGATAATGCTGAGATTGTGTGACCTAACCTGCAAAGCATCATGCCTCGTCACTGTAGCGTGAAAGAATGCAAGTCCAATTACGCCCCAGGAGAAGCGGCTGTTTCTACGTTTTCTCCTCTCAAGGATGAAAATTTGAAGCCTCAGTGGCTAAGAAAAATACCAACCAATTTCAGTGGTCTAAAAACCCGGTTTGTATCAGACATTTTTCAGAAAGTTATAATATTAGAGCTGACAAACGCATTGTTAAAGGTGAATTAAAGGAACTTCCTAGAAAAATACCAAAGCTGAAAGGTTAAATTCCTTTTGTTTTTCAAAATGTTCCCAAGTATCTCAATGAAATGAAAAGTGTACCGAGAGGATTAGGAGATGTGGAGGAAGAACAACTCATTGTGGCAATTGCAGCGAACCTGAAGTCAAACCAATTTTTTTAAAGGTAAGCTGATTTGTAGTGCTGACGATGTCGTTTCTCGTTATAAAAGGGAAAAAGTCTGTCTGAGAAAGGATAGACACCGCAAGTTCATGATGGATCGGGCGAGTTGGCCTTGCGGGTACGGGCGCACAGTTGTGAGCTTGCACTCGGGAGATAATGGTTTCGAATCCCATTGTCGACACCACTGAATATGGTTTTCCGTGGTATCCCATTTTCATACCAGGCAAACGCTGAGGCTGTACCTTAATTAAGGCAACGGTTGCTTCCTTGCTTCCTTCCCATAACAGATATATTTAATTGTAATTGTAATTTCAGATGAAATGAATGTAATTAATTGATCTAATCCGTATATGTCAAATCACTAAAAAGGTGACATTTCCAATCACGAAATGAAATGCAATGACGTATGGCTTTGAGTGCCTGGAGTGTCCGAGGACTCCAATCACGAAGATTTGCACTGATTATCTGATTAAAATAAAAATGTCGTCCGCCTCCGTGGTGTCGTGGTTAGTGTGATTAGCTGCCACCCCCGGAGGCCCGGGTTCTATTCCCGGCTCTGCCACGAAATTTGAAAAGTGGTACGAGGGCTGGAACGGGGTCCACTCAGCCTCGGGAGGTTAACTGAGTAGAGGTGGAAGTGGTTTTCCGTGGTTTTCCACTTCTCCTCCAGGGAAATGCCGGGATGGTACCTAACTTAAGGCCACGGTCTCTTCCTTTCCTATCCTTTCCAATCTTTCCATTCCCCACCAAGGCCCCTGTTCAGCATAGCAGGTGAGGCCGCCTGAGTGAGGTACCGGTCATTCTTCCCAGTTGTATCTCCGACCCAATGTCTCAATCTCCAGGACACTGCCCTTGAGGTGATAGAGGTGGGATCCCTCGCTGAGTCCGAGGGAAAAAACAACCCTGGAGGGTAAGCAGATTAAGAAAGAAAGAAAGAAAGAAAGAATAAAAATATCTAGAAATACCTTTTAGTCCTCAAATTAAGCTGTTTATTTCTCTTGCATTTTTCACGACGATTCCTATTTTTTTTTTCCCGTTGCTCGCGGTTCATAATATGGCTGGCCGTGTAAGATGCAGAGATTGCTGTTACAGTGTTCGAATGCTTGTAAAATAAAATCCAAGGATCATTCATATTAGCGCAATTGTTCGGCAAAGACTGGATGTGTCCGTGACTTCGCTCGTTCGTGAGCGCGCCCGGGCCTGTCTTTCTTGTCGGCCTTGGTTGACACGCAGGATCCATAGCTTCATGGGGCATACGCCACACTCTCACGCGCCCATCAGCCCGATACAACTGGAACTGGGATTCATCGGACCATACCACACGCCGCCACTGTTCCATGGTCCATTGCCAATGTTCGCGGGCCCATGCACGTCGTTGAGCTCTGTGTCGAGGTGTCAACAAAGGGACACGAGTTGGTCGTCGGCTGGTGAACCCTATGCGGTGCAGTTGCCTCCTTACAGTCCTGGTAGTCTCCGAACATTCAACTGGGCTTTGATCTGACCCGTCGAGCGCCCAGTATGGTTCTGCGAAGGTGACGTGATGTCCATTCGTTAAACACCTGTGGTCTTACCGTGCGGCAGTTTCTACGGTTGGTAACATTCTCTCTGCGATATTGAAGATCCACCCTCGACACTGTCGACCTCAGAAACCCGAATTCGCATGTAATCTCCGCAATGCTATGACACATGCGTCACGTTCAAAGTCTGTTAACTCGCAACATGTTGCCATCTTCACGTCACTGGTGTCTGTGGCAGACTGCTCAGCTAGCCGCAACGCTCAGGGGTCATACCCAACATATTTTCTAATGGGACACCCCTTCCCGTGACTTTTGGCCACTCAGTGTATATTTGCTGTTTTTAATAAAATGCTCTTTCCTTTACTATACTCCGGCCTCGTGGTGTAGGGGTAGCGTGCCTGCCTCTTACATGGAAGCCTCGGGTTCTATTCCCGGCCAGGTCAGGGATTTTTACGTGCATCTGAGGGCTGGTTCGTGGTCCACTCAGCCTACATGATTACAATTGAGGAGCTATCTGACTATGAGATAGTGGCCCCAGTCTTGAAATCCAAGAATAACGGCCGAGGGGATCCATCGTGCTGACCACACGACACCTCGTAATCTGCAGGCTTTCAGGCTGAGCAGCGGTCGCTTCGTAGGCCGTGGCCCTTCGGGGCTGCTGCGCCACGGTTTTTTTTTTTTTTGTTTCCTGTACTATAAGTTATGGAAGTATATTGTTTGTCCAGGCCTTGTCCCGATTCCCTACATGGTCGGGTATGAAGTGAGCCGAATCTTCGTAACGAGTTTTAACGACCTGATGCCTTTCCTGACCCCAACCTATCAAAGGATAATAATAATGCTATTGATGTTACGTCCCACTACCTACTTTTCACGGTTTTCGAAGACGTCGAGGTGCCGGAATTTTGTGCCGCAGGAGATCCTTTACGTGCCAGTAAATCTACCGACACGATGCTGACGTATTTGTGCACCTTCAAATATCACCGGATTGAGCCAGGATCGAATCTGCCAAGTTGGGGTCAGAAGGCCAGCGCCTCAACCGTCTGAGCTACTCAGTCCGGCTTTCATTAAAGGAGTTAATTATATTAAATAAATGACTTTATATATGAGAGTACGAAGGAAGAAGGTGAAACCCGGGGCCGGCACGTAGCCTACTTCTGTCGAATAACACCAAGGCTTAACTTCTCCATCCGACGGACGAATCACCATCAACAGTGTCATATGCCCTCACTTCGTATAAACTCGGCAGAGAGGTTCGGAATTTAACACAGGCTTTTGGCACGATATATAACACCTCTCCTGCCCTGCCGGCAAACATTCTGATGGTGAAGAGTTTTCGACTAACGGGGCTCGAACCAGCTAACCTCAGTGTCAGATCATTTATAGACTTAACGCCTTAACGATCATGGGCACTAGGCGGGTAGTATACGTTACTGAAGTAACCTAAGGTAATCGTTTTCTTAATTCGAAATGTAAATTGAAAAGAAGTGACCATATGGAGTATAACTAATGGATTTTACCAATAGCGAAGCCTCTTCCTGTTCAACAGTGATCAGTGATCACCATGGACACCCGCAGGATCTTTTCCAGGGGGGGGGGCACATTAACAATTTTCTTGAATATAAAAGCCAATATAACGTCAGCAACATTAAATTGTTTACAGAAACTTCCAGTTATAACATATGCTAGATGACTGTCAGTAATTTCAGTTTATGAAATAATCTGATATGATATTAAACAATTGAACATCAACATCTTTAGAATTCCAGGGGGGGCAAGTGCCCCCCCCTTGCCCCCCCCCCCCCCTTGCGGGCGCCCATGGTGATCACTTGTCATAGGTTACGCATAGTCTCACAGTACCATTTCAACAGGTCGGCCTTTATATGTTTTACGCGACTCCTCTGTCGTCCTGTTCAGTTTTGATTCGGGACCGCCTCAATTTCCATGGAGTCGTCCCATGTCCCCACAAGACTCCGCTGGGACAGCCATTTGCCCAACTTTTTATTAATTTTCCCTGAAGTTACTTAGAAGCTCGTGAACAGTCAGCTCTTAAAGCTGTTCTGTCTTTCGTAGGTATAAAGTACTTATTATTTACGTCCGGCTCCATGGCTAATTGGTTAGCGTGTTGGCCTTTGTTTCAGAGGGTGCCGGGTTCGATTCCCGGCTGGGTCGGAGATTTTAACCTTAAATGGTTAATTCCCTTGGCCCGGGGACTGGGTGTTTGTGCTGTCCCCAACATCGCTGCAACTCACACAACACTATCCTCCACCACAATAACACGCACTTATCTACACATGGCAGATGCCGCCCACCCTCATCGGAGGGTCTGCCTTACAAGGGCTGCACCCGGCCACACGAAATTAAATTAAAAAATTAAACTTATTATGTACTATAATGTTCGCCTCTGTGGTGTAGTGGTTAGCGTGATTAGCTGCCACCCTCGGAGGCCCGGGTTCGATTCCCGGCTCTGCCACGAAATTTGAAAAGTGGTATGAGGGCTGGAACGGGGTTCACTCAGCCTCGGGAGGTCAACTGAGTAGAGGTGGGTTCGATTCCCACCTCAGCCATCCTGGAAGTGGTTTTCCGTGGTTTCCACTTCTCCTCTAGGCGAATGCCGGGATGGTACCTAACATAAGGCCACGGCCGCTTCCTTCCCTCTTCCTTGCCTATCCCTTCCAATCTTCCCATCCCTCCACAAGGCCCCTGTTCAGCATAGCAGCTGAGGCCACCTGGGCGAGGTACTGGTCATTCTCCCCAGTTGTGTCCCCGACCAAGAGTCCGAAGCTCCAGGACACTGCCCTTGAGGCGGTAGAGGTGGGTTCCCTCGCTGTGTCCGAGGGAAAAGCCGACCCTGGAGAGTAAACAGATGATGATGATGATGATGATGATGATGTACTATAATTGATTAATTTGTGTATGTGATCCAGTTTGTGCAATAAATATTGCATGTTTGGTATTTGTTGAAAGTCATCAAGATTAGCCAAACTTATTTAAATTGTACCTTGAGTATTTCTATCGGTGTTTAGTAGGCACGGTAGGAAAATGTCAGTGAAACTCAGTTTGGGCTTAGAAAGTGGTCTTAGTTCGAACTTATTTCAAAACCGGCCGAGTTGGCCGTGCGCGTAGAGGCGCGCGGCTGTGAGCTTGCATGCGGGAGATAGTAGGTTCGAATCGCACTATCGGCAGCCCTCAAAATGGTATTCCGTGGTTTCCCATTTTCACACCAGGCAAATGCTGGGGCTGTAGCTTAATTAAGGCCACGGCCGCTTCCTTCCAACTTCTAGGCCTTTCCTATCCCATCGTCGCCATAAGACCTATCTGTGTCGGTGCGACGTAAAGCCTCTAGCAAAAAAAAACTTATTTCAAAAATATCTTTATCAACGACAAACTATTTTCGCTTGTTACATTATTTATGAAAAGCTTTTAATACACTTATACGTTAGTTGAAATATGTTGGGCTTAACAGTAAAGAGGTTATTGGGCCGATGACCTTAGACGTTAGGTCCCTTTAAACAACAAGCATCATCAGCAAAGATCACCAACAAACTGTTCTGGAGTCAGAGAGCTGACATAAAATTTGGAGATTATGCCATTGAAAATGCAAATATTTCCCAGGCAAAGATGTGATCCTGTGTCCATCTCTTCTCACCTTATAATCTGAAGCTGCTTTCCGAATCGCCTTAGATCAAGTTGTTAAACGAATCAAGATCAACTGGAAGTGCATAAACACCATCCGACATGCGTATGACACCGTAAAATAAACTGGCAATTTATAAGACCTTCAATTTCTTTTAAACAGTTAAGTACTGAAAGTAAGTACGTAAGGAATTTGACTTTAATTTCATTTACCCACTGAAATGGCATCAGTTCATACAAAATGAGTGACTGCAGGAATCCTGAACAAAAAATAGTAATTTTTTACCGTCGCTAAATTTCCAGAAGAGCGTATTTACAAACGTTCAACGAGAGATTAATTAATATTAGAAATACCTAACATTATTGTTATCAAGCATTAACATTGGAAGTTTGGAAGTATAATCAATTCAGTTGAAATTGAGAATGTATAATACCGAGATAATCTTTGATAATCCCCATGTGCGCACCCTTTAAAGAATTTAGGGTAATCCTAGCATCCTTTAGGCAATTTAGAGATGCCACCCCTGCTTCCCGACAGTAAACGCACTGCTGTCAATTTGTCATGCTGTATGTTGTAGAGCTCAGATATATATAGCAGACACGGGCCGTAAATTGACTTCTTTTCTTTATCAACCCCGTCAGCCTGGTTTAGATCTCTCTCAAATCTTATGGTTGGGTCCAGAACCATTGATCTCCCTGATGGACGATTGATGGCAACAATATCAGCCCATCTCCTGCAACCATCAGTTGACAAACAATGGGCTTCTTTTTAAACGTACAATCCTCATTCTATGGTGTATTGTGTTGAGATCAGTTCACCGGGCATGCACAGAAATGGTATCCCGTCATAAACAATCAACACGAGAGGAGGGAGTGAACGGGTAGTGCTGGAGGCACAGTGTTGTATATTGCTATACATCAATCACTGTGCTCACTTAAATCACAACGAAGACTTGAAGGAGGCTGTCTACTTGCAGCAATGCGTTAAGTGAGGAGGTGAGTGTGGGGGAAGGGGGGGGGGAAGCCATGCTTGGTTTACATCGGGATACCATTCCTTTGCATGCGTGTTTTAATCTCGCTGTGGTCTGGAAACCGACAGCGGGACGTAGTAAGACATTTCCTCAGTACTGCGTGCACTGCTGAGACGTTCTTGATTATTTTTAGCTCATTATTCAATTCGGAAGCTGATAGCCCTTCGCTGTTGGTAACACAAAAGTTGGCCATAGGAATGTCAGGGTAATTTTTTTTTTTTTTTTTTGCTAGTTGCTTTACGTCGCACCGACACAGATAGGTCTTATGGCGACGAGGGGACAGGAAAGGGCTGGGAGTGGGAAGGAAGTGGCCGTGGCCTTAATTAAGGTACAGCCCCAGCATTTGCCTGATGTGAAAATGGGAAACCACGGAAAACCACTTTCAGGGCTGCCGACAGTGGGGTTCGAACCTACTATCTCCCGAATACTGGATACTGGCCGCACTTAAGCGACTGCAGCTATCGAGCTCGGTAGGGTACAATTTAACCCTCTATCAAGGTGAGACCGCCCGAGATTGAAAAGTCTGGTTCCGCAATTCCTTTCTTAAGCGACGCCCTGGAATTTCCTTAGCTTCATGATTATCAGCGGGTAGAAAATAAGTATCATAATGGACAGAAACACTATTAGAAGGATGTCACAATTCAATGATTTCCCCATGAGAGTCGTCAACTATCTGTGAGAAGACTACTCTGGAAGAAGAATACGTCGTTGATGTGCTACCTCTGAATAATAAGCATGCGTTGCTAAGTCTAATGCTAATTAGGCACTGCTGCTTCAGAGCCTGGCTTGTTTGGCTTGTACGAGGGCTATCCTCAAATTAAGTTTCCCTATTTTTAAAAGAAAAATACAACACAGTTACATGAAAACTTCATTGGCACCCGATGCAGCAATGACGGAGCTATTCTTCGACATAATCACCACCAGAATTGTGACACTTGTCATGTCGTGCGTTCAACTTTTGTATACCGGTGTTGTAGAAGTCTGCCGCCTGCAGATGGAACCATCGAGTGGCATTCGTCTTCAGCTCTTCGTCCGTGTGAAAATGATGACAGGAGGATGGGAATTTTTGAGGTGCAAGAAAAGATGAAAATCCTTGTGAGCAGGATCAGGACTGTACGGTGGATGATCAAACAACGCCCAGCCGAACTCCTGCAGAACAGTTGCTGATCGCCGAGCCGTATGTGGGCGAGCATTGCCATGGATCAGCACATCTGCATTGAACATTACATGCCTCTTGTTCTGAATGGTCCATTGCAATTTCCGTAGACACTTTATCACAGACCGAACCTCGCAGGCGGCGGGAGAAAGAATACTGGCCGCCATTTCGAGCCACTGCTGCTGCGCTACTGACACCAGGCGGGACTTGTGCAGCCGGTATATGATTGCTACATCATAATTCTGTCATGCATGTTCATATTTCCCAGTTAACTACGTTTATTTTACAAGAAAAGAAATAGGGAAAATTTCCGTACATAATTCATACTTTAAAACACGATGTTGTGGCTGATAGTATCATTGCTCTCCCATCTACTGTCCAACAATCGTTATAAATGTGATCGATCAATCAGCTACACAGTCTGCGATGGCGGAATGTGCTGGGTGTCGAGGTGTACCGCTCATATACAAATGAGAACAAACGAATGTATATCGAGTGTCACTGGAACAGAACTGGAAGGGGAAACTAGAGATTCTGGAGTAAATTTTTCAGTCTTTTTCTTTGTCCTACAGACATTTCACCTCATGTCACCAATAGCTGAATCCCTAATAAAGTATCGTGAGGGACACCTCCTACCGTCTTGACCACATGCTAAGGAGTAGGCTTACTGGTACACAACAACAGGGTATATTAAGAATTTGAAAACTTTATGATTACGTAGAAGAGAAATAGTTTTAGTTCTTAGTAAAAGCTGAACCAGGACAAGGATGTAATGAAAACAGGTTAAGTAATTTTTATATTTTATTTGCAACAATAAATACATTCAATACATAATTCAAACCATGTACACATTAAATAACAAAAATAAATTAACAATATCAATAAGCTGACACAATATAACCAAAATAAATAAAAAAGAAAAATAAATAATTCTCGTCACTATTTTATACATCTCATATTAGGTCCGTGTGTGTGTGTCTGTCAGGCTAGTGTTTCTGTAGGTCAGTTTGAGCAGAGCAGATGCATAAGTGTCTCTCTGGAGTGTCGTAGCGTCTTTCACAGTCATGTCATCAAAGTCAATGTAAGTTTGTGCATATCTCTAGAAATAACTGAAATTTATTTTTAATAAAATAAAATGTTTCCAGTTAATCTATCAGTATACAAATGGGGATGTCAATTTATTATGTCAAATATATAATTGAATTTAGCATCTATCCGTTCAACTAGTATTTCTGACTGTAGCTTAAGAAAAGATTAAAATACAAAGAATTTCGTTATCATTAATGCCAGAGCTTAAATTAAAAGCATAATGTAACGCTATAAGACTTCAGAAGCAACCATGTATACTCAAATAATGAGGATTTTATGAGGAAACCTAGGTGATAAAGATGAGAGTTGTTTTAAGGCACCAATTCGTCCTAAGAAAAGTAGAGTAATTTTCTTTATTATAAATAAAAGTCATTTACGGTTATTGTCTCACAATTACCAGCTATCTATTTCATTCGCATCCGGAAACACTTAAACTTTTATGTTTGCATTGTACAAGTCCTGAGGGTTCAGAATGGGGTTATGATCATTACTGGTGTTTTTCCGCTTTTCTAAAATATTGTATATTTATTCCGTATATTTCAGTTACTGAGAAAGTGAAGAGACGTAGAGAAAGGTATCACCAGGATATTATGTAATGTTAACGCCTCTTATCCTCACAGTAGCTGAAGTACACTCCACGTAATATTATCTCTACTGTTAGATAGTTCAGTACTATATCACATAATTCCATATCTGAATTACCGGTATACAAAACAAACAGGCCCAATGCCACTACAAACCTGACGGACCTTGGCCTCTCAAGCAACCGATGCACATCCCGAAGGCCTGCAGATTATGAGGTAGAAGCATGGTCAGTGCGACGTACTCTATGTAGGCCTACATTGTTTCAAAGATGCGCCTATAGTTGATATCGATTGCAACATTATTGTCTCCATCCACCAATAGAATAAATAATAATAAAGTATCGCGTTGAAGGAGTCTCGGTGGCTCAGGCGGCAGCGCGCCGGTCTCTCACCACTCGGTTCCGTGATTCAAATCCCGGTCACTCCATGTGAGATTTGTGCTGGACAAAGCAACACTCTCAAAAATCATTTCATTTTATTTGTGAGTCATTAATCATTGTCGAGAGGAGTGCGACAGACTTCGGCAGCCGGCACAATTCCTATCCTCGCCGCTAGATGGGGGCTTCAATCATTTCATTCCTGACCGGTCGAATGACTGGCTGTGGATTTTCATTTCTATCGTGATGAAGAGCAAGAAATATTCATTATGTCTTCTTTGAATCGGGAGGAATTTGGTCAGTTACGTCCAGTTATGTGCGTATTGTCTTTCTTTTTTTTGTTGTTGTATGAATTGCGATCTATTTGGTGCTTATGCCTATTGGATATCAAATGAATTGATAATGTAATTGGTGTCGTTAGCGCATTAAGTCTACCTAGGTCGTGAAGTAAACTAGAGATTTGCACTTGTAATCGACGAAATTAAATTATAGTTTCCTTCTGGGATCTTAATTTTTGAAACTAGAGATTGTCGTTTCAATGAGAGAGGCCGCATAACTTTAGCTGATTGAGCTCAGAATTATAACTATGTTCATAGGTATACCACAAGGTTGAATTTTGATACTTCAAAACTTAAGCTGTCTAACATACGAAATACAGTTACTTCAATGAAATGAATGTGACAGCAGTAGATTATTTGAAGGCGGCTACATTTCCGCTGAGATCTATGAAAGAACAACTTGGATGATATTAGAAATACCACAATTATATAAGCTAAGGATGTCGATTCACCTTCTGATTTGATATGCTAACACTTCATATTCCTTTCTAATATTATTTATATACTAGGGTCGTTCATTTAGTGATTGCGTGTTGTCTAACTATGCACACCTAAAAGTAGTTCTACCAAATGCCTACGCACATGGTCTGTATGTAGTTGAGTCGTTTGTCACAAAGTAGAAACAACAAATATTTATATTACTCTGCCCTGCTTAGTCAAATAACGTAGTTCATAAAGGAGCGTCGTTGCTGAGTTGTAGATGGGGTGGCAGCTGACCGTGGAAGGCGGCGACCTGCGGGTACAGCTCGGTGTCCAGACTACGGCCCCAGCCGTGATGACCGCCTCCACCTCCACTCACCTCGTAATGACCGTCACCGCCGCCATAGTGCTCAGGCCCCACGTGACTGCTAGTGTGGCTGTAGGAATGGCTCACGTGGGGGTGCTTGACGATCTCGTAGGTGGTCTTCCCGCCACCACCGCCGGCCAGGCTGCTCAGCCCCGCCACTGCTGCCAACACGAGCGCGATCTTGGCGACCATGAGAGCCTTAGCTGCTAGGATGGCAACCCCTTTGTAAGCCATTGCCATGAGACCTCCCTTCATCATCAGACCCAGGAGCAAAGCCACGCCCTTTCCTCCGCCTCCCTTCCTTCGTCGTCCTGGAACAGAAACACAACTTAATGTAGCGTATTTAACAAAATACATGAACGAAACAAAGTGGGAAGAGCAGGAAGAGTTAATAATAATAATAATAATAATAATAATAATAATAATAATAATAATAATAATAATAATGTCCCACTAATTACTTTTACGGTTTTTGGAAATGCCGTGGTGCTGGAATTTAGACCCGCAGGAGTTATTTTACGTGCCAGTAAATCTACCGACACAAGGCTGAGGTTTTGAGTACCTTCAAATACCTCAGGAATGAGGAAGGTTCGAACCTGCCAAGTTGGGGTCAGAAGGCCAGTGCCTCCTCCTCCTTGCCGGGAGTGTAATTTTTCAGTCCTTCGTATTTTTTGTGGTAGATACAAGAAGGATACAGCCTTCTAACAGCGCTGAGAGTGTGTTCTCAAGTGCTTTCCCACCCTTACAATTGAACATCACCTGTGTAACACGACAGGCCATAGGAAAGCCCGGCATGTTCCTCCAGTGGTATACTTGATCTGTTTCTTTTTCTCTGCAAGGCTACCTAGAATGTGAGTCCAGTTCTCTTTAGGAGAATTAATTCAACTGGTAAACATCAGCACAATGCGAACAGTTGTACATTCGCCAAGTTCTCCCACCATTATCGATGTTTCGGCAGTTATTTCACGTCGTACGCCCCATATTATCACCGCCAAACGCGGCCGGTAGAGACGACGTATACTATGGTCTCTGCTGGAGAAGAATGACGACAACCGAATAGCCCACTCAATCTACTGAACCGGGCGAGTTAGCCGTGCGTGTAGAGGCGCACGGCTGTGAGCTTGCATCCGGGAGATAGTAGGTTCGAATCCCACTATCGGCAGCCCTGAAAATGGTTTTCCGTGGTTTCCCATTTTCACACCAGGCAAATGCTGGGGCTGTACCTTAATTAAGGCCACGGCCGCTTCCTTCCAACTCCTAGGCATTTCCTATCCCATCGTCGCCATTAGACCTATCTGTGTCGGTGCGACGTAAAGCCCCTAGCAATCTACTGAGAAGGCAGAGAGGTGCAAATCAGTATGAAAGCGCATACCACCGGTGTTACACGCTGTCACGAACGTGTTAAGGACATGGTAGCTGACTTTTCACCTTGTTGACCATGGTTCGAGTCCGGTCAATACATGTCGTGACTTAATTCCTTTAGCTTCACTTGAATATAGGGCATGCCGAGATGCCTGCTATAGAATATCCACCCTCGGAAGTATGTTTTGCGGGTCAGTATCATAGCAGGTTGGTTGACAACAACTAGGCTTAATGGTCCTTCACAGTGCCACGATCCGTTGCAGCAATAGAAATTAAGCACGACGTACTTTATGGATGGAAGATCAATGGAGGAGAAAATGGAACATTAACGGAAACGTATGAGCTACAGCTGAAACATAATGACCCATTAGTTCGAAATGAAAAGACGTGGAAATAACTTAAAGGCTACATTTGTATTTAAACTGATTCCGATGCAATCTTTTACATCTTGGTGAAACTACTAGGATCATTCCGACTACTTTTTGTACAGAATTATATTCTTAATGATATGAGAACTGAGAGAAGCGTGATTAGAGCAATAGCTTAGCTACTGGCTTTCTAACCGAACGGCTGAAGATCGAATCTCTATTTATCACAGGTTGGAGTTTTCACCTCAATATGCACTTGACGTTATGAACAGCACCAATCCTTTATCCTTCAGTCAATTTAATAATAATAATAATAATAATTCTGTTTTACGTCCCAGTATCTATTTTGACGGTTTTTCGGGGACGTTGAGGTGTCGGAAATTTATCCTCCAGGAGTTTTCTTACGTGCCGACACGAGGCTGACACATTTGAGCGTTTTCAAATATCATCAGACTGAGACGGGATTGAAACCTCCAACTTGACCCACTCATCTCAGATAGCTCAAACTGAGCCAAGAATATTTCAATGATCTTAGAAATAACCATGATACCAATATTATTCATGCATTTTATTAACGACGTTTTGAACAACGAAGGAAAGGAGGATAGGACAAGCTCATGCCTGAACAATAAAGGAATTCCTGGCTTTGTTTCCGCTGGCGACATCCTCGTGCTCTCTCAAACATCAGGCCCGGGTTCGATTCCCGCCTCTGCCAAGAAATTTGAAAAGTGGTACGAGGGCTGGAACGGGGTCTACTCAGCCTCGGGAAGTCAACTGAATAGAGGTGGGTTCGACTCCCACCTCAGCCATGCTGGAAATGGTTTTGCGTGGTTTCCCACATCTCCTCCAGGCAAATGCCGGGATGGTACCTAACTTAAGGCCACTGCCGCTTCCTTCCCTCTTCCTTGCCTATCACTTCCAATCTTCCCATCCCCCGGCAAGGACTTTGTTCAGCATAGCAGATGAGGCCGCCTGGGCGAGGTACTGGTCATCCTGCCCAGTTTTATCCCCCGACTCAGAGCCTGAAGCTCCAAGACACTGCCCTTGAGGCGGTAGAGGTGGGATCCCTAGCTGAGTCCGAGGGAAAAACCAACCCTGGAGAGTAAACAGATTAAGAAAGAAAAAGGAGGGCTTATAAATTAAGAAGTAAGAGGTATTGTATTATGGGTAATGGGGATGTATAAGAACAAGGGTCAAAGAGAGAAATCGCGATGAAAATGGTTGTTTATTCTGTAGAGAAACAATGGAAGAGACGCGTCTATTGAGAGTATGTAGGGAGACTGACGCACTTACTGCAGAGTTAAATATCTGGGTCGTTAATATCAAATAGAAATAAGAAAGAATTTCGCGCATTTGTTAAGTTTAGCAAAATTACATACAATTGTTCAATTATTAAACAGAGAGTTGATTGCATGGGGAAGAACAGCAAATTTTGTCTATATTTAAAGAAATAAGTGGTGAAGAGGAAATAAAATCAGCATTAACGGAAATAATGAAGGTTAGGATACATGTTGTCCTACAATATGTATCATGTTCCACCATCTAGGCCATAAAGAAATGCGATAATGTGTAGAATGGATATAAAGACTAGTACCGATAGGGCACATCATAATATTTAATATACTAATAGACAAATAGTTTTTCCAAGACAGTCCTCTCTCCAGACCTTCATCGTCATCCTCCGCACAGCCTTCTGTAAAAATGTAAATCCTCAGCCTGTTTCCAGTCATTTGACCGGGTCAGGAATGGGATTAATTAAGCCGCATCTAGCGGCGAGGATAGGAATTGTGCCGGCTGCCGTAGCCCGTCGCACTCCTCTGGAACAATGATTAATGACTCACAGATGAAACGAAATTATATTGAAGAGTGTTGCCGAAATGAAAGATGAGAGAGAAAACGGGAGTACGCAGAGTAAAACCTGTCCCACCTACGCTTTGTCCAGCACATATCTCACATGGAGTGCCCGGGATTTGAACCACGGAATCCAGCGGTGAGAGGCCGGCACGGAGGCCCACAGCTTTCTATGATAATTATATCTCCAGTCATGTTACACCATGAACTTCCGCACAATCTCTAATAAGACAATAATTGAGGCATTGACATGGGAAGGGTAGTAAGTCAAAAAGTGAATTTTACAGGAGACAAAATAGTCTTGCCAGCATTGCGAAGCAGATGATATTGAATAAATATCATGTAAAATGAAAGAATTATCCATTTATCAGTTTAATATACAAAGTTATGCTAACTAGGCCCTATGTTTCACGCACAAATTATGCGATAAAACACAACGTGAAAAATCCCCGTCTAATCAGTTTGTCAGTTGCCGTGTATGAATCAATGACAAATTTCACGGTAAAACGCATGATATTTTTCATCGAAGAAATCCAGGATGGCCAATAAGTATTTTTTCTTTCGGTTCGCTGATAGTTGGTCTCCCTCTAAATGGTTCAGTCACTACTGATCTGCATTTAGGGCAGTCGCCCAGGTGGCAGATTCCCTATCTATTGTTTTCCTAGCCTTTTCTTAAATAATTGCAAGGAAACTGGAAATGTATTGAACATCTCCCTAGGTAAGTTATTCCATTACCTAACTCCCCTTCATACAAATGAATATTTGCCCCAGTTTATCCTCTTGAATTCCATTTTATCTTCATCTTGTGATCTTTACCATTGTTAAAGACACCACTCAAACTTATTCGTCTATTAATGTCATTCCACACCATCTCTCCTGGTGAGGGTCCCATACACTGGAACAATATTTGGAGTCTAGCCAGAGACTTATATGCCCTCTCCCTTACTACAACCCCTGTAAGGATCGCCTGATAGGACCGCCTCCTTTTGAGGACATTGTGCTCCTTCCACGGTTCTAACTCTTTGAATCATTGCCTTATCTTGATTGATGGAATTTCAGCTCTGGAAATCCTTATCTAGGTCACGGTGCTGATATTAAGGTGTTGAGTATTTAAATACCTCTTGCTTTCCATGGCGAAGTCACGAAAATCCCCAGGTGTCATCATGGTTACATTAAATGGTTGAAAATGTTTTATCCCTCTGATCATTTCCGCAACTTCTTCTGGGTCCATTGTTGGACGCACATAATACCTGCTTACAAAAACTAACAACTAGTATGAACGTCATGTCAAGATGCTGGCAATAACGACTTACAATTTTGAATTAAATAGGTCTGGCAACTGAAATATAACCATGACGAACTATAATAGCTATAAACAAGGTTTACACGCAGTTGACCGTCAACAAATGGCAAAAGATTATACCTAGTTCCACCAGAGCCACGGGCTGACTTACTACCTTCTCCATGCCGAACGTCGTGGTTCCGTCTTTTGTCAATCGTAGAAGCAAATCTACTTACCAGTTGACCTGCTACCTTTTCCATGTCACTGGTCACTGGCATGAGCGTTCACTACTTTCTCCATGAACAAACGAAATTTCGATTATTTTTTACTTATTCTATTACCTTTCCCATGTCAACGCCTCAATTGCTCCAGCCCTTCACTGTAATCTTGAGACTAATTTCTCCTGCTCTTCACCGTAATTCTACACATGGCCTGGTATGAGACAATTTCTCCGACCCTTCACCATGATCCCCGCCCATCCTGGTCGCAACAGCTTGTTTAAGCAGTCGAGTGGTCTACATTAAAGAGCACTCTAGCCTACGCGTTCCACAGTACGACCTCCACCGAAGCGTTAAAGGAAGTCAAGCATGTCCTCTTTTTATACTGACTCGGGCAATATGTGTACATTGTGTCTTACATGTCAAACTACTCTACCACCTTGACTTTCTTTATAAGAGATGACGAGTAGACTTCCTTAATTAAGGTACAGCACCAGCATTTGCCTGATGTGAAAATGGGAAACCACGGAAAACCATCTTCAGGGTTGTTGACAGTGGCGTTCGAACCCACTAATCTCCCGGATGCAAGCTCACAGCTGCGCACCCCTAGCCGCACGGCTAACTCACCCGGTGTCAAAATTTGTAAGGGAGTGATACATTATACAGGGTGACCCCGAAATCCACTGACAAATTTTCGCACCTTGTTCAGAGACACCTTCTGAGTATATTTGTATAAGGGACCCGTGGTCTCCAGTGGCTCATGATTGCATTTTGTTTGGTTTGTACTGCAATAATAATAATAATAATAATAATAATAATAATAATAATAATAATAATAATAATAATAATAATAATAATAATAAAGTCCACCTCCGTGCTGTAGTGGTTAGTGTGATTAGCTGCCATCCCCGGAGATCTGGGCTCGATTCCCGATTCTGCCACAAAATTTGAAAAGTGGAATGAGGGCTGGAACGGTATCCACTCAGCCTCAGGACGTCAACTGAATAGACGGGGCTTCGATTTCCACTCAGTCATTCTCGAAGTGGTTTTCCATGGTTTACCACTTCTTATCTAGGCAAATGCCGGGATGGTACCTAATTTAAGGCCACGGCCGCTTCCTTCCTTCTTCCTTGTATATCCCTTCCACTCTCTTCATACCCCTACAAGGTCCCTGTTCAGCATAGCAGGTGAGGCCACCGGGGCGATGTACTGGTCCTCTTTCGTAGTTGTATCTCCCGACCCAAAGTCTCACGCTCACGCTCCAGGACACTGCCCTTGAGGTGGTAGAGGTGGGATATATCGCTGAGTCCGAGGGAAAAACCAACCCTGGAGGGTAAACTGATTAAGGAAGAAAAAAAAAGTTATTTGTTTTACATCCGTCTTAAATTCCGATTCTTCATAGACTCCAGGCTGTCGAAATTGTGTCCCGCTGGAGTTCTTTAACGTGCAGGAAGCCAACGACACGGAGTTGTTACCTTTGAAACACCATTCACTGTACAGAACATTGACAGAACTGACTGGACACACCGTGATAAAAATGTACGTGTTTGATCTGAGGGTTCTTGCGTTACTCTGTGTTTTGTGTGGTACATTTTGGTTATTGCGTATTACAGGCTTCTTCACTGTTGTGAAGGTATTTTCACAGAAACAAAGTTGATTGAGGTAACAAACCGAAAAAAATCATAATTACATTATTACTCTGTAATGATCCACCGGAGACCACGGGGCTCCTATACCGATATACTCAGAAGGTATACTTGAACAATATCCGAAAGTTTGTGGGTGGAGTTTAGGTTCACCCTGTACGTGCAAATAGAACGAGTACAATTGACTTTCAACTCCGGTCTAAAGGTCGCTAGTAACAGTATCAAGAGCTACATAATGAGAGGAGGTGCTGCAAGGAACTGAAACAAGATTCCGTCCCTCAGGGGTATTCGTGACAGCAATCTGTGGTCTAGTGGTTACTGCTCCTACTTTTCCAGTGATTTCAGGGTCGTTTCCTAACAATGAATAATGTTTGTCGTAAAATAAAATAATATCCTACATAGGGTTAATGAGTTAATTGTTGAAATGTATTCTCAATTATTGAGAAAATATTTTACGTATTTATTTTCCTTTACGTCGCGCCGACACAGATAGGTCTTATGACGACGATGATGCAGGAAGGGGCTAAGAGTGGGAAGGAAGCGGCGTGGCCTTGATTAAGGTACAGCCCCTGGTGTGAAAATGGGAAACCACGGAAAACCATCTGCAGGGCTGCTGACAGTGGGGTCCGAACCCACGATCTCCCGAATACTGGATACCGGCCGCACTTAAGCGACTGCAGCTATCGAGCTCGGTAGGTAGACTACTAATGATATCATTGTCTGAAGGGTATCTATCCTTAAACACCCGGCCAAAATCCAAAATGAACCAGACTGGCTCTAGTAACCCCGGAAACAAGTGGAATAAGTTGTAGAAAGTTTCAGTAATAATAATAATAATAATAATAATAATAATAATAATAATAATAATAATAATAATAATAATAATAATAATAATAATAATAACACCGAGCGAGTTAGCCGTGCAGTTAGGATCGCGCAGCTGTGAGCTTGCATTCGGGTGATAGTGGGTTCGAATCCCACCGTCAGCAGCCATGAAAATGATTTTCTGTGGTTTCCCATTTTCACACCAGGCAAATTGCTGGGCCTGTTCCTTAATTAAGGCCACGATGCTACCTTCCCAGTACTTCCGTCGCCAAAACCTTCGATGTGTTTGTGCAACGTTAAACAAGTAATAATAATAATAATATAATTATATTATTATTATTATTATTATTATTATTATTATTATTATTATTATTATTATTATTATTATTATTATTATTATTATTGGAATAAGCGACACCATGAATGATTTTTGGAGTCCATGTACTATAGTGTACCCGGTCTAGGAAGCTAAGGATAACGGGCGAGAGGATTCGTCGTGCCGACCACACGACACCTCATAATCTACAGGCTTTCGGGCTGAGCAGCGATCGCTTGGTAGACCATGGACCTTCGGGGTTTCGCCATGGGGTTTGGTTTGGTTTGATAATATAGTTTGTATCAGCATCAATACAAAACTCGTGTGGGCCTACTGCGTTGCGGTTACCCTCACGCTAAATACCATGATGTTACCTAGTGTGAATGCTTTGTATACCCATTCAATTCTAAAGACTGTTGTTCTATCATTTCTAGATGGAGGGGGAAGTTTTCTCAAACTTTAACTATTTGTGCATTTCCTTCTTCTTCTTCTCTTCTTCTTCTTCTTATTCTTTATCTGTTTACCCTCCACGGTCGGTTTTTCCCTCGGACTCAGCGAGGGGTCCCACCTCTACCGCCTCAAGGGCAGTGTCTTGGAGCTTCAGACTCTGGGTCAGGGGGATACAACTGGAAAGGATGACCAGTACCTCGCCCAGGCGGCTTCACCTGCTATGCTGAACAGGGTCCTTGCGGGAGGATGGGAAGATTGGAAGGGATAAACAAGGAAGAGGGAAAGAAGAGGCCGTGGCCTTAAGTTAGGTACCATCCCGGCATTTGCCTGGAGGAGAAGTGGAAAACCACGGTAAACCACTTCAAGGATGGTTGAGGTGGGAATCAAACCCACCTCTACTCAGTTGACCTCCCGAGGCTGAGTGGACCCCGTTTCAGCCCTCGTACCACTTATCAAATTTTGTGTCAGAGCTGGGAATCGAATCCAGGCCTCCGGGGGTGGCAGCTAATCACACTAAAAACTACAGCACAGAGGTGGGCTTGTATTTCCTTCCGTGCAATTAGCCTACAAGAGTGGTAGCGGCTCCATTCAGATAATTGAGGTTTCAATTCCGAGACAGCCACCTACCTTCTTAGCGTCACATTTTACAAAGGATTTGAATACCAGATATTCAGTCAAACGAAGTACATGACATGGATTACCATGTTCTTCGTAATACTCAAAAGGAGCCGCTATAGCTTATAAGTAAATTGTACAACACCGGAAAGTCTTACAAGATATTACTATTAATCTCAGAGGAAAGGAATGATTTCACTGTAGGAGTGTAGGAGAAACCGGTGTTTGTATTTCAGAGAAATGATACATATCCTAACACCTAGAATATCTTTCAGAAAATGTAACCTGAAGGACATGTAATTTGAGTTGTGACTTCATTGGAAGCTACATTTTGCTCTGGCTTGTACCAAGAAGTGGATGAAAAATACTGCGTCGATCGAGAAATAGCAACAGATGAAATTTCTATTGTAGGCATACAGAATCCATTCATCACAGGGAACCTATCATTCAACATTTGTTTCGTCCCAGTAGGAATTATTCTTAATAAGCCACTCCGTACTGCATTTGACAGAGCTCACTAATAATAATTAAAAGCTTTCATTTTCACTCCACAGGGGTGAAATGGACCACTCAGAGGATGGCGCCCTTTCTGGCAAGGAGATGTATGGTAGTTTGAGGTGAGGTGATGGATGAAAAAGAGTAAGAATTCGACAGTTAATTCTCCTACAGGAGGAGTAGGAGTAGATGCAGGTGATGGAATTAAAAAATCCTACATCTTCCCTGAATCCATTGATCCAATTGACGTCGTATAATTTCCGAGATATAGAATAAGTAATATAATATATATATATTGCGACTCACTAACTGCTCCTTCCTTGTTACGGAAACGAAATAACGAACTTGGACTCAGAATCAGATTCACAGAACGAGTTTGCTGAGTGGTTTAATTTACGTCGCTGTGAACTTGCATTTGGAAGATTCTCGGTTTGAACCCTACTGTCGGTAGCCCGGAAGGAGGTTTTCCGTAGTCTCCCACTTTCATACCA
The DNA here is from genome assembly GCF_040414725.1 of Anabrus simplex. Classification (NCBI taxonomy): domain Eukaryota; kingdom Metazoa; phylum Arthropoda; class Insecta; order Orthoptera; family Tettigoniidae; genus Anabrus; species Anabrus simplex. The sequence goes on along the minus strand of NC_090269.1, from coordinate 353,082,075 downwards.
GGCAAATGCTGGGCTGTGCCTTAATTAAGGCCACGTTTACTTTCTTTCCATTCCATTTTCTATCCCATCGGCGCCATAAGACCTGACCGAATCTGTGTGGCGTAAAATAAAATAACCACTTAGATCCATGACCTGCACAAAAATGACTTTACATTACTTAATTGACATTATACATTAATTACTTTAAACATTGCAATGATTCTGCTACTTCGAACTTTTAAAAACATGCACGTATGACACGTGTCTTAATTGTTTGGCATTAAAGATTTGAAGTTTCTTCTTATTTTTACTATTATTATTTAATCGGATCAGCCTCTGTGGTGTAGTGGTCAGTGTGATTAGCTGCCACCCTCGGAGGCCCGGGTTCGATTCCCAACTCTTCCATGAAATTTGAAAAGTGGTACGAGGGCTGTAACGGCTTCCACTCAGCCTTGGGAGGTCAACTGAGTAGAGGTGGGTTCGATTCCCACTTCAGCCAACCTGGAAGTGATTTTCCGTGGTTTCCCATTTCCCCTCCAGGCAAATGCCGCGATGGTAACTAACTTAGGGCCACGGCCTCTTCCTTCGTCTTTCTTATCTATCCCTTCCAATCTTCCCATCCTCCACCAAGGCCCCTGTTCAGCATAGCAGGTGAGGCCGCCTGGGCGAGGTACTGGTCATCCTCTCCAGTTGTATACCCCAACCCAAAGTCTCACGCTGCAGGACACTGCCCTTGAGGCGGTAGAGGTCCGAGGGAAAACCAACCCTGGAGGGTAAACAGATTAAGAAAGAAAGGAATAATTATTTAATCGTGTGGCCTTAGCAACCGCGGGGAAACATTTTCAGTTAATTTTCACTAAATTGACGAGCTAACTGACGGTGAGATAGCGGCCCTGGTATAGAAAGCCAATAACGGCCAAGAGGATTCGTCGTGCTGACCACACGACACCTCGTAATCTGCAGGCCTTCGGGCTGAGCAGCGGTCGCTCGGTAGGCCAAGGCCCTTCAAGGGCTGTATTGCCATGGTTTTTATTGATCTCTCCTACTCTGTCGGCCAACATTCTGAGGGCGAAAATATTTTCGACCAATAGGACTCGAACCGGCTAGCAATGGTGTCATACCATAGACCTGGCACCTTATCAATCATGTTTAATATAATTGTATTTATGTAGATAACATGGGTAAGACCTGCGACTGTTTTACTTCGCATATTTTCAAAACAGAATTTCATATATGTAACCTTTATCCACGTGATGACCTTGTTAGATATCTTAATAGACATTTAAATCAAAATAACATTAAGAATGAATTAAAACTTCAATGAAACACTTGTAACATGTATTCATTACCGAAACTATTTACTGTATAACTTGAAGATATATTACCGCACAATGTGCTGCAATAATACCGACACTTGCAGGGCTAACTTGGAACTAAATCCTAGTTGTTTGCAGGTCTCGCTCTACCTGTAGTTCCTACTAGGAGATATGACCCTCTCAATCTTGAATTAAAGTTACCAAACGTAAAATTTTCAACAATTAAACAGTGGAACAATGCTCATATTTTAAAATCGTAATTCCTGGAAATAGACTCGTGAACCTGTATGTCATCTCTCCAGAAAAGTCCTCGTTTGTAAGTTATGCTATTCTTTCCTCGAGAATACAGTTCAGTCCTTTGGTAGAAAAATAACAGTTCATAGATAATAATAATAATAATAATAATAATAATAATAATAATAATAATAATAATAATAATAATAATAATAATAATAATAATAAATAATTTTAACACGCCAATTAACCTTATTATTTAGGTCCCTCACAGTTACGTGCTCTTAGATGCCAACCAGCTTCACTGGAATTTCATCCCGCAAACTAAACGGCAGCAGGAGAGTAATTAATTCAGGCTACTCAGCTGACTAAACTAACGATTTACATGTCACTGTGTAATATGCAATACTAACGCTTTAGTACATATTAAAATACATTTATATAATTACTCACCTTCCTGCTCTTCAACAATTTCTGTGATGAACTTGGGCATCTTGAACTGAAGAGTATGAGTTTTGATGAACCTTGCCACGTGATCTGCGATCATATCATCCAAGATCTCTTGCTTCTTGTGGGGATCCTGAGGAAGACGGGATTCATCCACTTCTTGTAAGGGCTGAGCTATTGCTCTGCTCCCTTCTTCTGTTTTCACTAGAGAAATACCGTCTACTAATGACAAAGAGTCCGCCTGCACTGCCCGGTGTAAGACTTTGAGGGCTCGAACCTTCAAACAGCCGAAGACATCCACTTGCTCTTCGCACTGCTGGTATGTGTTGTAGATCAGTTTAAGACCCGCCGTAAGATTGTCCTCTGAAGTTGACACTTCGTTGTTGATCGAATCACCTAATGTGTTGACTGGCAAGGTCGACACCAAAGCCAGTAGTATAAACAGTCCTGACGCTGTCATGGTGACTGCAATGCGCTTGAGAGCGATGTACTGCTGTGAATGATGCCTTCCGCTGCTGAGCCTCGGGCTTTTATTTCCAGCCGAGAGAGTGGAAGTGGAAGACTTTATAGAGCGTGATGGGAAAGGAAGAAGATATGAATTAAACGAGGAGATGGAAATCGTTCTAGATTAATAAACTACTCACAATTACCTTTTCTGAAGGTCTACCTGAGAACGTGAAGTTCGATGGAAAACTATCCTTCACAAAGAGATAATAATTAAAGGGGCTCATACAAGAAAATATTCAATATCTTCGCAACTGTTTGAGGGATTTTCTAGCAGATTGGCCCATATGCACATTTTTACTTCTTATTAGAGAATTTGACCAATTATAGAGCGCTTAGAATCTGAACTTTAGTACAGTATTTTTATTTTCCTTTTCCTGCCAGAACTTCTTCGTACGTCGGCTGATCGCCTGCCTCTGTTCCTCCGATTACACCCTCAGAGGTTGACGTCGAATTTACAAAAGCGAAGAATCCGCAGAAGTGATCTGTCGCCGGAACGTCGTCTTGTTATTTATTATGTCATCTGCGATCTTCAGTCTTTATAGATCCCATCGCTCTCTTTTACCCAACCGGGAGTGTGTTTTAGTTTGGAGATAAAATAAAAAAAGTCTTAGCCTGTCGTTGTTCATGCTGTGAAGGTGGCCATAAAACTGTAGTCTTCGTCTTTTCATTGTGTCTATAATTTTCGCTATATTTCAGTAGAGTCTTTTTTTTTTCTTTTCATCCAAATATCTTTATTATTTTGTGGTCCAAAAAGTTTCCTAAATATTTTCCTTTCTTTCTTTCTTTCTTTCTTTCCTTATTTTCCAGATCCTCTTGTTCAAATCTTTTGTGTCCAGCTCCATGGATAAATGGTTAGCGTGCTGGCCTTTTGGTTACAAGGGTCCCGGGTTCAATTCCGGCAGTGTCGGGAATTTTAACCTTGATTGGTTAATTCCCCTGGCACGAGGACGGGGTGTACGTGCCGTCTTCATAACATATTCATCCTCACAACGACGCGCAGGTCGCCTACGTGTGTCAAATCAAAAGACCTGCATCAGGCCTCTCCGAAAGCCATACGCCATTAAATTAAAACCTATTTTGTTCAACGTTAAAAATTCTGATCCATATAATACCCCTGGTTTAATTAGAGTTGTTTAGAACCTGATTTTTGCCTGGAGCGATATCGATCGTTTGTTGTGACGGTGTTGACTGAGTTAATGAGCCATGTCCATCTTCTTTACAAGTTGTGTTATCGAGTCCATTTGACTGGAACAATTCTTCCAGATATGTACATGTATCAACTCTTTTATGTGTAAATTATTGTATAAAGCAAAGCAAAGCAAACCCATCTCTGTACAGGCCATGAAGGCCCTTGGAAGAGGTAAAGGCTTCCACTATCCGTAACATTGGGACTTGTTAGGGTAGAGTGGTTAGCTCTACGGCCGGCCGCCTCTACCCCAGGAATTAACTCGGTACTAATTTTCGGTGTAGGTATAGGAGTACCTTCTTTCTTTCTTAATCTGTTTACCCTCCAGGATTGGTTTATCCCTCGGACTCAACGAGGGATCCCACCTGTACCGCCTCAAGGGCAGTGTCCTGGAGCGTGAGAAATTGGGTTGGGGGATACAACTGGGGAGGAAGATCAGTACCTCGCCCAGGCGGCCACACCTGCTATGCTGAATAGGGGCCTTATCGGGGGATGGGAAGATTGGAAGATAGACAAGAAGGAGGGGAGGAAGCTTAATATTTTTTAATTTTCTGCTATTTGCTTTATGTCGCACCGACACAGATAGGTCTTTTAGCGACGATTAGATAGGAAAGGCCTAGGAGTGGGAAGGAAGCGGCCGTGACCTTAAGGGTAAGGTCTTAAGTTAGATACCATCCCGGCGTTTGCCTATAGTAGAAGTGGTAAACCACGGAAAACCACTTCGAGGATGGCTGAGGTGGGAATCGAACCCACCTCTACTCAGTTGACCTCTCGAGGCTGAGTGGACCCTGTTCCAGCCCTCGTACCACTTTTTAAATTTCGTGGCAGAGCCGGGAATCGAACCCGGGCCTCCGGGTGTGGCAGCTAATCACATTAACCACTACACCACAGAGGCGGGCTATAGGAGTACCTCCGGAATGGAAATCTCGTTTCTTAAATTTTTCAACTTCCTGACGGGGAATCGAGCCCACGTCCTTCGGAGTGAACCAAACACACGCCTTTACCACCTCAGCTACGCAGCCTCTCAAGTTATTACATACGGTATGGAAATAAATTATTATTTTTTGATTCAATCGGTTATCAACAACATTTTGTTTCCATTTGTTTACAAAATCACAGTGTCCTCGAACGTGAAGCAAATATGGTCAATTTTCACTCCGACTAAAATATCACTTTTTCAAGAAGATTAATATGAAGTTAACAGATACATTTACGGTATTTTATTTTCAAAATCTTCCTCCACTTGAAGGCTGCCTAAGACAAAGAATACAAAAAAATAATCAAAAATCAAATTTTAAAATATATCAATAGATTGTTGGTTTCTTGCCTGTAACGCACTTCCTCAACTTTTAATTGAATATGAAGATGAAATATCATAATGAAAAATCAGGTCAAAGAATATATTGATTCTTTCATTATTCATCGAACAATTGAGTAAACAATGCAGCTCAAATAACAAACGTCATGCGAGGCAGAGAGGATCCTTTTGTGTTCACATTCCATGTGAACTATTTTGGCAGGAGCATACACCTCTTCACTAAAATTCAAATATCTAAAAAATACAACAAGGGATTATTGCATGAAAATTTGTACACAGACGGAGGAAGACGTGAACTCTCAGATTATTGAAAATGAAAATCCACAGCCTGTTTCCAGTCATTCGACCGGGTCAGGAATGGAATGAATGAAGCCCCATCTAGCAGCGGGGGTAGGAACTGTGCCGGCTGCCGAAGCCTGTCGCATTCCTCTGGGGCAATGATTAATGAATGATAAATCAAATGAAATAAAATTGGAGAGTGTTGCTGGAATGAAATATGACAGGGAAAACCGGAGTACCCGGAGTAAAACCTGTCCTGCCTCCGCTTTGTCCAGCACAAATTTCACATGGATTGACCTGGATTTGAACCACGGAACCCAGCGGTGAGAGGCCGGCGCGCTGCCCCCTGAGTCACGGAGTCTCCTCTCAGATTATTATTATTATTATTATTATTATTATTATTATTATTATTATTATTATTATTATTATTTATTGATTATTTATTACTTTCTTTGTCCGTTTACCGTCCAGAGTTGGGTTTTCTCCAGGACTCAGCGAAGGATCCCACCTCTGTCTCCTCATAGGCAGTGTTCTGGAACGTAAGACTTTGGGTCGGGAGGATACAAGTGAAAGGAGGACCAGTAACCCCCCAGGCGGTCTCACCTGTTATGCTGAACAGAGGCCTTGAGAGAGGATGAGGACAGACAAGGAAGAGAAAGGAAGCGGCCGTGGCCTTTTCTTAGGTACCATCCCGGCATTTACCTGGAGGAGAAACCACGGAAAATCACTTCGAGGAAGGCTGAGATGAAAATCGAAACCTCCCTCTACACAGTTGACCTCCTAAGGCTGAGTGGACCCCGATCCATTCCTCGTGCCACTTTCAAATTTCGTGGCAGAGCCAGGAATCGAACCCGGGCTTCCGGAGGGTGGCAGCTAATCACACTAACCACTACACCACAGAGGCGGACATTATTATTATTATTGTTACGGACTTTTCCGTGGTAGGTAGAGGTGAAAGAAGGTGCGGGTGTGAATAGGTCTCCCACTACGGAATTAAAGTTAATGTAAAATTTAACAAGGTTATATTTTCTTTCCAAAATTCAGAAATAACAAGAATGGCAGGTACGGAGTAGCAAGGCAACAAAGTACAATTACAGTATTTACAGGATTTGGGCTTCGAGCCCTGAAAACACAATTCTTGAGCAACTAGCCCAACTTTACGATATACAAATTTCAACAACGGGGCAGAAGACCCCAATCAAACCCTGGAGCACTTGCTCCAAATTACACAGTAAAGCCTCCTTGAGGCATACAACACTCAGTTTTCAAAAAAAAAAAGAGCCACTCGCTCTCAACTTTAAGCCTCTCCCAGGCCACACCAAACTCCACCTTCAAGCTGTCCTCAACGGACATAAACACAGGGGTAAAATACCCAATCTACTGAGGCCTATTAAGTGAGAAAAGGTTAATTATATGGCCTCTAAAATACCAACTTGAAAGGAGGCTCTCCGCACTCCTAATACAGTTTATTAAAAACCTACTTGGCACTAGGCCGTTAATGCAAGGGCTAATCCCATACTACAGAGGTGACTTCAGAAAAGAACAATTTACATTATATTAACGAAGAATAGGTTGAGAAAAATAAGTTCACCTCAAAACAATATGATTGGGAGCTCGAGAGGGTTAAGCACTCTCTATCCCGATATGCAGTTTAAAAGATGAAATAGATACAAGTTTCTTTACATTTTAAGGAAGGTTACATAATGGAAAAAGCTTCGGACCCGCCCCGAGAGTTAAACTGCTGAGCTAGCAAAGAAAGAAGTTATTAATTGGCCATTACCTTGTTGTTGACCGCTGCCGAAGAAAGAGGCGCTTCCCGCCCCCTGCTATGTACTTTACACACTGAAAGATGGAACAGAAGTGGCGCAGAGGCCCAAAAATCAGCAGTTTATATACTCTCGCGGAAGGTTCTAGGCGTTAGGGGAATGAGAACACCCGCCCACAATCACTTTATTGGAGAAAAAAGAGAAACCCCTACACAAGATGAAGAGGAAACACATTATTGGTGGAAAATTAATTTCAGAAATTCGGGATTGGCTAGATTTAAAACAAGGGGAAAGAAAGGGGTAATATTGACAACTTAACCAATGACTGAAAGAAATTTAACAAAGAACAAATTTTGAAATAAAATTTTCTCCAAAGAACAGTTCTTTTTCTTCGCACTAGGGTGCACTATTCTAGTTCTTCAGTAGTGTCCTCTAGAAGAGAAAGTTCACACTTCTTACTTCAAGCAAAACAAAAACACATCAAAAATGACACAGTTCAAAAAGTCCAAAATTTACAGGTAGTGACATCTTCTGAGAAAGTAGAAAATTAATACCGTCAATAAAGTTCAGACTTCCTCCAGCAGAGGAGTTTCAACTGGCGCACCTTTTGAATTAGCGGCGTGGAGGTGTACCGCCCGGTACAGACCTCCCCCCCCCCAAATGTTCCTCCAGGGGTGACACATGAAATTTGTTTGAAAACTAGGTCCAAGTTTTGATGTAGATGTGGAGATTAATTGCAGAAGTATTTTTAAGATTTTCTTAATATGGTTTGATTCAGTTTCAAAATTTTTGTTGTTGCAGGTGAAGTAAAGTCTTTATGCTTGTAGAAGTTGAATTCAGAAGATAAACTTTAGTTTTTAAAGTTGAGAAAAAAAAATTTCTAAGTCCACCAGGTATTGCAGAAAAATCCAAGAGAAGGTAGTAATGTCGAACTGGAATGTCCATGTAGTTGATGTAGCCTAAGTTGAATGGCCAGATCGGCCGTTGCCGCTTGCGTCCAGGAGAGGCCGCTCGGACCCCTCAAGTACCCTGAGATACCGCTCGCCCGCACCATGAGGGGAGCAGTGGTGTTGAAACACGCCGCGCCCGCGGTGAAGATATACAGGCTGCGGGCAAGTAGCAGGTCGTGCGCCGCACATCAGCCTTGGCCGGGAGGAGAGCTCCGGCTCGCCGTGCACATGTCGTCCTCGCTGGGGTCGAGGGGGCCCATCCTCAAACCCAGTCGCGGCACAGCGCCGCGCGGCTACGGGGGCACTGAAACATTAAAACTAGGCGGCAGAATATTTTTGGACCATCATCTTTCTTGAGGGCACAGGCTTTGTGGAGAGGTTGAGGGGCCAGCGGCGTGCAGATATCCATGGCATTTAATATAAGCAAGCCACAGTGTGTATAGCAGGAGACGGGAGCGTGGTAATGGCCGTGGTAAGGACAGAATGGAAGTTTAACCGTGCGTGAGGGGTTTACAAAAACTTACATATGAAACAAAATATTATAGAAGGGGCAGAATGCCTTAAAAGTGAAAACTCAAAAAAATATAACCTTCATATTCCTTTCAAATTATATGAAGCAAGTTAACACAAAATTTACACTGGTTTCACCTGTGACAGGTGAACCCTAAATATCCTCTCGGTGGCTGGATTACTTAATAACAACGTAACCGGCGTAAGGAAATCAAGAATGACACACGGCCCCTGGAATCTGGGGGCAAGCTTGCCCGCGGGAACAAAGTTCTTGACCATTACTTGGTCACCTACCTTCAAAGGGGTGGGTCTCCGTCCACGATCATACCTTTCCCTAACCTTTTCATGAGAGACTTTAAGATTGGCTTTAGCCTTCTTCCAAAGATCTTTGATGTTGTCCGGATCTATTGTCTCGGGTAGAATGTCACTCAGAGACCAGAGGTTAGAGAGCGGCGTGTTGGGAACAAACTTGAACATCAAAGAGGCTGGAGTAAACTTATGTGATTCATGAACCGCCGAATTCAAAGCAAAAGCTAACCAATGCAAGGACGTGTCCCACCTGGAATGATCTTCATGATGATAGGCAATAAGCGCGGACCTGAGATTACGGTTAACCCGTTCAGCCAGCGATGGTTGAGGGTAATAAGCAGAAGTAGTTACATGAGAGATAGACAAGTCAAAACAGAATTTACGAAAAAGGTTTGATGTGAACGCCTTAGCATTATCAGACACAACATATTGGCACGGACCAAAAGAAGCAAAAATAGAATTTAGGCAAGTAATGGTGGACTGAGCGGTAGCCAGCTTAGTCGGAAATAACCAGGAAAATCTTGTAAAACCATCTACGCACACAAAGATGAACTTGTTGGCATTTCCCTTTGACTGGGGGAAGGGTCCTACATAATCAATATACAGGCGTTCCATGGGGCGCGACGCTTGATGCGAAGACAGAAGGCCTACCTTGGTGGACATAGTGGGTTTACTAAGCAAACAAGGTTTACAAGCTTTTACTAGTTCACGGATTTCACCGTCCATACCCTTCCAGATGAACCTTTCACGAATCTTTTCACGAGTTTTAAAGATTCCAAGATGCCCCCCTAATGGGGTCTCATGATAGTACTTGAAGATCATAGGTACAAGAACAGCTGGAACGACAACTTTCATCATCTTATCCTGCCTCGAAGGGCAACATAGAACACCATTCCTCAGAACATAAGGGACCACACTTTCCCCAGAAGAAAGGGTTTCCATTATCGGAGCCAGCGTCGGATCTTCACGTTGGTATTTCTCGATATCCCTAAAAAGCATGGGGGCATCTGTTAAGATGGCATTAACATCAGATAACATGGACTCGGGAGGAGATGAACTATCGACCGGTTCATGGTTCTCAATGTCGTTGGAAAACATACGGCTGAGTCCATCAGCGACAACATTTTCGGTACCTCGGATATGCCTGACATCGAATTGGAAGGCAGAAATACGGATAGCCCAACGGGCTATACGACCAGTACGACGCGGCCTACCTAAGACCCAGCTTAAGGCTTGATTACCTGTCTCCAGGTCGAATTTGACATGTTCCAGATAGAGACGGAACTTTTCTAAGGCGAATAAGACTGCCAAACCTTCGAGCTCATATATGGAGTATTTTGCTTCTTGAGCCGATAGAGTCCTAGATGCATAGGCGATGGGTCGCCTCCCTAGTTCAGTCTCTTGAAGAAGGACTGCAGCTACTGCTGACGACGACGCGTCCGTTTGGACGATGAATTTCTTTGAGAAATCAGGCATAGCAAGGACAGGGGCATTACAGAGAGCTAATTTCAGATCTTCAAAAGCGGCTTGTTGAGAAGGTCCCCACACGAATTTGATGCCTTTCCTACGAAGAAGGTTCAAGGGCGCCGCTCTATTAGCGAAGTTAGGAATAAACTTCCTGAAGAAATTCACCATACCAATGAACCTGGCGATACCTTTAATGTCCTTGGGAGGTTTAAAATCACGGATGGCCTGTGTTCTAGAATGATCGACTGCTACACCATCAGGTGACACAATATGCCCTAGGAATGACATAGAGGGCTTAGCAAAGGCAACCTTGGACAACTTGACAGTTAACCCAGCCTTACGAAGGCGATCGAGAACTTCTCGCAGATGATCTAGATGTTCTTCAAAAGTTTCTGAAAATACGACGACATCATCCAAGTAGTGATATAAGTACTCAAATTTGATGTCGGAGAAGACCCTATCTAGTAGCCTAGTGAGTACAGCTGCTCCCGTGGGGAGCCCGAAAGGCACGCGGTTGTATTAATACAAATTCCAATCCGTGGCAAACGCTGTAAGATGTTTAGACTCTTCGGCAAGGGGAATTTGATTATAGGCCTGATTCAAGTCCAAGATAGTAAAGAACTTGGCCTTACGAAACCATGAAAAACAAGAATGAAGGTCAGGAAGGGGCACAGATTGCAACACCACCTTCCGATTGAGAGCCCTATAATCAATGACAGGCCTGAAGCCTCCTTGGGGTTTCGGGACTAGAAAAATAGGTGACGAATACGCCGACTTAGAGGGCCTAATAATACCGTCCTTCAACATCTGATCGATGATTTCTTTCAGAGCCTTCATTTTAGGTGGAGATAGCCTATAAGGTGGAAAACGGACAGGAATTGAATCCGTGACCTCAATTTTGTATTCAATAAGGTCAGTAACACCAAGAGTATCAGAGAACACCTCTGGAAATGACTGACATAATTTACGAATACTATGAGCCTGCTCCTCAGGTAGATGTCTAAGGTCTAACAACATCTCATCCTGGGTAGGCGAAATAGATGAGCATGATACAGAATTACACTTTAACAAGGGAATTTTACAATTGAACGCAAATTTTAATGTGCACGACTTACTCTGAAGATCGAGCACAAGACCAGTGTGAGAAATAAAGTCCGCTCCCAGTATGATGGGGCAAGACAAATGCTTAGCCACAAACAGTTTGGTTTTCCATGTAAATTTAAAAATACGAATTTTGACCTGTACGGAACCTAGAATTTCTAATGGAGATGAATTAGCCGAAACATATTGAACAGGAGATGAGACATAGTCAGGTAGTTTACAAACAGATTTCAATTTAGAATACCATTCAGCCGAAATAATCGAACAAACACTGCCTGAATCTAAGAGAGCTGTTACAGGTTCATTATTTAACTCAATCTTAAGAAAAGGAACCGGTGCGGGGGTATCCGCCGCAATCCTAAGACACTCCTTGGGGCATTCAAGGGATGGATTTGAAGATTGAAATTTCCCTGATTTTTCGATCTGTTTACCCGGGGCTGAGTCTCGGGAAGATGGATTAATCGACTCAGCCGAAGGCACTAGTCACTTTATATTGTTGTTGGAAGTTGCACCAGAAGTTGAGCAGGAGGGGGTGCTATTCGAATTGGGACAATTCTTGGCAATATGTGAGAAAGCCCCACATTTAAAACAGCCTTGTGATGAACCAGCTCCATTCCTTGTCACACTAGATTTGAGCAATGGGCACTTGTTCCGAAGGTGGTCGGGCGACCCGCAAGCATAGCATTTACGGGGTGTGACTGATCGGCGAGGTGGAGGCCGAGTATTACTAAAAGAAGGCGGGGGTTCTTTCGCGACACGCAATGAATCGGCGTATCTAACTCCTTCCGCTGAGACGGCCAATGCCTCAAGTTCAGAGAAGGTTTGCGGGCACGCCGCGAAACACAAATACGACCTATAGGATGGTGAAATGCCTTCCACAATGGCTTGTACAATCTGGTCCTCCGGAAAGTGAAGAGCAAACACCCTAGTATAGAATTTAATATCTTGGATAAAGTCAGCCAAGTTTTCATCCAAACGCTGTACACGATAATAGTACTTCAGAATAAGGGAGGACCTTGCCCTAGCCGGGATGAAGTTAGCTAGCAAGTGGGCGTGGAAGTCTTCAATTGATGATTGCTCGGCAATGGCTCTAACTATTTTGTCTGAGAGAATACCTATTGCATAGGGATAGATGATTTGCAAAATCTGACATGGGGAAAGAGAAAACACAAGGGCATGATCCTGAAATTCAACTAGAAATCTTAAAAATGAAATTACTTCACTGGTGGTATTAACTGAAAACTTGGAGATACCCCTGAGCAACATTGCCGATGGATGGGGCAAACTACTGAACCCAGGTGACATAATCGGTAAAGGTTTAAGTGGCAAAGAAGTTAATTCAGAACGTACATTATTCAATGCGTTACGGCGTTCAGACTCGTTGTCTAATGGGGCAGAGATAGTTTGAGCAGCAACGGTTATCCTATTGACTTCTCCCTTAGGAGGCTCTTCCTCGCTCCCAGCATTCATCGTGGCGGGTTGATCAGTTTTGGGAGGAACTTCCCCAGTTAACAATTGAGTGACCTTCCTAGATAATTCAGAAATTTTTTCAAGCAGCGTACTAGCTTCCTTCTTCTGAACGTCATTCAACTTTAGAGACAACAGATCGTTAACTCTATTTGAAAAATGAAACAGCCTAGCTTGCACACGCTTAATTTGATTAGGAGAAGGATCATTTTCATCAAAAAAACTAACTACAGAAGCTAGCCCAGTAGTATTCTCTGTGATCGTGGAAAGAGAGTCGTCAATTTCTTTCTCTCCCAAATTGGGGATGGAAATGGGCAAATCTAGGGACTCTCTAAGCTTGTTTGTGTCTACTGCAACCGTGCCTCCAGATTGTACATTTCTGATAGTTAACTCATAGATCAACTCCTCCTTGCGCAAATAGTTAAGATGGAGAACATCGCGAGGGCCGGGCATGGTGACAGAACAATTTTGAAAACCTCAAAAATTCCAGCAACTGAGAAAATGGTTAGAGTTCGGAACAGAACAATATTTAGCCGTCAAAAGGGGCTAAAATGAGACCCATTCAACCACGCTCTGCTACCACTTGTTACGGACTTTTCCGTGGTAGGTAGAGGTGAAAGAAGGTGCGGGTGTGAATAGGTCTCCAACTACGGAATTAAGGTTAATGTAAAATTTAACAAGGTTATATTTTCTTTCCAAAATTCAGAAATAACAAGAATGGCAGGTACGGAGTAGCAAGGCAACAAAGTACAATTACAGTATTTACAGGATTTGGGCTTCGAGCCCTGAAAACACAATTCTTGAGCAACTAGCCCAACTTTACGATATACAAATTTCAACAACGGGGCAGAAGACCCCAATCAAATCCTGGAGCACTTGCTCCAAATTACACAGTAAAGCCTCCTCGAGGCATACAACACTCAGTTTTCAAAAAAAAAAGAGCCACTCGCTCTCAACTTTAAGCCTCTCCCAGGCCACACCAAACTCCACCTTCAAGCTGTCCTCAACGGACATAAACACAGGGGTAAAATACCCAATCTACTGAGGCCTATTAAGTGAGAAAAGGTTAATTATATGGCCTCTAAAATACCAACTTGAAAGGAGGCTCTCCGCACTCCTAATACACTTTATTAAAAACCTACTTGGCACTAGGCCGTTAATGCAAGGGCTAATCCCATACTACAGAGGTGACTTCAGAAAAGAACAATTTACATTATATTAACGAAGAATAGGTTGAGAAAAATAAGTTCACCTCAAAACAATATGATTGGGAGCTCGAGAGGGTTAAGCACTCTCTATCCCGATATGCAGTTTAAAAGATGAAATAGATACAAGTTTCTTTACATTTTAAGGAAGGTTACATAATGGAAAAAGCTTCGGACCCGCCCCGAGAGTTAAACTGCTGAGCTAGCAAAGAAAGAAGTTATTAATTGGCCATTACCTTGTTGTTGACCGCTGCCGAAGAAAGAGGCGCTTCCCGCCCCCTGCTATGTACTTTACACACTGAAAGATGGAACAGAAGTGGCGCAGAGGCCCAAAAATCAGCAGTTTATATACTCTCGCGGAAGGTTCTAGGCGTTAGGGGAATGAGAACACCCGCCCACAATCACTTTATTGGAGAAAAAAGAGAAACCCCTACACAAGATGAAGAGGAAACACATTATTGGTGGAAAATTAATTTCAGAAATTCGGGATTGGCTAGATTTAAAACAAGGGGAAAGAAAGGGGTAATATTGACAACTTAACCAATGACTGAAAGAAATTTAACAAAGAACAAACTTTTGAAATAAAATTTTCTCCAAAGAACAGTTCTTTTTCTTCGCACTAGGGTGCACTATTGTAGTTTTTCAGTAGTGTCCTCTAGAAGAGAAAGTTCACACTTCTTACTTCAAGCAAAACGAAAACACATCAAAAATGACACAGTTCAAAAAGTCCAAAATTTACAGGTAGTGACATCTTCTGAGAAAGTAGAAAATTAATACCGTCAATAAAGTTCAGACTTCCTCCAGCAGAGGAGTTTCAACTGGCGCACCTTTTGAATTAGCGGCGTGGAGGTGTACCGCCCGGTACAATTATTATTATTATTATCATTATTATTATTATTATTATTATTATTATTATTATTATTATTATTATTATTATTATTATTATTATTATCAAATTCATTGCAACTGTGAGTCATCACGGACTGGCAATGCTTGCTTACAGTGGTTGTATCCGTTTACGGGTAAGTTTAGTTGTCTGACCCTTTATTTTTATTTTTAGGACCTTAATCGGCTGATATTTTTTTTCTATCGTACTCCTAACATTTACAAATGTTTATTGTAATTCACTCCCTGCCTTGTTCTGAACTGCTTTCTGCTGGCACCATAAAATTTGAAATACCTTTCAGCCTGAAATATTAATAACACATGTGTGGTTATGTGGATTGGTAGATCAGATGTGTAAACAGAATTCGGTTCTATTAGTAATGTGAAGAGTGTGCAAACTTATATAAGCCTACAGTACTGGAGAAAATGAACTAAGCCCGCCTGGTGGCCATGATAGTTAAGGCATTGAATTCTAAACGGTCTGACACCGTGCTTAGCCGGTTTGAGTCCCGTTGATCGAAAACATTTCACGATCAGAATGTTGCCGGCAGGGTAAGGGAGGTGGTGGTATACAATTTCTAATCTCTAGATTGCGTGTCAATATCCTGGATTAAATTCCAAACCTCTCCGTAGTGGTCGTATGATTCGTCCGTCGGATGGAAACATTAAGCCTTGAGCAGACCTCTTGGTGCTACTCGACAGGAGAAGCCTATGTGCCGGCATCGGGTTTTACCCTCTCCCTTCCTGCTAGCATATATCACGTCATTCATTTGATCTCATTAACTCCTCTGTTGAGGTTGACATCAGGAAGGGCATCCGGTCATGAAAACTCGCCACGACAGATTCATCTCACCTCATCCCCGACCCCGTAGAGAAACAGAACAAGGGTTGGACAAACAAAAACTGGAGGAAAGGAACTATTTTCTTCATTCGCTGCTCATGATGTAAGTTATATTGTGGACCCTGATAATCATCACTTCATGAAAGAAAGGTAACTGCTTAGTCTTATAAATCATCTTACTATTTGAGAAAAAGAGGTTTTTCGAATCACCCAAAAAATAAACTTTCCATGCTCTCTTGGGGTCAAGCTTTTCAATTACATCACCTAATATTGTGTATGTGATTTGGACGTTGTGGTCTGAACTGAGCTCGAGTTGGGATGGGATCTCTTGAAGCTACAAAGATGACAGCTCTCCAGTGTGATTCCCTGAAGGCACTGGAGTTCCTAAAGCAGGGTCTCTTAGGGTGCATGCACCGGTGCATTGCGCGGCGCAAGTTGCAAACGACGATTTCGCTAGGTTGACCAGAGTGCATCCCCCCACTCCTGGATTTTAAGCAATAACTTAGCACGGTTTCTCTCTTTCCCTATGCCTGTCTCGCTCGCTCCGCCTGTTTCCCTCTTCCTCACTTACTCTGCAGTGCTTTCACGATCCGAGCCGAGCTTAGGCGAGCTTAGCCGAGTCGCCCCGAGACAAAACGCTGGTCTAAGTCAAGCCGAGGCGAGGCGATGTACGGTGCACAGAACCTCTCCGCCTCGGTTTGGACGCGTAAGATTTTGAGCGTTTGAGAGGCCGTGTCCTAAAGGATAGTGTGACGAGTTTTATTATCTTAGCGAGAGATTTTCAAATCCAAGTTCGTTTTAAACATTACCGTGTTTTGCTTAGGCCTTGTCCATGACTGTAAATTAATTCCTTATAAATAATTAAATCAGTTAACAGTCATTACTTTTTTCAAATTACTATAATTTCAACACCTGACGATGGAGTCTACTGTTCACTCTGAAACGCACTGTGAAGAAAATTCAATAACAATTGTGACTGGTAACGAATTTATTCATTTATAAAGAACAAGTTAGTTTATAGTCCGTCTCTGTGGTTTAGTGGTTAGCGTGATTAACTGCCACACCTGGAGGCCCCGGTTCGATTCTCAGCTCTGCCACGAAATTTTAAATGTGGCACGAGGGCTGGAACAGGGTCCACTGAGCCTCGAGAGGTTAACTGAGTAGAGGTGGGTTCAATTCCCATCTCAGCCATCCTCGATGTGGTTTTTCGTGGTTTCCCATTTCTCTTCCAAGAAAATGCCATGATGGTACCTAAGAAAAGGCCACGGCCGCTTCCTTCCCTATTCCTTGCCCATCCCTTCCAAACTTTCCATCCCCTCCTACAAGGACTCTGTTCGGCATAGCAGGTGAGGTCGCCTGGTCCTCCTTCCCGACCCAAACTCTCATGCTCCAGCACACCGCCCTTGAGTCGGTAGAGGTGGTATCCCTCGCTGAGTCCCTGGAGGGTAAATGTATTAAGGAAGAAAGAAAGAAAGAAAGAAAGAAAGAAAGAAAGAAAGAAAGAAAGGTAGTTTATTTATTTTTTGCTATTGCTTTTACGACTCTGAGAGGGTTACGGCTGGGGAAGGAAGCGGCTGTGGCCTTAATGAATGTATAGCGTTTTACTGATGTGAAAATCAATCAATCAATCAATCAATCAATCAATCAATCAATCAATCAATCAATCAATCAATCAATCAATCAATCAATCAATCAATCAATCAATCAATCAATCAATCAATCAATCAATCAATCAATCAATCAATCAATCAATCAATCAATCAATCAATCAATCAATCAATCAATCAATCAATCAATCAATCAATCAATCAATCAATCAATCAATCAATCAATCAATCAATCAATCACACCATTGATCTGCATTTAGGGCACTCGTCTAGGTGGCAGATTCCCTATCTGTTTTTACGTAGTCTTAAATAATTTCAAACATCTCCCTTGGTAAATATTTCCGATCCTTAACTCCTCTTCCTAAAAACTAATATTTTCCTCAATTTGTCCTCTTGAATTCCAACTTCATTTTCATATTGTGATATTTCCTACTTTTAAAAACACCACTTAAACTTATTCGTCTACTAATGTAATTCCACGCCATCTCTCCACGGAGATCTCGGAACATACCACTTAGTCGAGCAGCTCGCCTCTTTTCTCCCAAGTCTTCCCATCCCAAACTTTGCAACATTTTTGTGACGCTACTCTGTTGTCGAAAATCACCCAGAACAAATCGAGCTGCTTTTCTCTGGATTTTTACCACTTCTTGAATCAAGTAATCCTGGTGAGTGTCCCATACACTGGAACCATACTCTAGTTGGGGTCTTACCAGAGACTTGTATGCCCTCTCCTTTACATCCTTACTACAACCCCTAAACACCCTCATAACCATGAGCAGAGATCTCTACCCTTTATTTACAATCCCATTTATGTGATTACCCCAATGAAGATCTTTCCTTATATTAACACGTAGATACTTACATTGATAACCATAAGGAATTTTCACCCCATCAACGCAGTAATTAAAACTGAGAGGATGTTTCCTATTTGTGATCACAATTTGTCATTGAGGCTAATGAGCCACTTTATGTAACATGTACATTATGGGAAACTACTTCAATCCTCATTTCCTTCAGTGACGCCTAAACGAAACCAAACCAAACCTCATGGCTTAAGGCATGATTTTTTCGCATTAACGATAAACGCGACAAAAAATATTTTGAAGCGATTATGAAATATCTTAACGAATCATTTGGCTCTGGTTAAGAAATTCGTGATTTTGTTTTCGCAAATTACAGCGAATTAAAGCGACAAGGCCAGTTTATAGCGAAATTTACTTATTTTGCGATAAGTGTGAAAATGTAGTGAAATTCATGGAAAATAAGTAAATTGTATTCCAATATCACGCGTGTGAAGGGAAACAGAGCACAGCATAAGACAGAAGCATCTTTTTGTATGAATATTCTATAAAATCCCTTAATGATATGGCCATAAAGGGTGAAAACTATGGTAATCTAGGGTGAAAGGGTGATTTATATAATTTGATTGGGGCTATTGTTATCAATATTGCTTCTCTTTATTTATCTTTGACATAAATAATTCACAAATCTCTCAAATGAAACCTTTTGTGAATAAATTTAGGAAAGGATTAAAGAAAAATTAAAGCGATTGTGTCAGCCCTATTTCGCGAAATAACGCAAAAAAAAAATTGTTCTCTTTTCGTGAAATCGAACATAAATTAATGCAAAGAAATCATGCCTCTACTCATGGCGCAACAACCCCCGAAGGCCATGGCATAGCAAACAACCGCTGCTCAGCCCGAAGGCTTGTAGATTATGAGGTGTCGTGTGGTCAGCGCAACGAATCCTCTTGGCCGTTATTTTTGGCTACCAGGCCGATGACCTTAGATGTTAGGCCCGTTTAACAACAAGCATCATCATCATCATCATCATCATCATCATCATCATCATCATCATTCTTGGCTTCCTAGATCGGGGCGGCCATCTTACCGTGAAATAACTCCTTAACTGTAATCACGTAGGCTGAGTGGACTTTGAACCAGCCCCCAGATCCAGGTAAAAATCCCTGACCTGGACTGGGGCCTCCGGGTAAGAGGCAGGCACACCACCCCTACACCACAGGGCCAGTTCAATGCAGCTTAGGCCACCTATTACAGATGATGACGAAGCTGTTGAGGATCAAACCAACCTTTGAGCTATATACTGAAGGTAACACATTGGAAACAATATACAGAACAATTATTACAGAAAAAAAAAAGTCCGAAGGAGAAACTTGAACCAAATAGTTAATATATTTACTTGTTCTTCTTTCGTTTTGGCCGACTATGGATCACGTTCATTCCAATTCGGCTCCATCTGTTTCTGGGCTTTAATCCTCGTCAAGTACTCCTTCATCCTTTCACTCTGCAATCTCCTCATTTCTTCCGTCCGGGGCACTTGAGTACGGGATCTAACTTTTCCTTAAAACCTCTTGGTGGCCTTGATCCTCCACTTGTAAACATCCCTGTTGCTGATTTCCGTTCCATGTATTCCCTTTTCTTCCAGGTACTTCTTCACGACCTGATACCAATGCACTATAGTTTCCTGATCTCAAAAAATCTTATTATTTGATTGGTCAGTCTTCCCAGGTTCAATCTGTAGATACATCCAAAGAACATGGCTATCGTCTTCCCGATGGTATCTGAGATCTTTTCCGTCTTGATATATAATTCTCGGTTTCCTTTCTTTCTGTATGATCCATCCTCACAACATTGTCGAGGTCGAAAAGCCATCTTTTTTGACAGAGGGGTTTGAACCCAGCATACCCAGAATCCATGCTGATATCATTCAAATTAATATTTACTTATTTATTTATTTAATTAATTAATTTATTTATTAGAAACATTTCTCCCACTGGAAATAGTCCCATGGGAATCAGTAGATTCAGTATACTCTAAAAAATTGAATCATGCGCAAGGATATATTATATTTAATTAAATTAGAAACCTCAAAAGAAACTTAAACGTTATAACACAATTTACATAAAAATAATATGGAGTGGTTAATCTCAAGTATTACAAATATTTAAATTATTTAAGTGGATTGCAAAGGGAGCTTCAATCATAAATGTTACCGAAAGAAACTAATCCATTTTCAAACAAAAAATAACTACTGAGGTTTAAAAAAGCATTAACTGTGGCGTATGCAAAATTAGATGATTTAGCAAACATAGTGTGTACTGGAATTCTCCATTAATTAATGCCTGTTGTATTATTCGTCCAGGAAGTAGGTCGTTACTGTTAAGTGTTTTTGATAGACGTGGTGTTAGTAGAATTCATAAACGGTGTGATCAAAAATATTAAGTATCCATGGTGCTGTGCAGAGGAAAGTTTCGTCGTATTTAATAGTATGATGTTATGTTTCTGTTATTTCTGTCATGGGTGATAAATCATAGAGATAACATGGGATCTTAATACGTAGGTCGAGTCATAAGTCATGGCAACTATTTTTTTTTTTCTCGCGAACGGGAGACAACACGGAAAATCTAAGATATGCACTTGGAAACGTACGGTATGCACTTGCGTATGATCCCCCGCTATAGAGCGTTCCAACCTTAAATTGCAGTACAGCGGTAATGGGATAATTCCGTCTCTTTCCTTCTCCCATGTTTTGCGGGTAGCGCTGTCCTACTCTAATGCAGCGGGTTTGCCAAATATCCGTAAATCAGAATGTTATCGGTTAAAATGGGTGAATATCGTGTTATGTACAGAATTTCAAGGCGCATTTGATGCCGTTAACAAAAAAATGTAAAAATAATAATTCAGTGTGAAAATGGTAATATAATAGAAAGTTTCGCCAAATGCAAAATCTTCTTGCATAGAACTTATCATGTCATAACTCCTATTTTATATTCTTAATTTTCCTAATTTTTTCACTGCTGGTAAAGAAACATTACAGCTCGATGTAGATAAGTTTATTTTTAAATTCAAATGATAACAAAATGCAGTATATGCGTTTATTTTCAGTCATGTTCAGGGAATTGTATGTGCAGGCACGAAAAAGTCAGTCGCTGGCCAGCGTCTTTCGTATTGAATTTGCACGGGGGGTCAAAGCGAGGCAAATGGTCTTCAGATATGGAAGTTATTTTTAAAACAATCCCGAAGTTCTTATCTTGCTTAGTTCTTAATTTGTGACAGGAAGAATATCTCCTTGAATTTTGGTTTCGCGCGTGACTCGGCTGGCTGTCTGTCTGGCTGGCTGAAGTTCCGGTAATGATCTCCCAAACATGCACTTTTAACATTTCCAGACAGTCGCATGCAGTTCAGTGCTCATTTCGTCAGTAGTGTGTATAATAGTGATTAAAAATGTATCAGTGACATATGTACAATTCTTGAGGGAAAGTGTATTTCGTTTGTATGGTTCGTGAGTTCGTGCTCGTGCGTGGGGATCTAATTTCGAAGAAAAAGTGCAGAAGGATCATGGCGTGGTTAAAGCAAAACAAACGGTCTTCGGATATGGAAGTTATTTTTAAATCATACCTCAAGTCCTTACCTTTTTATCTCTTAATTTATGACAGGGAGAACGTCTCGTTTGTTTACGTTTCACGAGTGACTCGGCTGGCTGAGCTGTTAAATATACTGACAGCCGTGTGCAGTGGTGTTCATTTAATCAGTATTATAAGATTGATTAAGATCAGTGATATATAAATATATAATATTTAATGGCATGTGGCCTCCGAAGAGGCCGAGTGCAGGTCTTTCGAGTTAACGCCGCACAGGCGACCTGCGCATCTATAAGAATGTGGCCCTACTTGTGATGAATTCTAATGCTGAAGATGGCACACACACCCAGCCCCCGAGCCACTGGAATTAACCAGTGAAGGTTAAAATGCCCGATCCGGCCGGGAATCGAACCCGGGGCCCTCTGGACCAAACGCCAGCACGCTAATCATTTAAGCCATGGAGCCGGACAAGATCAGTGATAAATGTATAGTTCTTGAGGACAAGTGGACTGTGTTTGTTGTGTTTATGTAGTCTGTGTAGTTGTCAGTTCGTGCTCGTGCGGGGGGGGGGGTTCTTAGTTCGAAGAAAAAGTGCAGAAGGATGTACAATGTATCGTCAAATTAAAAAGAAACGTTGCGTAGGTAAACTCAGGGGAAAAGAACGCAATATTATAATGAGTGTCCTGGACTATTTTTTAAAGACTATGAATATGAGCAGCGCAGTCAGTGAAACAGCTAAAGCTACAGGTTGTTCCGAAAGAACAATCTATGCTATAAGGAAGGAACACACACATGGTCCTTTGCGAACTCCCGCAAAAAAAGCAAAAAAGCAAAAAAGAGAAGTACGGCAGAAAAATGCAAGGAAAATTAAATATGATGAAATTGTGCGAAGTGGAGTACGTCGGGTGGTTCACTCTCTTTTATTTGGTAACATACCACCGACATTGAACGTGGTTTTGAGTCGGGTAAATGGAGAAGATTCTTTGCCATGATTTTCCAAAACTACGTTGTATCGCTTCTTACATGATATAGGCTTCTGTTATTTAAGACGGGGTAAAAAAGCAGCTTTCACTGAAACCGATGAAATTATTAATTGGAGGCACAGATATCTCAGGGAGATAAAACGTTTGAGGGCACAAAATAAAGCTATAATTTACACAGATGAATCGTGAGTAAATGCTGGGCAGACAGTGACAAAAGAATGGAAGGATACGACAGTGAAAAGTGCACGGCAGGCCGAAGGGGTGAGTTCGGGACTTAGACCACCGAAAAGCCGAGGACCGTCATTTGCCTTAGTCTACGCGTGTAATGAACATGGTTTTGTTCCAAATGCTGAACTAACATTTTTATCCTATAAAAACATAAGACAATTGGGCAAATTACGTGAACGAAGTAAGGAAAAATGAAAGACATTTGTGGAAAGCAGACGAATTACAGGACGATGTCGACGATGAAAAGTTTTTAATACGACTTTCCTCATCGTCCGGATCATCCTCAAGTTCATTTCCCGAACCCGGTTCATCCAAAGCGGGAGAACTGTGACGCCCTGTTTGAGTCACACTCGAGCGTGATCTTCATGAGTCGATTTTGCAACAGCGCGCTCCATCTACGCTGTACTGCAATTTAAGGTTGGAACGCTCTATAGATGGTGTATGTAAACAACTTTGTGGGTCTAAGCATGCCCCCAAGTTCAGTGTGTGAGTGAGAGCGTCACAAAATGGAAGTCAACAAGCAGGAGCAACGATCGTGTATTAAAATAGCAGTTCTCCGCGGCAGAAATGCACGCCAATGCCATGCAGAGCTGCGGGAAGCATTAGGTGTGCATGCCATGCCTTATAGAACTGTGGCGAGGTGGGTGGAGACGTTCAAACGGGTTAGAGTATCAACTGCCGATTTGCCTCGCCCAGGCCATCCAGTGTCCATGGACAAAGATGTACGGATAATGGTGATCGATCAGTGTTTACATGAGGACAGGCGCTGGATTCTAGCGTCCAGATCTTTTGGACAACGATAATTCTACACGACAACGCGACAGCTCACACAGCAGCCATCGTTCAGCGTCGCTTACAACGGTGGGGATGGGAGGTTCTTCCACACCCGCCTTATTCGCCTGATCTGAGCCCATGTGACTATGCTGTAATCCCCAAAGTCAAGAAGCCATTACGTGGACAGCGGTTTGATAACAAAGAGGTCATCGTAACAGCATTTCGGGGAGAAGTGTCACACGTTAGCGATACACATGCAGCGAAAGGTATCCAGCGTCTGCCCCACCGCTGGCAACGCACAGTGGAAACCTTGGGTGATTATTTCGAAAGCCTGTATCCAGTGGAGACTTGTCCTTTGTACGTAGTCTTGTGTATTTGCTGTCTATACCATAATAAAACAATGTTTACCAATGGCCTGTATTCTGTCACTTTCCTACGAGAATCTCCTGAAGTCCGAATTTGTCTTCAGGCACTATGCGTAAGTACATGCCCTATATTTCCAAATGCATAAGTTAGATTTTCCGTGTTGTCTCCTGTTCACGAGAAAAAAAAATAGTAGTTGCCATGACTCATGACTCGACCCTCGTGTGGGCCTACAATATCTCGTGCGTAAGTAGGACAATTAAGAGCCGCCTAAGTTCTCGAAGCTTTAAGTACTGAAGTTATATGTACTAAGGTGTAAAGTGTCCATCACGTCTAACGTCCATAATGTAACGAACACAGATATTTTCAAATATCTGCAATTTGCTGTTAAACGTTTCAGGAAAATCATTGTACACAGCTGATCCATAGTCGATGATTGGAAATATTAAAGCTTCGATAACATACGCATATGGGGAGGATTATATTGAATATCACACTTCAAGGCATGTATCCTACTTTTTCTGAGTCCTTGCGTTGCATATCTTGTGTTGTTGCTTCCCTGTTGAGTAAGGGCAGCGAGTTTGAAACTGAGTAGAAATTGTTAAGCTTTTAGTGTACTAAAAGATACCTGGATGTGAAGTCTAGGACGGTTCGGCCATTGATCATGAAGTTTGGGAGTTCTATCTCCCTAGAATTGTATAACTTAAACTATTGGGAGCTTCCTCTTCTTCTTGTGCTATATACCAAAGATTGTTGTTCCCTTGGAGAGGCTAATAGGTCTCGTGAGTAGGGAGTTACTTCTCCCCAGTACAGTATGTATTGAGCTCTTAAGGCTTTAACTGTTAAATGTTTCTATATTCTACCCAAAATATTTATTCCACCGTTACATTTGCTTGTTAAATGGTTACTATTGTTGTTGCTTTTGGAAAAGAAAGAACAAAACAGTAAATTAGGAAATACATTCGTTGATTTTTTGCTGTTTGCTTTACGTCGCAACGACACAGATAGGTCTTTTGGCGACGATGGGACAGGAAAGGCCCAGGAGTGGGAAGGAAACGGCCGTGGCCTTAATTGAGTTACAGCCCAAGCATTTGCCTGGTGTGAAAATGAGAAACAACGGAAAACCATCTTCAGGGCTGCCGACAGTGGGGTTCGAACCCATTATCGCCCGGATGCAAGCTCACAGCTGCACGACGCTAGCAGCACGGCCAACTCGCCCGGTCATTCGAAATGTAAAGTTTTTAGTGTGGTTATTTGTCCAGTAGCCTAGGCCCTGCCGCTTTTCCCCTCTCCTGCCCTTGTTGGAATAATAATAGTAATAATATTCGTTTTACGACCCATTAATTGCTTTGATGGTTTCTGGATACATCAAAATTTTGGACATGTGTCCTAAAATAGATCATTGATGTGCTGGTAAATCTACCGAGAAGAGTCTGGTGTATTTTAGCATCTCCATTTGACACCCGACCGACCCGAGAATGAACCCGTCAACTAATAATCAGAAGGCCAGCGCTCCACGGTTCGAGCCACTCAGCCCGACATCTGTGACTGAGATTTTAAGAGCATAGAGATGACTATCGCAACTAGCGGAGGCCGAACACACTACCTTGAGACTTTCGACATTTTTCCATTACATTTCATTTTAGTTAATGACTTTTAGTCCGCCTCTGTGGTGTAGTGGATAGCGTGATAAGCTGCCACCCCCGGAGGCCCGGATTCGATTCCCGGCTCTGCCACGAAATTTGAAAAGTGGTATGAGGGCTGGAACGAGGTCCACTCATCCTTGGGAGGTCAACTGAGTAGAGGTAGGTTCGATTCTCACCTCAGCCATCCTCGAAGTGGTTTTCCGTGGTTTCCCACTTCTCCTCCAGGCAAATGCCGGGATGGTACCTAACTTAAGGTCATGGCCGCTTCCTTCCCTCTTCCTTGCCTATCCCTTCCAATCCTCCCATCCCTCCACAATGCCCCTGTTGAGTATAGCAGGTGAGGCCGCCTGGGCGAGGTACTGGTCATTCCCCCCAGTTGTTTCCCCCAACCAAGAGTCTGAAGCTCCAGGACACTGCCCTTGAGGCGGTAGAGGTGGGATCCCTTGCTGAGTTCGAGGGAAAAGCCGACCCTGGAGGGTAAATTTACAAATACATTCATTGCTTATTACAATTTTCATAGCTAATCATCGACGTCTTAGGGGGGCGAAAGCACAGTTATGCATTTACTGAAAACGAACACAAGGACATTTAAAGGAATACCTGTGTTCAATTTTAAGAACATCGTTGGAATAAGTATGATGACTTTGAAAATACTGCAGAGATAAGGCAGTACCTCTGTGGATCCGTGGTAGAGTGTCGGCCTCCGGATCCCAAGATAGCGGGTTCAAACCTGGCAGAGGTAGTCGGATTTTTGAACGGCGGAATAAAGTCCATTCGACACTCCATGTCGTACGATGTCGGCATGTAAAAGATCTCTAGTAATACATTTGGTATTTCATCATCATCATCTGTTTACCCTCCAGGTTCGGCTTTTCCCTGGGACTCAGCGAGGGATCCCACCTCTACCGCCTCAAGGGCAGTGTCCTGGAGCTTCAGACTCTTGGTCTGGGTATACAACTGGGGAGTATGACCAGTACCTCGCCCAGGCGGCCTCACCTGCTATGGTGAACAGGGGCCAAGTAGGGGGATTAGAAGATTGGAAGGGATAGGGAAGGATGAGGGAAGGAAGCGGCCGTGGCCTTAAGTTAGGCACCATCCCGGCATTTGCCTGGAGGAGAAGTGGGAAACCACGGAAAACCACTTCCAGGATGGCTGAGGTGGGAATCGAATCCACCTCTACTCAGTTGACCTCCCGAGGCTGAGTGGACCCCGTTCCAGCCCTCGTACCACTTTTCAAATTTCGTGGCAGAGCCGGGAATCGAACCCGGGCCTCCGGGGGTGGCAGCTAATCACGCTAACCACTACACCACAGAGGCGGACCATTTGGTATTTACCCGACAAAATTAATTAAATCTCAGCCATAGACGCCCAAGAGAGATCCGGTTTACTCTGTCTGCCATCTAACGGACCTAGAGTAAAACGGAACGTCGAAATTGACGATCAGAGAGCCAGATGGCGTCAAATCGAAATGTCTGCACACGGTAGCTGAGGCCGTACGATTATTATTATTATTATTATTATTATTATTATTATTATTATTATTATTTACCTCATCCAGAAAGGATAAAGGTACAGGTTCTGTTGTAGTAGAACTGATTTCCATCATCATTTATTTTTCCCCGTTTCCGCTTGCGTGCGATGTATATCGCTTACTGGACTGTAACGATTATAATATTATTTCAAGAAATAAATTAAAGTAAAAATTACACTTTTTTTTTACAATTTGCTGGGACAGGAAAGGCCTAGGAGTGGGAAGCAAGCGGCCGTGGCCTTAATTGAGGTACAACCTGGTGTGCTAATGGAAAACCACGGAAAATCATCTTCAGTGCTGCCGACAGTGGGGTTCGAAGCCACTGTCTCCCGGATGCAAACTCACAGCTGCGCGCCCCTAACCGAACCGCCAACTCGCCCGGTAGTTAAAATTACAGAGATTGTAATCGTCACAAGTAATTCGATTATTTTTCTCAATTACTTCCCAAATCTGGTCCGAGTGTTGGTGGTGGTGTTGATTATTATTATTATTATTATTATTATTATTATTTGCTATTTGCTTTACGTCGCACCGACACAGACATGTCTTATGGCGACGATGGTATAGGAAAGGCCTAGGAATGGGAAGGAAGCGGCCGTGGCCTTAATTAAGGTACAGCCCCAGCATTTGCCTGGTGTGAAAATGGGAAACCACGGAAAACCATCTTCAGGGCTGCTGACAGTGGGGTTCGAACCCACTATCTCCCGATTACTGGATACTGGCCGCAATTAAGCGACTGCACCTATCGACCTCGGTGATTATTGTTTTAAGAAGAA
Source organism: Anabrus simplex (assembly GCF_040414725.1). NCBI lineage: Eukaryota > Metazoa > Arthropoda > Insecta > Orthoptera > Tettigoniidae > Anabrus > Anabrus simplex. Next base: position 353,054,019 of record NC_090269.1, on the reverse strand, counting down.
GTACAACTGAGCAACCATCCTCTATATACCACTAATCACAGAGAGAACAAAGGAAGAGATCCGACACTTCGAAAAATGAAGATATCGGCCAAAGAAAGAGAAGGGACACAAAGGGCTTGAAAATGAAAGACCCCATAGGCTTCGAATGCATTAATAGCGTCGGGGTCGGAAAAGAACAAGAGTTGACCAAGGGAGGTCGGATAGGTTAGATGAAAGTGAGGAGCCTGGCACAAGTAAGTGGAAGCAATGCCAGGACTCAGCTAAGAGCCCCGTGGTTGACAACCCACGCTCCCAAGTTCAGATCCCATGTGGCCCCTTTTAGTCGCCTCTTAAGACAGGCAGGGGATAACGCGAGTGTTATTTTACCGCCCTCGCCCGCAGGGGGACCAACTCTGATTACACTCTTGGCTGAATGGTCAGCATTGAGGCCTTCAATTCAGAGAGTTTCGGGTTCGATTCGTGGCCGGGTCGGGAATTTTAATCGCGTGTGATTAATTCTTCTCGCTCGGGGACTTGTTGGTTATGCTTTTCCTAACACGCTACTCTTCATATTCATACAACACACCACACTACCAACCACCACAGGAACACGCAATAGTGATTACATCCCTCCACATAGGTTTGGCGTCAGGAAGGGCATCCTTCCATAAAACAGGGACAATTCCACATGTTTGACACAGTTCACAACCGCGACCCCGCCAGATGTGAGAAAAGCGGCAGTAGATGAAGAAGAAGAAGAAGAAGAAGACTTCTCTACCTTGACTACTATTACTGCTAAATTGTTCGCATTCCTCCCCTGATGGGGGAGGCGGGTCTCTTAGACGGTGGCGCCGTCTCTCAGGCCAGGAGATTGCGATAGTGATATGTGAATAAGGTAACGGGGGTGGGGGTGTTGGCCGCCGTGGCCTAGACTAGGAACTGTCCCGGCATTGACCTTAGTGCAGGAGAATGGAAAACCACAGAAAACAATTCTCAGGACAGCCGACAGTGCGATAGAGCCATGGCCACCACTTCTCTGCTCACTTGGTCTGTCCAAGTGTAGAGCTGTCGGACCACGGATCAGCCGTGGCCACTTGTAAGCCGAAGACTACTTTCATTATATCACTTGCTAACGCAGACTTTTTTTTTTTTTATCAGAGGACGTACTTGGTCACAGAGACACACGGACAGTGTTGTCAACAGTCGTACAGCCCATGCGTGTACTTTGCCTTTTTCATAGTTACCATAAACCATTCAGAGTGTGGAAAATAAGCCTAATTATATTCAGCACTAGCTGTCTTTCATACAATTAGTGCTGTAATTCTATCTAGCGGAGATAAGTGGCAGCTGTATTACTTTTCTCCACAGCTTTCTTCTCATTTCAGTGGTTAAATTGATTTTTCCTGATCAATATGGGCTGATGATCACGCTTTTACCTTTTGTACCTCATGTATCACGATTGACCTATTTAAGGCATTTAATAGGGTACATCATAGGAGATTACTGGCAAAAATGAGTGAAATTGGACAAGACAAAAGAGTGACTGAATGGGTGGTTATATTTCTAGAAAATAGAACTCAGATAATTAGAGAAGCATTATCTGACCCTGTAATCATTAAGAGGGGAATTCCTCAAGGCATTATTATTGGACCTTAATGCTTTATTATACCGCATATATGAATGAAAGGAATAAACACCACTGGAATCAGGGATAATGCATTTTGCAGTGGATGTTATTCTGTATAGAGTAATAAATAAGTTACAAGGTTGTGAGCAACTGCAAAATTACTTCGATAATGATATGAGATGGACAGCAGACAATGGTATGGTGGTAAGCGGGGTTAAAAGTCAGGTTGTGAGTTTCACTAATACGACAAGTCTTTTCTTTGGATTTTTTCAGTTCTTGAATCAAGTAATCCTGGTGAGGGTTCAAAACACTGAAACCATACTCTATTTGGGGTCTTACCAGAGACTTATATGCCCACTCGTTTACATCCTTACTACAAATCCTAAATACCCTCGAGTTGAAGATGATGATCAATACCACTGGTATGTTAGTGACAACACCATTGGGCAAAGGGGGCTGGGGCCTTGTAATAAAATAATCAACGGCGAAATCGCTAACGTTATCACTAGGGACCGGATTTTGATGAAAAGTCATATTTTTTAGTACTCAGAGACAATGACAAGTAAGTGTATTCTTCAAGAAGTATGTTAGATATGTGAGGTTTTTAAATATCATCAAAATTTTCCCCACATTTTCCATAATAAAGTCATTTTTAACATTTAGGTCAATTTTGGGCCTTTTTTAAATTTTCATACTTCTACTATATGTCATTTTTTGTTATCAGATATGGTTAAACGTTCATAAAGTCATCTTTTAGTACGTGTGTTTAAAAACAGGACATCTTAAATATTCCTTGAATAACACATGTACTGTAGTTGTGCAGTGCTAATCTGTTTTCATTAGTTTTTTTCTTATCTGCCCAGCAGTTTAATTTGTCTTGACCATGTTGCATTTCAGTAGCGGCGATTGGGAATAAGAAGTGGAAAGGGGGCGGGGGCACAAAAATGTATAGACAGCAAAAAGTACTCGCGTCTGGGGAATTTAGTGGAGAGGGGATTAGGAGTATACAGACATCAGAATTGAACAAAACAAAGCCATGAAATGGTTGCTGTCTGAGCGAATTTCGATAGAGACCTAAAGGTTGACGGTCTACCAAATTATGTACGGAAATAATAGTATGCTGTCCACCTCTGTGGTGTAGTGGTTAGTGTGATTAGCTGGCACCCCCGGAGGCCACGAAATTTGAAAAGTGGCATGAGGGCTTGAAGGGGTTCCACTCAGCCTCGGGAGGTCAACTGAGTAGAGGGGGGTTCGATTCCCTCCTCAGCCATCCTCGAAGTGGTTTTCCGTTGTTTCCCACTTCTCCTCCAGGCAAATTCCAGGATGGTACCTAACTTAAGGCCACGGCCGCTTCCTTCCCTCTTCCTTGTCTATCCCTTCCCATCGTCCCATCCCGCGACAAGGCTACACATTGCTCCGCGGGTCTCCACTATTTGCTGTATAATTCGGTTAGCCGCAATGAACGACGTTTTGTCCGTATTTCCGCCAAGTATTTTTCTTAATAATTAAATAAATTTGAGGAAGGAATTAGCCGAAAAGACAACTGGGTTTGCGCATTTTTTAAATGCACAAGAACCTCGTTTAGACGGATTAAGTGGGACCGGAATTGTTCCGGATAATCCGCAAAACTAAAAAAACAAATACAGTGCATGTTGTAAAACATATTAACATAAGTTGGACAGTAATACCTTTCTCCAATCGTACAAAAAAAAAGAACAGATTTCTTATATTTAAGACTCTGTTTCATGCACTAAAATAATGTGTGAGCTTTTTCTGTTTTACATTTGTATAGCGTTTGCGCGCAACACGATCACGAAGACGTTTTACTAACATCAGATCTGCCGGTGTGGTTTCAGTCTGGGATTCTAAATAGGCCGTCAGTTTGTCCAGCTGCATTGTTGCATCTCCGTCAGTCATTGTTTCTTCTGATGGAGCGCCGATTTCATTTTCGAATTCACCATCACTCTCCTCTGCCGAGGAACAAGAGGCAATAATGTATTCATCTGTCACTATACCGTAGCCTGAATTACAGTCATTTTTCATTTACGTCGTTCACGTCTAAGTCCGGGCATCCGGGAATGCGTGCAAATGTGTCAAGGAACTCAGAAGAGTCTACAGTTTCCCATTCTCAATTCCAGGCGAATGCCCGGATGGTACCTTTGATAGACCGCGGCCGACTTACTTCCAATTGCTGTCCTTAACTGTCCTTGGCAGAAAAGAAATTCAAGAAGAATCGACTCCGTAAAAGAAATACTTTACAAGTAAAAATAAATGTTTAGTATTTTCGATCCGGACAAACCGGAGATCCGGATTACTGAGGGCCGGATAAACAAGGTTCTGGTGTAAATCATAGTTTCAGGTGGCTAAAATAGAATAAACATGTAATATTTTCTCCACAAAGTCCCCTAGTCGCCGCTATTGATGCATTTGTGTGTACAATTTGAGTCAACGATTTCTTCATGTGCAAGTGAGTATTGCGTCAGTCTCAGATAAGAATCCAGGGTAATGCCCTCAGCGCCGCATAGCTTGTGTCGAGTTTCGCTTTATTAGAAGTTTCTACAGCTATGACGCAGCTCTGGCCTCTGGTCGTTTATTCTGTTAGCCGGCAACTATAAGACTTTTAAGGTGTGTGGTGTTTTGTTGTGCAGTGCAATATTGAAATGCCAAAATAGTATGTGTCAGAGTTCGGTGAAAACATATTTTGAACTCAAGTAACTCTGTTGGTCTGTAAAGTGTACAAAATGAAAGTCGCTGCAGATAAAAGGTTCACCATACAACAACATGTCCGCTGCGAAAAACATTTGCGAGGTCTTGAAAATCTGAACAAAAGGAAAGTGTCCCAATTACTGTCAGAGGAAACTGCTTCGACAACAAATAACAAGTCATCTTCCTTTCATAAAGAATTATGTGAAGTGTTTGTTAGTGCAAATATTCATCTAGGACTACTAAGCAATTCTAAATTAAGTGATTTCCTTGAAAGCCACACTGGTAATACTATTCCAAACGAGTCAACATTGCATAAAAACTACCTATCAGCGTGTTACGAAGACGCATTAAACCAAATACGTGAATGTGTGATAGGGAAACTTTGACGTATCGGTTGACGAGATTACAGGTGCAGAGGGTCGTTATATAGGTAATGTGCTGGTAGGGAACCTAGAAGCTAATAGCCCGGGCAAACTTTCCTTCTGACTTCAGAGGTTTTGGAAGCAGTTAACTACAGTCAGATATGCTAACTGTTCGATAAATACATGTGTTTAATATGGCCTAGCAGAATACAATATATGAGAATGTGCTAATCTTCCTAACAGATGCAACGTCTTACATGATAAAGGCACCAAAATCTACCAAATCATTTTTACAGTAAGATGATGCATGTTACCTGTCTGGCTCATGGCTTTCATCGAATCGCGGAAGAGTTCAGATCAAAATTTCCAGAAGTAGATAGACTAGTTTCCACAATAAAGATTTTTTTAAAAATCAAAGCCCCCCCCCCAACTAAGTATTTCAAAGACAAATCTTCTGATGTAGCTTTGCCCCAGCACCAGTTTTAACACGCTGGGGTACCTGGTTGAGTGCATGCATATACTACTGGGACAATTTTCAGATGGCAAGAGAAGTAGTGAGAAGCCTCCGTGGCTCAGGCAGCAGCGCGTCGGCCTCTCACCGGTGGGTTCCGTGGTTCAAATCCCGCGCACTCCATGTGAGATTTGTGCTGGGCAAGGCGGAGGCGAGACAGGTTTTTTCCGGGTACTCCGGGTTCTCCCTGTCATCTTTCATTCCAGCAACACTCTCCAATATCATTTAATTTCATCTGTCATTCATTAATCATCGCCCCAGAGGAGTGCGACAGGCTTCGGCAGTCGGCACAATTCCTATCCTCGCCGCTAGATAGGGGCTTCATTCTTTCCATTCCTGACCCGGTCAAATGATTGGAAACAGGCTGTGGATTTTCATTCAAGAGAAGTAATGAATGGCTTTGATAGGTCAGATGTTAACGCACAGGACCTATTTCCTGATTCTCAAATGGAAGGTGAATTGGCTTGCATAAAATCAAATCTTTAATTTTTGCCAGAAACCGCCTAGAAGAAAGTGGCATGGTGTTAGACAAGTCAATATATTTTGCCAGGAATGCTGTAGATTGTATAGAAAATGTTCAAGGGAAATTGGGAATACAGTCGGACAGAAAATAAAAATTTTATTGGATAAAAGTACAGGTATCAGACGGTGTGTCAAATAGGCCGGGTATTCTGTCAGGCGAAGACTTCAGAATTGACATTTCTGAAGAGGATTTAACAGTCAGTGACATAGTGTATTTCAAATATGCTCCTATTACGTCAGTGGAGGCCTCCGTGGCTCGGGCGGCAGCGCGCCGGCCTCTCACCGCTGGGTTCCGTGGTTGAAATCCCGGTCACTCCATGTGAGATTTGTGCTGGACAAACTGGTTTTTCTCCGGGTACTCCGGTTTTCCGTCATCTTTCATTCCAGCAACACTCTCCACTATCATTTCATCTGTCATTCATTAATCATTGCCCCAGAGGAGTGCGACAGGCTTCGATAGTTGTAGACTCCACCTGTAGGCGTAGCCATGCATTAAACTGTCAGGTGACTCTTCAAAATAAAGTGAATAACGGTGCGTCCGTGTGTCTTTGTGAGGTACACAGACTACTGCGGTCATCTGAGCACGTTGTACGTAAACCAGCACATCCCATGAGGCATCTTAACGAGGTTCAAGTCGCAAGGGCCGTCACTTTGATCCAGGAAGGATGGACTTTTCGTCGTGTTGCTGTGGATCTCAATGTCTCTCCGTCAGTTATTCAACGCTTGTGGAATCGCTACAGTGAGACAGGCCAGTTCACAAGGAGTGTTGGACAAGGTCGTGGACGCATGACAACTCCACAGGATGACCGATATCTGACCATCTGTACGTTGCGGCGTCGTTCAGCAACTGCCAGAGAACTGCAACAACACTTCAGGAGGATCACTGGAGTCACGGTGTCTGACTAGACAGTAAGGAACAACTTAACAGAAATGTCCTTACCACCCAGACGTCCTGTTCGAGAGCCCCGTTTAACGCAGCAACATCGCGCAGCTCGCTTTCTGTTTGCCCGTGCAACTGGCAACTTCGCCAATGGAGACCTGTGTTGTTCACAGACGAGTCCAGATTTCCCCTGACACAGCGTGATGGACGTCAACGTGTACGGAGACGCCGTGGTGAGCAGTACATGCCAAATGTTATCCAGGAAGGCGACCGATTCGGACAACGTTCTGTGGTGGTGTGGGGTGGCATCAGTACTGATGGTCGTACGGATATTGTAGTCGTCCGTGCTAACCTTACCACTGCGGGGTACATCGAGCAGATACTGCTACAGCATCTGTTGGTTGCTGCATACGGTGTTGGCCCTGAATTCATACTTATGCACTACAATGCCAGGGCTCATGTAGCGCGCATCACCAGAGCTGTCCTGCGTGAACTGGACATTCAAGAGATGGAATGGCCAGCAGTGAGTCCCGACCTTAATTCCATCGAGAATATGTGGGATAGGCTTGACAGAAATGTTCGTGGACGTCATGTTCCACCACAGAGTCTCTAAGACCTCGAACAGGCTCTCATTTATGAATGGGACCTGATACCGCAACGTGACATCTGTCGACTTGTACGGGGCATGCCACGTAGGTGCCAAGCTGTGATAAATGCTCGTCGAGGACATACACCATACTGAAGCTCTCCAGCTGTGATAAAAATCCATCCTGGAGGACTGTCATCACTTTGTTTTCGCCCCTATTAGGATATTTTCGTTTGTGTTCTGAAAATGAACGCGAATCCATCGATGTTCTTTTGTATACTTCAACGGTAAATATTAAAGATTTAGTTGGTATATACCTGGCTGTGAGGTAATGTTTTGTAGAGCATGGCATACGCTCAAAAACAGGTTCCCCTAATTTTTTGAACTGTTTATGAAATTTTTGATTGAAAAATGTGTGATTACCTGCCACCCCCGGAGGCCCAGGTTCGATTCCCGGCTCTGCCACGAAATTTGAAAAGTGGTACGGGGGCTGGAATGGGGTCCGCTCAGCCTCGGGAGGTCAACTGAGTATAGGTGGGTTCGATTCCCATCTCAGCCATCCTGGAAGTGGTTTTCCGTGGTTTACCACAACCCCTCCAGGCAAATTCTGGTATGGTACCTAATTTAAGGCCACGGCCGTTGCCTTCCTTCAGTCCTCCTTGTCCATCCCTTCCAATCTTCCTATCCCCCAACAAGGCCCCTGTTCAGCATAGCAGGTGAGGCCACCTTGGCGAGGTACTGGTCATCCTGCCCAGTTGTATCCCCGATCCTATGTCTCACGCTCTAGGACACTGCCCTTAAGGTGGTAGAGGTCCGAGGGAAAAACCAACTCTGGAGGGTAAACAGATTTTTTTTTGCTAGGGGCTTTACGTCGCACCGACACAGATAGGTCTTATGGCGACGATGGGATAGGAAAGGCCTAAGAGTTGGAAGGAAGCGGCCGTGGCCTTAATTATGGTACAGCCCCAGCATTTGCCTGGTGTGAAAATGGGAAACCACGGAAAACCATTTTCAGGGCTGCCGATAGTGGGATTCGAACCTACTATCTCCCGGATGCAAGCTCACAGCCGCGCGCCTCTACGCGCACGGCCAACTCGCCCGGTGGTAAACAGATTAAGAAAGAAAGAAAAATATTATGGTAATCGAAGAAGGCGTGTTTCAAGATTTCACTCTCCATATTTTTCCGTCCAGGGTGCAAGGAAGATAGCAAGGAACAAAACATAGTCAAATAAAGGAAGTAAAAATCTAATTCACGAAAGAAGACATCCAGAACCATCTTATAATCACATAATGAACTCGCACAGTCAAAGGATTCTAAATCAAGGATAGATATTGAAATACGTACTCAATTCTGACCAAAGAAGTCGTGAGGCAAAATATACATAGAGCGAGTAACGCCACTCCACTCACCACGACCTCACTGATTACTGAAACTAGTTTCAAGGAATATTTTCACCTTTCTTCTGTCCGACTCGTTGGCTGAATGGTCAGCGTCTTGGCCTTCGGTTCAGAGGGTCCCGGTGTTCGATTCCAGGCAGGGTCGGGGATTTTAACCTTCATTGGTTAATTCCAATGACCCGGGGGCTGTGTGTTTGTGCTGTCCCCAACATCCCTGCAACTCACACTCCACATATAACACTATCCTCCACCACAATAACACGCAGTTACCTACACATGGCAGATGCCGCCCACCCTCATCGGAGGGTCTGCCTTACAAGGGCTGCACTCGGCTAGAAATAGCCACACGAAATTAAAAACCTTTCTTCTTTCTATTTCTTTATTTTTGAATGTTGAAATTTTTTAGCAGAAAACGTAGGAGTCCCCATACTACGAAATATAAAACAATTTCCTCTATTGTACCGAAAGTTGAAGTGCTATAGGGCCGGGAAATATTTTAAATTGTGAGTCCTGGATAGCTCTGTTATACTAACAAAACAAATTTCCAAAATCACTTCTGGACTAAATGCACTTCAATCGCTTGTTTCGTTACTAGTTTTCTTTCTGATTCAAATCCTAGCCAAATTAACTTGCCCTACATAATTACTTCTGTCATGTTTTCCTTGGTTCAATACCCTCAGGTACTTTTTGATTTTTTGAATAAGTCCACACCGAATGTAGTTATAAGCGCTTAACTGAAACTCTGCATTGGCTCACATTAGCGTTCGTAGTGGTACAAAAAGGCAAACTGCTAATCTAATCGAGGGGATACCGATTTTTAAGAAAAGGATTGTAATTTTTATGAATAAATAATATATTATAATACTTTATTATATTTTATTTCCTAAAATTCATAGCTCATATCCCTAGGATGTTTTCAACTTTGCCTGCTATGCTGAACGGTGGATTTTTGTGTAATCCGTTTAACCTCCAACGTTGTTTTTACTCCCGGACTCAGTGAGGAATCCCACACCTACCGCCACAAGGGCAGTGTCCTAGAGCGTGAGACATTTGGTCGGGGATTCAAGTGGGAACGACAAGCAGTATTTGGTCCAGGCGACCTCACCTGCTACGGTGAACAGAGGCCTTGTGGAGGATGGGAATATTGGAAGGGATAGGCAAGGGAGAGGGAAGGAAGCGGCCGTGGCCTTAAGTTAGGTAACATCCCGGCATACGCCTAGATCCATCCATCCATCCATCCATCCATCCATCCATCCATCCATCCATCCATCCATCCATCCATCCATCCATCCATCCGTCCGTCCGTCCGTCCATCCATCCATCCATCCATCCATCCATCCATCCATCCATCCATCCATCCATCCATCCATCCATCCATCCATCCATCCATCCATCCATCCATCCATCCATCCATCCGTCCGTCCGTCCGTCCGTCCGTCAGTCAATCAATCAATCAATCAATCAATCAATCAATCAATCAATCAATCAATCAATCAATCAATCAATCAATCAATCAATCAATCAATCAATCAATCAATCAATCAATCAATCAATCAATCAATCAATCAATCAATCAATCAATACTGATCTCCATTTACGGCAGTCGCCCAGATAGCAGATTTCCTATCTGTTGTTTTCATAGACTTTTCTTAAATGATTGCAAAGAAACTGGAAATTTATTGAACATCTCCCTTTGTACATTATTCCAATCCCTAACTACCCTTCCTATAAACGAATATTTGCCCCAATTTGTCTTCTTGAATTCCAGCTTTATCTTCATATTGTGATCTTTATTACTTTTAAAGACACCACTCAAACTTATTCGTCTACTGATGTCCTCCCACGCCATCTCTCCACTGACAGTCCGGAACATACCATTTAATCGAGCAGCTCGTCTCCTTTCTCCCAAGTCTTCCCAGCCCATACTCTGCAACATTTTTGTAACGCTACTCTTTTGTCGTAAATCACCCAGAACGAATCGAGCTGCTTTTCTTTGGATATTTTCCAGTTCTTGAATCAAGTAACCCTTGTGAGGGTCCCATAGGCTGGAACCATACTCTAGTTGGGGTCTTACCAGAGACTTATATGCGCTCTCGTTTACATCTTTACTACAACCCTTAAATACCCTCATAACCATGTGCAGAGATCTGTACCCTTTATTTAAAATCATATTTATGTGATTACGCCCATATAGGTACTTAAATGATCCCCAAAAGGAACTTTCACCTTATCAACGCAGTAATTAAAACTGAGGCACTTGTCCTATTTGTGAAACTCACAATCTGACTTTTAACCCCGTTTATCATCGTAGCATTGCCTACTGTCCATCTCACCAACATTATCGAGGTCATTTTGCAGTTGCTCGCAATCTTGTAACTTATTTATTACTCTGTACATAATAACATACAGTGGATAGAAATAGATAAGTAGATAAGAAGTGGTAAGCCATGGAAAACCACTTCGAGAATGGCGGAGGTGGGAATCGAAACCTACTCTTTTCAGTTGACCTCCTGAGGCTGAGTGGACCCCGTTCCAGTCCTCGTTCCACTTTTCAAATTTCTTAGCAGAACCGGGAATCGAACACAGACCCTAGGGGGGGGGGGCAGCTAATCACACTAACCACTGCAGCACAGAGGTAGACAACAATATTATAAAATATTGTTGGCTGTGTACAGAGAAGTAAGGGAACGGAGAAACATCATGAGATGGTGGGTTCGAATCCCTCCGTCGGCAGCCCTGAAGATGAACTTAGGTTGTTTTCCATTTTCACACACGGCAAATGCTGGGGCTGAACCTTAATTAAGACCACTGCCGCTAGTTACTCTATGTGTGGAACACCGTGAGTCTACGTTACTTGCGATTGGTATTGTTACATGAGAAATAAAGTTGTTCTACTTTGCTAGCAATAATTATCATTATGAGGCACCGCTGACCTGGATTTTGGACCCCTTTAGGCAACAAGCATCATCGATTCAGGATTAGGCTTTGGAAGCAGCACCGAACTCGATAGCTGCAGTCGCTTAAGTGCGGCCAGTATCCAGTATTCGGGAGATAGTGGGTTCGAAACCCACTGTCGGCAGACCTGAAGATGGTTTTCCGTGGTTTCACATTCTCACACCAAGCAAATGCTGGGGCTGTACCTTAATAAAGGCCACGGACGCTTCCTTCCCACTCCTAGCTCTTTCCCTTCTATCAACGCCATAAAACCTATCTGTGTCGGTGCGACGTAAAGCAGCTTTGGATGCAGCCCCTTTGGTCAGCTACCATTGTTTTAAATTAGTTTCTGGGCATTTTGGGTCGGATCCACTGATTTTTAAAATTTTATAATCATTGTTCATCGTCGTCTTTTTTGAATTCTAATCAGTGGATTGATTTTGGAATTATTTTTAACTTTCAATATTGTGAGCTGGATCTGCTGATTATTTTCAGTTCATATTCATCCATTCGTTCTTCATCATCAAGGTTTGAAGCTCTGTAGCGTAGCGGTAAGTGTTATTAGCTGCCGTCCACGGAGTTCGTATTCGATTCCCGGTACTGCCAGAAATTTAAGAATTGCAGGAGGGATGGTGTGCGGTTGAAATGGTACATGCAGTTCACCTCCATTGCGGGTGTGCCGGGAAGGAGCTCCACCACCTCCGTATGAGGACACGAGTTTACTTATCAAGTTTTGAATTCTGGTCAGTGGATGGATTTTGGAATTTTAAATTGTCGTTATATTTCGTCTCATTTCGTACCATTAGAGGCCGATTACCTAAATGTTAAACCCCTTTAAGCAACAAGCATCATCATTAGCAAGCTACTTTCCCGACCTCCCGTCGCCGAAAATTTTCAATGTGATTATGCGACGTTAAACCACGAGATAAAAAAGTGGAGATCCATCCGCAGAGAAATTTTACTTAAGAAAATGGACAGTGTTCATAACAGAATGATAAGCTGATGTAGGTTCCGGAGCACGCTTTGACAATCATGTTAGTAGGACATGTTGCATACCAACACGGCGAAAGCGTACTTACGCTGCAATGAGAACGCGACCGTCAGTGAACTAAGCTACAATTCCAAGACTGTCGAATGCAGTTCAGAAGATGTGACATGCAGTTGGACAAAAAAAAAAAAAAGACTTTCAATTTTGAAGGATATTCGGAGATGATTCTGTAGTTTAGCCCTCGTTAGAGCCAAGAATTATGCAGGGAAAATATAGGCGGATAAAAGGGCACCAGGATTTAGGTGAACCCCACAATTAGGAGTGAGAATATTTCAAGTATACGCATATAATCCACGATTCAGAAAATATCAAGTTTCCAGACAAGATTATGTCGATAGTACGACAAAGAATTCGATCTCCAAAGAAAGCTAGTAGTGCTAAAAAGGAGTTTGGTATTGCGTGATGATCCTCCGAGTCCTGTCTGCGGAAATGCTGCACATGAACAGGAGTAATGTGAATAAACTTCAGCGCGTCTCTTGGAAGCACTTCACTACTTCCCCAAAACTATTCCATTTGTTCAAGATATTACTAGGGTCAATGGAGCCGCCCTGGCCTAGTTTCATGTTAATAATAATAATAATAATAATAATAATAACAATAATAGTAACAGTAATAATGCCCGCCTCTATGGTGTTGTGGTTAGCATTTTTAGCTGCCACCCCAGAAGGCCCGGGTTCGATTCCCGGCTCTGCCAAGAAATTTGAAAAATGGTAGGAGGGCTGGAATAGGGTTCACTAAACCTCGGGAGATCAACTGAGTAGAGGGGGATTCTATTTCCACCTCAGCCATCCTGGAAGTGGTTTTCCGTGGTTTTCCACTAATCATCCAGGCAATTCCCGGGATGTTACCTAACTTAAGGCCACGGCCGCTTCTTTCCCTCTTCCTTGTCTATCCGTTCCAAACTTTCTATCCTCCCACAAGGCTCCTATTAAGCATAGCAGGTGAGGTAGTGATCCTCATCCATAGCTGTATCCCCCGACCCAAAGTTTCACGCTCCAGAACACTGCCCTTGAGGCGGTGGAGGTGGGATCCCTCACTGAATCCGAAAGAAAAACCAACGTTGGAGGGTAAACAGATTAAGAAATAATAATAATAATAATAATAATAATAATAATAATAATAATAATAATAATAATAATTGCAATTAAATGGTTACATTTTACGGCCAACATAGGACAACTCCACTCAATTATACAAAGACAATTTAGCCTATTTTTTTGTGTGTACAATTTGCTTTCACGTCGCGCCGACACAGATAGGTCTTATTGCGACAATGGGGTAGGGTATAATTAAGGTACATCCCCAACACTTGCCTGGTGGGAAAATGGGAGACCACGGAAAACCATCTTCAGAGCTGCTAACAGTGGGATTCGAACCCACTATCTCCCGGATGCAAACTTACAGTTGAACGCCCTTAACCGCGTGGCTAGCTCGCCTGGTACTTAGCTCGGCTATGCTTCCAGTATTTCCTAATCCTCTCAGATGCCGACATCCTTTATTCAGTTGAGAACACACATGTTATCAAATTTGGTTTCTAGTCTCACATGTGAGTCGTTGAGAAAATGTTGTCTGTTTTATTCTTGAGATCCTTTAGTGTTATTTGTAGTTCATTAATATCATTCTTAATTTCTGTGATCAATTTAATCCTGGTAATGCTACTCTGTAATGTTTCTATTATTTTTCTATTAATTTTAGTTCCCCATGTTCTAATGAGATGCGCTTCTTTCTCGTTGTGCTCAATACAGGTTTGGTATCTTTATAAACTGTATTATTTGAAGCTATTCTCCAATGGCCATTAACGCGATATATTGTTTATTTATACACGTTTTAAGTATTCTTATTTCTATGTTAATTATTTTATGAATTTCAGCTGTTTTAGTATCTTTAAAATACTTTCGCTTGCATAAGTCACCTCTGGCTGTGTGACTGTTTTATAATGTCTTAATTTTTCTGAAATCGATAAGTTTTTGTTGTTGTATATGTTCTCGGTGATATAATTTGCTTTGTTTAATTTATTTATTCTATTTTGCCAGGTTGGTTTCTCGTTTAGATTATAAGTTATAATTAAACCTAAATACAATTTATCAATACCTAATTTTGATTTCATAGTCATCAATATACATTTTATTTTCGAGTGGTGAATCAGTCAACATGATTTCAGTTTTTTCACAAGAAATTCTAATAATTATTTTCTGTGCTATTTCCGGTAGAGACCTCATTTGATGCTCAGTCTCCTGAATATTTTTGGATAAAAATGCAAGGTCATCAGCAAACCCCAAACAGTTTAAACTAATTTTTTGTTTAGAACTTCCAATTTTTATGTTTCTTGGGATTCTCTTTGAACCATTCTCTCATTATATACCCGAATTCACACTTGAATAGTAAAGGTGAAAAACTGTGAATCGATCAGAAATTTCCCCTCTAAACTTAACTTTTGATTTAGTATCAGTTAAAGTAAGTTCTATAAGTTTAATTAATTTCGGATGGGTTCCAAAATTGCTAAAAATGTTTAATATTGAAGGGCCATGTATGCAACCATATCCCTTCTTAAAATATAAAAATGTTATTTAAATAGACTTATTTCGTTTCTGGTAATATGCCATAACTAATTTGAGGGCAGCACAACTTCTCCATGGTCTAAAACCTCCCTGCTATTCTCCTAGCTCTTCGTATAATTGTTTTTTAATACTTTCATATAAAATGGGGGGGGGGGGGAATCTTATATGTACAATATGGGATTGATAAGCCTCCATAATTATCAGTGTACCGGGAGGTACACCCCAACGCCGCACATTCAAATTCAGCGCCTAAATGAACTCCTCTATTGGTGAAACAGTGAAACTGAAACTACACCAACTTGGAACTTTAATCAGAAGATGTCACCACCTAAATATTGAGAAATTTTGTTATTTTGCAGTTTTCTAACCTGAGTGAATTTCTACTTGTTTTGTTTGACATTCATCAAGAAGTTTGGACATTCTTCCACAGATGACACTACTAAAAACTATGATCATGGACCCTGGTGCGAAGTGAAAGAACTTATGATTTAAAGAAGTTTTGTATTTCTGGGTTTCTGTAACTGAATGATGTTCATTTATTTTTGGGTTGGCAATTCTTCCTTTTATTTCCGCCAGTTTTGAATCTAGCCAATCCCTAATTTTTGTAGTTAATTTCCAACCAATCCTGTATTTCTTCTTCACCTTGTGTTTAACCAATAAAATCAAGAGAGCGTGTCCTGATTCATCTTGAATGATCTCTAACCTTCCCTGAGGGTTTATAAACTGCGGCTTTTTTCGTCTCTTGGCCAATTGATCGTCATCTTACTAAGGGCATGTGACAAAGCAGGAGGCGGGCGGCCTCTTTCATCGGTCAGAAGTACATCTACAAGGTAATGGCCACATAACATCTTTCTTTCTTTCTTTCTTTCTTGCTAACTCCGCAGTTTAACCCGAGGTAAAGGTCCGAATCGTTAACTATGTAACCTTCTTTTCTAAAAATGTAACTTTCTGCCGGTTAATGTAAAAACATATCGTCGTTGCCGGGACGAAACCTCCTATGTGAAATATTTTAGCTTAGAACTTTGGCCGGTAATGTTCTGTCATCTAAAGTGCAATATTGTGTGGCTATTGTCAAGGCATTCTCGCTCTTCATAACGTATGTGCTGCGGGTCAGTATATCTCCAAAAATATTATCACATAGGAGGTTTCGTCCTGGCAACGACGATATAATCTTTAACTGTAAATCGGGGATAGAGAGTGAGTTACCCTCTCGAGCTCCCCTTCATCTTGGTTTGACGTGACTACGTTTTTCTCTAACTGTTTTTCCTACTGTAATATGTTAATGTAATTTCTATACGAGTCACCTCAGTAGTTTGGGAGTAGCCCCTATTTCTTCGGCGTAGAGCCCCTAGGTTTTTTGGGTGTTCATATCTAGGAGTGCAAGTATACACCTCCATTCATTTTGTGTTCGGGCCATTAATTTCACCTGTTATTCTTATTCCACGAAGGCCTAGTAGGTTGGGTATTTAATACCCCTGTAAAAGTAAGTTCAATTTTGTTAATGGTTGTTTGAGAGACCAGTGAGTGATGTAATGTTGCCTTGAGTGGGCAGTAAGAAACTGAGAGCCGGTTAGCTCTTTTTCAAATTTTGTGATTGTAACGAGTGCCTCTGGAAGGCTAGATATTGTATTTTGGGAGCAAGTGCTCCATAAATTAGGGGATTTCTGCCCTTGAATAAATTTGTGCTCTTTGTAAATTTGAGCTTGTAGCTCAGGAAATGTATAGCTAGGGGCTTAAAGCCCAAAGTGTTAAGGTTCTGAATCTTGGATTTTTCCAAATCTGGTTTAATGATTGCTACTTGTACTTGTAATATTGGCATGAGAAAATTGTTAAGTTTAAAGTTATGAAAATACAACCTTCAGTTTAAGTTTTAAATTCTATTGTTGACATTGTAGTTAGACCCATTCACCCCGGCACCTTCTTTCACTTCTGCGTTCCACGGGAAACCCCGTAACAATCAGAATCACACTTATCAATTTTTTTGTCCAATGGTCAGGATCTTCTCCACATGCCTTAAATTTTTCAATTCCTTAAGTGATTTTTCGTCCGCCTCTATGGTGAAGTGATTAGTGTGATTAGCTGCCACCCCAGGGGGACTGGGTTCGATTCCTGGCTCTGCAACGAAATTTGAATTATGGTACGAGGGCTGAAGCGGGGTCCACTAAGCCTCGGGAGGTCAACTCAGTAGAGGTGCGTTAGATTCCCACTTCAGCCATCCTCGAAGTGGTTTTCCGTGGTTTCTCACTTCTCCAGGCAAATGTCGGGATGGTACCTAACTTAAGGACACGACCGCTTCCTTCCCTCTTGTCTATCCCTTCCAATCTTCCCATCCCACCACATGGCCCCTGTTCAGCATAGCAGGTGAGGCCACCTTGGCGAGGTACTGGTCATCCTGCCCAGTTGTATCCCCGATCCTATGTCTCACGCTCTAGGACACTGCCCTTAAGGTGGTAGAGGTCCGAGGGAAAAACCAACTCTGGAGGGTATACAGATTTTTTTTTGCTAGGGGCTTTACGTCGCACCGACACAGATAGGTCTTATGGCGACGATGGGATAGGAAAGGCCTAAGAGTTGGAAGGAAGCAGCCGTGGCCTTAATTATGGTACAGCCCCAGCATTTGCCTGGTGTGAAAATGGGAAACCACGGAAAACCATTTTCAGGGCTGCCGATAGTGGGATTCGAACCTACTATCTCCCGGATGCAAGCTCACAGCCGCGCGCCTCTACGCGCACGGCCAACTCGCCCGGTGGTAAACAGATTAAGAAAGAAAGAAAAATATTATGGTAATCGAAGAAGGCGTGTTTCAAGATTTCACTCTCCATATTTTTCCGTCCAGGGTGCAAGGAAGATAGCAAGGAACAAAACATAGTCAAATAAAGGAAGTAAAAATCTAATTCACGAAAGAAGACATCCAGAACCATCTTATAATCACATAATGAACTCGCACAGTCAAAGGATTCTAAATCAAGGATAGATATTGAAATACGTACTCAATTCTGACCAAAGAAGTCGTGAGGCAAAATATACATAGAGCGAGTAACGCCACTCCACTCACCACGACCTCACTGATTACTGAAACTAGTTTCAAGGAATATTTTCACCTTTATTCTGTCCGACTCGTTGGCTGAATGGTCAGCGTCTTGGCCTTCGGTTCAGAGGGTCCCGGTGTTCGATTCCAGGCATGGTCGGGGATTTTAACCTTCATTGGTTAATTCCAATGACCCGGGGGCTGTGTGTTTGTGCTGTCCCCAACATCCCTGCAACTCACACTCCACATATAACACTATCCTCCACCACAATAACACGCAGTTACCTACACATGGCAGATGCCGCCCACCCTCATCGGAGGGTCTGCCTTACAAGGGCTGCACTCGGCTAGAAATAGCCACACGAAATTAAAAACCTTTCTTCTTTCTATTTCTTTATTTTTGAATGTTGAAATTTTTTAGCAGAAAACGTAGGAGTCCCCATACTACGAAATATAAAACAATTTCCTCTATTGTACCGAAAGTTGAAGTGCTATAGGGCCGGGAAATATTTTAAATTGTGAGTCCTGGATAGCTCTGTTATACTAACAAAACAAATTTCCAAAATCACTTCTGGACTAAATGCACTTCAATCGCTTGTTTCGTTACTAGTTTTCTTTCTGATTCAAATCCTAGCCAAATTAACTTGCCCTACATAATTACTTCTGTCATGTTTTCCTTGGTTCAATACCCTCAGGTACTTTTTGATTTTTTGAATAAGTCCACACCGAATGTAGTTATAAGCGCTTAACTGAAACTCTGCATTGGCTCACATTAGCGCTCGTAGTGGTACAAAAAGGCAAACTGCTAATCTAATCGAGGGGATACCGATTTTTAAGAAAAGGATTGTAATTTTTATGAATAAATAATATATTATAATACTTTATTATATTTTATTTCCTAAAATTCATAGCTCATATCCCTAGGATGTTTTCAACTTTGCCTGCTATGCTGAACGGTGGATTTTTGTGTAATCCGTTTAACCTCCAACGTTGTTTTTACTCCCGGACTCAGTGAGGAATCCCACAACTACCGCCACAAGGGCAGTGTCCTAGAGCGTGAGACATTTGGTCGGGGATTCAAGTGGGAACGACAAGCAGTATTTGGTCCAGGCGACCTCACCTGCTACGGTGAACAGAGGCCTTGTGGAGGATGGGAATATTGGAAGGGATAGGCAAGGGAGAGGGAAGGAAGCGGCCGTGGCCTTAAGTTAGGTAACATCCCGGTATACGCCTAGATCCATCCATCCATCCATCCATCCATCCATCCATCCATCCATCCATCCATCCATCCATCCATCCATCCATCCATCCATCCATCCGTCCGTCCGTCCGTCCGTCCGTCCGTCCGTCCATCCATCCATCCATCCATCCATCCATCCATCCATCCATCCATCCATCCATCCATCCATCCGTCCGTCCGTCCGTCCGTCCGTCCGTCAATCAATCAATCAATCAATCAATCAATCAATCAATCAATCAATCAATCAATCAATCAATCAATCAATCAATCAATCAATCAATCAATCAATCAATCAATCAATCAATCAATCAATCAATCAATCAATCAATCAATCAATCAATCAATCAATCAATCAATCAATCAATCAATCAATCAATCAATACTGATCTCCATTTACGGCAGTCGCCCAGATAGCAGATTTCCTATCTGTTGTTTTCATAGACTTTTCTTAAATGATTGCAAAGAAACTGGAAATTTATTGAACATCTCCCTTTGTACATTATTCCAATCCCTAACTACCCTTCCTATAAACGAATATTTGCCCCAATTTGTCTTCTTGAATTCCAGCTTTATCTTCATATTGTGATCTTTATTACTTTTAAAGACACCACTCAAACTTATTCGTCTACTGATGTCCTCCCACGCCATCTCTCCACTGACAGTCCGGAACATACCATTTAATCGAGCAGCTCGTCTCCTTTCTCCCAAGTCTTCCCAGCCCATACTCTGCAACATTTTTGTAACGCTACTCTTTTGTCGTAAATCACCCAGAACGAATCGAGCTGCTTTTCTTTGGATATTTTCCAGTTCTTGAATCAAGTAACCCTTGTGAGGGTCCCATAGGCTGGAACCATACTCTAGTTGGGGTCTTACCAGAGACTTATATGCGCTCTCGTTTACATCTTTACTACAACCCTTAAATACCCTCATAACCATGTGCAGAGATCTGTACCCTTTATTTAAAATCATATTTATGTGATTACGCCCATATAGGTACTTAAATGATCCCCAAAAGGAACTTTCACCTTATCAACGCAGTAATTAAAACTGAGGCACTTGTCCTATTTGTGAAACTCACAATCTGACTTTTAACCCCGTTTATCATCGTAGCATTGCCTACTGTCCATCTCACCAACATTATCGAGGTCATTTTGCAGTTGCTCGCAATCTTGTAACTTATTTATTACTCTGTACATAATAACATACAGTGGATAGAAATAGATAAGTAGATAAGAAGTGGTAAGCCATGGAAAACCACTTCGAGAATGGCGGAGGTGGGAATCGAAACCTCCTCTTTTCAGTTGACCTCCTGAGGCTGAGTGGACCCCGTTCCAGTCCTCGTTCCACTTTTCAAATTTCTTAGCAGAACCGGGAATCGAACACAGACCCTAGGGGGGGGGGGCAGCTAATCACACTAACCACTGCAGCACAGAGGTAGACAACAATATTATAAAATATTGTTGGCTGTGTACAGAGAAGTAAGGGAACGGAGAAACATCATGAGATGGTGGGTTCGAATCCCTCCGTCGGCAGCCCTGAAGATGAACTTAGGTTGTTTTCCATTTTCACACACGGCAAATGCTGGGGCTGAACCTTAATTAAGACCACTGCCGCTAGTTACTCTATGTGTGGAACACCGTGAGTCTACGTTACTTGCGATTGGTATTGTTACATGAGAAATAAAGTTGTTCTACTTTGCTAGCAATAATTATCATTATGAGGCACCGCTGACCTGGATTTTGGACCCCTTTAGGCAACAAGCATCATCGATTCAGGATTAGGCTTTGGAAGCAGCACCGAACTCGATAGCTGCAGTCGCTTAAGTGCGGCCAGTATCCAGTATTCGGGAGATAGTGGGTTCGAAACCCACTGTCGGCAGACCTGAAGATGGTTTTCCGTGGTTTCACATTCTCACACCAAGCAAATGCTGGGGCTGTACCTTAATAAAGGCCACGGACGCTTCCTTCCCACTCCTAGCTCTTTCCCTTCTATCAACGCCATAAAACCTATCTGTGTCGGTGCGACGTAAAGCAGCTTTGGATGCAGCCCCTTTGGTCAGCTACCATTGTTTTAAATTAGTTTCTGGGCATTTTGGGTCGGATCCACTGATTTTTAAAATTTTATAATCATTGTTCATCGTCGTCTTTTTTGAATTCTAATCAGTGGATTGATTTTGGAATTATTTTTAACTTTCAATATTGTGAGCTGGATCTGCTGATTATTTTCAGTTCATATTCATCCATTCGTTCTTCATCATCAAGGTTTGAAGCTCTGTAGCGTAGCGGTAAGTGTTATTAGCTGCCGTCCACGGAGTTCGTATTCGATTCCCGGTACTGCCAGAAATTTAAGAATTGCAGGAGGGATGGTGTGCGGTTGAAATGGTACATGCAGTTCACCTCCATTGCGGGTGTGCCGGGAAGGAGCTCCACCACCTCCGTATGAGGACACGAGTTTACTTATCAAGTTTTGAATTCTGGTCAGTGGATGGATTTTGGAATTTTAAATTGTCGTTATATTTCGTCTCATTTCGTACCATTAGAGGCCGATTACCTAAATGTTAAACCCCTTTAAGCAACAAGCATCATCATTAGCAAGCTACTTTCCCGACCTCCCGTCGCCGAAAATTTTCAATGTGATTATGCGACGTTAAACCATGAGATAAAAAAGTGGAGATCCATCCGCAGAGAAATTTTACTTAAGAAAATGGACAGTGTTCATAACAGAATGATAAGCTGATGTAGGTTCCGGAGCACGCTTTGACAATCATGTTAGTAGGACATGTTGCATACCAACACGGCGAAAGCGTACTTACGCTGCAATGAGAACGCGACCGTCAGTGAACTAAGCTACAATTCCAAGACTGTCGAATGCAGTTCAGAAGATGTGACATGCAGTTGGACAAAAAAAAAAAAAAAAGACTTTCAATTTTGAAGGATATTCGGAGATGATTCTGTAGTTTAGCCCTCGTTAGAGCCAAGAATTATGCAGGGAAAATATAGGCGGATAAAAGGGCACCAGGATTTAGGTGAACCCCACAATTAGGAGTGAGAATATTTCAAGTATACGCATATAATCCACGATTCAGAAAATATCAAGTTTCCAGACAAGATTATGTCGATAGTACGACAAAGAATTCGATCTCCAAAGAAAGCTAGTAGTGCTAAAAAGGAGTTTGGTATTGCGTGATGATCCTCCGAGTCCTGTCTGCGGAAATGCTGCACATGAACAGGAGTAATGTGAATAAACTTCAGCGCGTCTCTTGGAAGCACTTCACTACTTCCCCAAAACTATTCCATTTGTTCAAGATATTACTAGGGTCAATGGAGCCGCCCTGGCCTAGTTTCATGTTAATAATAATAATAATAATAATAATAATAACAATAATAGTAACAGTAATAATGCCCGCCTCTATGGTGTTGTGGTTAGCATTTTTAGCTGCCACCCCAGAAGGCCCGGGTTCGATTCCCGGCTCTGCCAAGAAATTTGAAAAATGGTAGGAGGGCTGGAATGGGGTTCACTAAACCTCGGGAGATCAACTGAGTAGAGGGGGATTCTATTTCCACCTCAGCCATCCTGGAAGTGGTTTTCCGTGGTTTTCCACTAATCATCCAGGCAATTCCCGGGATGTTACCTAACTTAAGGCCACGGCCGCTTCTTTCCCTCTTCCTTGTCTATCCGTTCCAAACTTTCTATCCTCCCACAAGGCTCCTATTAAGCATAGCAGGTGAGGTAGTGATCCTCATCCATAGCTGTATCCCCCGACCCAAAGTTTCACGCTCCAGAACACTGCCCTTGAGGCGGTGGAGGTGGGATCCCTCACTGAATCCGAAAGAAAAACCAACGTTGGAGGGTAAACAGATTAAGAAATAATAATAATAATAATAATAATAATAATAATAATAATAATAATAATAATAATAATAATAATAATAATAATAATAATTGCAATTAAATGGTTACATTTTACGGCCAACATAGGACAACTCCACTCAATTATACAAAGACAATTTAGCCTATTTTTTTGTGTGTACAATTTGCTTTCACGTCGCGCCGACACAGATAGGTCTTATTGCGACAATGGGGTAGGGTATAATTAAGGTACATCCCCAACACTTGCCTGGTGGGAAAATGGGAGACCACGGAAAACCATCTTCAGAGCTGCTAACAGTGGGATTCGAACCCACTATCTCCCGGATGCAAACTTACAGTTGAACGCCCTTAACCGCGTGGCTAGCTCGCCTGGTACTTAGCTCGGCTATGCTTCCAGTATTTCCTAATCCTCTCAGATGCCGACATCCTTTATTCAGTTGAGAACACACATGTTATCAAATTTGGTTTCTAGTCTCACATGTGAGTCGTTGAGAAAATGTTGTCTGTTTTATTCTTGAGATCCTTTAGTGTTATTTGTAGTTCATTAATATCATTCTTAATTTCTGTGATCAATTTAATCCTGGTAATGCTACTCTGTAATGTTTCTATTATTTTTCTATTAATTTTAGTTCCCCATGTTCTAATGAGATGCGCTTCTTTCTCGTTGTGCTCAATACAGGTTTGGTATCTTTATAAACTGTATTATTTGAAGCTATTCTCCAATGGCCATTAACGCGATATATTGTTTATTTATACACGTTTTAAGTATTCTTATTTCTATGTTAATTATTTTATGAATTTCAGCTGTTTTAGTATCTTTAAAATACTTTCGCTTGCATAAGTCACCTCTGGCTGTGTGACTGTTTTATAATGTCTTAATTTTTCTGAAATCGATAAGTTTTTGTTGTTGTATATGTTCTCGGTGATATAATTTGCTTTGTTTAATTTATTTATTCTATTTTGCCAGGTTGGTTTCTCGTTTAGATTATAAGTTATAATTAAACCTAAATACAATTTATCAATACCTAATTTTGATTTCATAGTCATCAATATACATTTTATTTTCGAGTGGTGAATCAGTCAACATGATTTCAGTTTTTTCACAAGAAATTCTAATAATTATTTTCTGTGCTATTTCCGGTAGAGACCTCATTTGATGCTCAGTCTCCTGAATATTTTTGGATAAAAATGCAAGGTCATCAGCAAACCCCAAACAGTTTAAACTAATTTTTTGTTTAGAACTTCCAATTTTTATGTTTCTTGGGATTCTCTTTGAACCATTCTCTCATTATATACCCGAATTCACACTTGAATAGTAAAGGTGAAAAACTGTGAATCGATCAGAAATTTCCCCTCTAAACTTAACTTTTGATTTAGTATCAGTTAAAGTAAGTTCTATAAGTTTAATTAATTTCGGATGGGTTCCAAAATTGCTAAAAATGTTTAATATTGAAGGGCCATGTATGCAACCATATCCCTTCTTAAAATATAAAAATGTTATTTAAATAGACTTATTTCGTTTCTGGTAATATGCCATAACTAATTTGAGGGCAGCACAACTTCTCCATGGTCTAAAACCTCCCTGCTATTCTCCTAGCTCTTCGTATAATTGTTTTTTAATACTTTCATATAAAATGGGGGGGGGGGGGAAATCTTATATGTACAATATGGGATTGATAAGCCTCCATAATTATCAGTGTACCGGGAGGTACACCCCAACGCCGCACATTCAAATTCAGCGCCTAAATGAACTCCTCTATTGGTGAAACAGTGAAACTGAAACTACACCAACTTGGAACTTTAATCAGAAGATGTCACCACCTAAATATTGAGAAATTTTGTTATTTTGCAGTTTTCTAACCTGAGTGAATTTCTACTTGTTTTGTTTGACATTCATCAAGAAGTTTGGACATTCTTCCACAGATGACACTACTAAAAACTATGATCATGGACCCTGGTGCGAAGTGAAAGAACTTATGATTTAAAGAAGTTTTGTATTTCTGGGTTTCTGTAACTGAATGATGTTCATTTATTTTTGGGTTGGCAATTCTTCCTTTTATTTCCGCCAGTTTTGAATCTAGCCAATCCCTAATTTTTGTAGTTAATTTCCAACCAATCCTGTATTTCTTCTTCACCTTGTGTTTAACCAATAAAATCAAGAGAGCGTGTCCTGATTCATCTTGAATGATCTCTAACCTTCCCTGAGGGTTTATAAACTGCGGCTTTTTTCGTCTCTTGGCCAATTGATCGTCATCTTACTAAGGGCATGTGACAAAGCAGGAGGCGGGCGGCCTCTTTCATCGGTCAGAAGTACATCTACAAGGTAATGGCCACATAACATCTTTCTTTCTTTCTTTCTTTCTTTCTTGCTAACTCCGCAGTTTAACCCGAGGTAAAGGTCCGAATCGTTAACTATGTAACCTTCTTTTCTAAAAATGTAACTTTCTGCCGGTTAATGTAAAAACATATCGTCGTTGCCGGGACGAAACCTCCTATGTGAAATATTTTAGCTTAGAACTTTGGCCGGTAATGTTCTGTCATCTAAAGTGCAATATTGTGTGGCTATTGTCAAGGCATTCTCGCTCTTCATAACGTATGTGCTGCGGGTCAGTATATCTCCAAAAATATTATCACATAGGAGGTTTCGTCCTGGCAACGACGATATAATCTTTAACTGTAAATCGGGGATAGAGAGTGAGTTACCCTCTCGAGCTCCCCTTCATCTTGGTTTGACGTGACTACGTTTTTCTCTAACTGTTTTTCCTACTGTAATATGTTAATGTAATTTCTATACGAGTCACCTCAGTAGTTTGGGAGTAGCCCCTATTTCTTCGGCGTAGAGCCCCTAGGTTTTTTGGGTGTTCATATCTAGGAGTGCAAGTATACACCTCCATTCATTTTGTGTTCGGGCCATTAATTTCACCTGTTATTCTTATTCCACGAAGGCCTAGTAGGTTGGGTATTTAATACCCCTGTAAAAGTAAGTTCAATTTTGTTAATGGTTGTTTGAGAGACCAGTGAGTGATGTAATGTTGCCTTGAGTGGGCAGTAAGAAACTGAGAGCCGGTTAGCTCTTTTTCAAATTTTGTGATTGTAACGAGTGCCTCTGGAAGGCTAGATATTGTATTTTGGGAGCAAGTGCTCCATAAATTAGGGGATTTCTGCCCTTGAATAAATTTGTGCTCTTTGTAAATTTGAGCTTGTAGCTCAGGAAATGTATAGCTAGGGGCTTAAAGCCCAAAGTGTTAAGGTTCTGAATCTTGGATTTTTCCAAATCTGGTTTAATGATTGCTACTTGTACTTGTAATATTGGCATGAGAAAATTGTTAAGTTTAAAGTTATGAAAATACAACCTTCAGTTTAAGTTTTAAATTCTATTGTTGACATTGTAGTTAGACCCATTCACCCCGGCACCTTCTTTCACTTCTGCGTTCCACGGGAAACCCCGTAACAATCAGAATCACACTTATCAATTTTTTTGTCCAATGGTCAGGATCTTCTCCACATGCCTTAAATTTTTCAATTCCTTAAGTGATTTTTCGTCCGCCTCTATGGTGAAGTGATTAGTGTGATTAGCTGCCACCCCAGGGGGACTGGGTTCGATTCCTGGCTCTGCAACGAAATTTGAATTATGGTACGAGGGCTGAAGCGGGGTCCACTAAGCCTCGGGAGGTCAACTCAGTAGAGGTGCGTTAGATTCCCACTTCAGCCATCCTCGAAGTGGTTTTCCGTGGTTTCTCACTTCTCCAGGCAAATGTCGGGATGGTACCTAACTTAAGGACACGACCGCTTCCTTCCCTCTTGTCTATCCCTTCCAATCTTCCCATCCCACCACATGGCCCCTGTTCAGCATAGCAGGTGAGGCCGCCTGGGCGAGGTATTAGTCATCCTCCGCAGTTGTATCCCCAGACCAGAGTCTGAAGCTCCAGGACACTGCCCTTGGGGCGGTAGGGGTAGAATCCCTCGCTAGTCCGAGGGAAAAACCGACCCTGGAGGGTGAAGAGGTAAAGAATAATAATAAGAAGAGTGATGTTTCTACTTCTTGGAACGTTGGAGGATCTATATTATTTATTTTGGCTTTCCTTGGAGTATTCGTAGGAATACTGCACAATTCAAAAATCTGCTGAATGTTTTTGCTATGATTTCAGCATTTTCACTATTATTATGTGTTAATTTACCATTTTCATCTTTTAGCATTAAATTAGCACGATCATTATGTAATTGTCCTCAAAAAATCTTAAAATAATCGCTGGAGTTTGTTTTATGACAATTGTCTTCTATGAAATGTTCTCTTAATTCTTCTAATATTTCGTGTGAATTTCTTCCTAACATTATTGAGGTTGGCACAATTTTCGTCAGATTTATTGATTTTAAATTTTAACCATCCCCGATGTCTCTCTTCACGAAGTTCATCACATTCTGATGTCCCCATGCATGTTTCTTTTTTAGATTTAATGGAATTAAATTTCCAGCTTGTTTTTTTAAGAATTGGTACTAATTATTCCAAATCATCTGTCAATTTTATTGTTTGTGTAATCTTATTATAATTTTTCTTATTTAATAACTGGTGCGGGTCATAATTCCTCTTTGCTTTATTAGTATTTATTTTTTTCTTCCTTAATGGTGTCTTGACGGACAGGGACTGAACCTCGTAGGAGGTTGGTAGGTTGGCTGGTTACTTGATTGGATTGTTCCCGAGCGGAACGAAGTGATCAGGAAGCTCCAACTAGGTGAGGAGAAGGAGAAGGAAAAGAAGAAGAAGATTACGCTCCCTTGGAGAATATTTAATAGTCTTGAGAGGACTGAAGTTATGTACAGTATGTACAGAGAAGTGAGAATCTAAAATGACTTGAGTCTTGAGTAGAAGTCTTCTAAAGGAGTCCAAGTATTCCACGTCTAAATCGACGAAAATATTTTTTTTTGGTTGCGCAATCACCTTGTCGACTTTTCTGGCACCTGCTCCAGCGAGTTACTAACAGAAGGCCGAGGGGTCGGGATGCCTATGCTTATATAGACCTCCGAGCCCCACCCAATGTTCTCGAAGCTTATAAAAACGTTCTATGATGTCGTACCATAGAACATTCTACCGTGTTACGGGCTCAGCCAATCATAGGCCTGGAAATACGTAATTTTCCTCTACGACTTCGGGCAGCTCCCCTGCCTGACCTGTGTCCTGTGTACACTGAATTATCATCCTCTTGACTATTACTGTAATCCCTTGTGATTGACTTCTTCCTCAAGACTCTAAAACTCAGCTTTAAATAAATACTCATTATTACAGTACTGAAAATGAAAATCCACAGCCTATTTCCAGTCATTCAACCGGGTCAGAAACGGAACACATGAAGCCCCCATCTAGCGACGAGGATAGGAAATGTGCCGGCTGCCGAAGCCTGTCGCACTCCTCTGGGGCAATGATTAATTAATGATTAATGAAATGAAGTGGTATTGGAGAGTGTTGCTGGAATTAAATTTGACAGGGAAAACCGGAGTACCCGGAGAAAAACCTGTGCTGCCTCCGCTTTGTCCAGGACAAATCTCACATGGAGTGACCGGGATTTGAACCATGGAGCCCAGCGGTGAGAAACCGGCGCGCTGCCACCTGAGCCGCGGAGGATTCATTATTACAGTACTACATGAAATAAATATATTTTCCTTAGTTCTATACCGTATTACATATATAATGAATTCCAGCAGCTTGCGCTGGTTAACTCTAATATATAAGGTCATAGCAGTCCCTACTACTTCCCTACCGGTCGATCATCGGAGGAAGCTGCCGTCCTGAGTTCGTATCTCGGGAGGAGTATACGACAGTGGTGTGGATTTAACTTTAATTTTGACAATTAAATGATCAGAATAATAATTAAAATCAATTTCATTCTTTCATTCTCCCTTTCTAGTTTTTGACTCGCAGAAGTTGTTTATGTGCCAGTAAATCTACCGACAAAAGGCGTGCGTGTACGAGCACCTGCAAATACCACGGGACAGAGTTGGGATCGAAATCGCCAACCCAAGTTCTACCGTTTAAACAACTCAGCCCGGCGTATGAGAGTGAAACTCAGTACCACATTGTGAACAAAGTTCAAAACTGTATATATTTTCTGTTTTGTGCAAAGTTTGGATGAGGAAATAATCTAAACTTCCACTCTCTTTAGCGTAGTGGCTCAAATCCCGGTGCTTGCAGCTAGATTATCGTCATGATAAATCTTAAGTGGTAGGTAGTCTTTTAGGCTTCGATAACTGTGGTAATTGTTTCCATTAGACGATGTACAGTACAGCACACCCATTAGCTCTACAATTTGTACATTCCTTCTTCCAGAACAAGGAGGTCTGCAAGTAAATTACATTAGCCAAGCTAGACTATATGTTAGTCTATTTAATGGATTTTACTCTAGAGTTCCGACTTTCCATTTTTTTTCCATCCTTCCAAACCATGACCTTTTCTCTTGCCAACTCTGTAATCCACCCTTGCCAGTTATCGTTGCCAATCTTGTTACTTTATCATTGTTGTTAACTTACTGTTGATACAATTGTTTATCCCGATTGTTATTTTATTATATTTATTTAAATTTCTTATATTATTCTTTTTCCTTTTTCCATCGCCTTTTCCAAACCTGTGGGGTTGCGGGTGCGAACTGTGGTGCACATGTGGACTTGGCCCTGTTTTACGACCGGATGTCTTTCCTGACACCAATCCTATGTATAAGGATGTAATTACTATTGCGTGTTTCTGTGGAGGCTGGTAATGTCGTGTGTTGTCTGAATTTGAAGAGGAGAGAATGTTGGGAATAATTAATCGGACGATATTAAAATCCTCGACCACACGGGAATCAAACCCGGGACTCTCTGAACCGAAGGCCTCATTGCTGACCATTCAGCCAAGGAGTCGAACATTTACTTTGTTTATATTATTAGTGTAAAATTGGCCTCCATCAGCTGAATATAATAATTTAAGTAAATAATATATATATATGTGTGTGTAATGGTAGGGGGGACGTCATTAGAATATATTCATGGTTTCCTGTGCCTGTCATAAGGAGCTGACTAAAATCGGAACCTGCCCACATGGACCGAAGGTTAGAGACCATTAGGTCCCTAGCTGAGTCTGTCAAATTTACCAATTTCTTGTGCCAACCTCCTTGCTTTGACCTTTCCTATTCGACCTACCCTGGTCGACTCTTGTTCTCTACCGCTTCTCCATCTTTATAATTGTACTTGTACGTCATCTATGCCACCAGCCCCTTTATTTTCTGAAGATACGCAACCCAACGAACTCGTATATCGTGTCGGTCATTCCATGTTACGAAAACAGTACTGCTCTTATGAGCACAAGGTTGCCATTTCGAATAGCTCTGCTCAATAACATCACGGGAAAACCGTGGCATATATTTTGGTGAAATTCAGTACTTAAGTTCAAAATAAAAGAAGGAAGAAACTAAACTGCATTTTTTTAAATAGGAGGTTTTACAGCAACATAGGTAAACTACTGCACATACAAAACCTCAGTATAGAAGTTCAAGGCAAACTGGGAGAAAACAGACAACAGATAATTTGTAGAGGCTCGGGATGGAGGATGCATTTAATTGCGTTTAATAAATTTGCCCAGACAACGCCGGGTACTACTGTGCCGTTCATATTGCCCCACTAAAATAATGGTAAAATTGAAATGCGCTCGTGAAAAAGTGGTAAAAATAAAATTCGCTTAAGAAACAAAAGCTAAATAACAAAACCAAGCACAGATAAAAATCATAGTGAATTTCTGTATCAGTACAAGTCATGCCCTGATGTATTGTTGCACACCACAGCATCGAACTGCTGTAGAGTAAAAGAATATTACAACAAACACACAAATAAATAGATGACTTCCCTTTAACAGTGATAAGCTGCCGGTGATTCATAGCGGAATGGATTACGCGTTTCATGTACCACAGCGACTCAGAAGGAAAATGAAGGGAGGCAACAGAGCGATGGCTGTTCCCGCCACAGTGCTTCCTCCCTGTGAATGTATTCATGAAACAGAGAATGTTAAATAGTTATTTTAATAACTCACGGGCAAAAGCAACATCCATTCATTTTCATTCTTTCAAAATACAATATAAAGTGCATTATAATATTTCTTAATCACGAGGAATTATGTGTGTCTAAAAGAAGGTGTGTTCACTCCTTGTAGGTCCTTAAGAGCAATACTGTTTTCTTAACCTATTTCCTGTTAATGACGACTATAACCGTTATTATGTACATAAATAAGAAATGCAGAACTGTTACTAGTCTGTTTACTAAATTGTAATGTAAAAAAATGTCCTTCGCACCCAGCGCTACTGTATTTATGGATCTTACCACTATTATCGTCATCATCCGAAGGTATAGGGATGACCCTTTTGCTTTTTTTAGTGCTAGTGAGTTCCCTTATCTCGAGAAGGAATTTTCCAATTTCCTGTTAATATTCGAGAAGATGGTGTCTGAGAAGCACCTGATACGCGTTAAACAATTACGACGATTCGACACCTATATACAGAGAAAGAGTAAAAAAGATGTCGTTCTCAGGATTCGAACATGAAATATCCTTCCACTGGGTCGTCAGCTGACGCAAATCTTCCCCAGATACTTCAGTGATAAAGTAGGAATCTAAAATAAAACTCGGTGGTTGTTGTTTGCCAAATTAATAATCTAACACATAAGCAAATAATCACATTCTCTGGCGCCTTTTCAAGCGAAATAATCGTATAACAAAGGGTTAACATGGAAAGTGCTATAGCCAACGTTAAAAAACATTGGTAACTGACCATATATTACCTCAGTACACCTATACCGTTGAGTTCATGCTTGAGAACATACTGTAGGTGAAAACATAAGCGCCAATATTATTTCAATGACGTAAAGTAGAGAATAACGAACGTAGAAAATGAACACAGCTGCGAATATCACCACGTGTGGACAGAGGAGAGAAACACTCATTATATTACAAAAATATTCTTGTTCTGTAATTATCTTACACATATCTGTTCACAGTTCCATTTTAAGGATATATTACTAAGATATACTGCATCCTTCAAACACAACATTAAAAGATTCCTTTGAAATTTTTTCCAAGTTTGTATTTTTCTTCCAACCTTCTAAACCATTGTTCAAAACCAGTGTCTACCAGGACGACGGACAGATTCCATACGTGGCAATCATACGCGGCAGCTCTCCGTAGCCCATCATCATCACCATCATCTATTAAAGGCAATACCTTGTTGCTGTAGCCACACCTGACGATCTGCTAGCCTCTTCATGTTGCTACATGAACCACATGCCGGTTCACCGACGGAGTTCCTGATGTATGACTTACTTGGTCGTCCGCTGGGTCTCTTTCCCAGTACTTTACTTCAATAATCGTTTGGAGAAGAGAGTCGTGCCTCAGTACGTGTCCTGGGAACATGGTTTTCCTCTTCTCTATCGTATTTAATGAATATCGATCCTCTTTTACGTTCTTGAAACAAGGTCGTTCTTTTACCCATCCTTTGTAATTCTTCTCCAAAACCACATTTATAGAGCCTCAAGTTTTGTTTCTTCCTGTTTTCCCAATATACAGGTTTCGAACCCATTCAATAGCATACTCCAAACAAAGGTCTTGAGAAATGATTTTCTGGTTTCCATACTGAGACTGAGGCTTGTTTTGCTACCTCTATTCTTTATTTGATTTCTGCAAGGGATCTGTTGTCAGAGGTAATTATACTACGTAAAGAAGGTAATTCTGTGACTTGTTCTATCGGTGTGTTCTTTAATTTTAAGTGTTTTCTGCCTGTAGAGGGGTTGCCTGGCCGAGGCGGTAAATGCGTGCTCGGTTCGCCTGGAAGGACGTGGGTTCGAATCCCCGTCAGGAAGTCGTAAAATTTAAGAAACAAGACAAGATTTCCACTTGCGGAGGTGCATATGGCCCTGAGGTTCACTCAGCCTACACCAAAAATGAGTACCAGGTTAATTCCTGGGGGCAAAGGAGAGGAGGCCGGGCCATCACGTGCCGCGGTTAACAATGGTGGAAGCCTTTACCTTCCACTCCTCCAAGGGCCTTCATTGCCTGTACGGAGGTGTCTTTGTCTTTGTCTGCCTGTAGGCTTTTTTTTGTCTACTGTCATGAATTTTGTTTTCTTTAGTTTTATTTTTAGTTTACATTTTTCTAAGGATTTGTTGAGTATTCTTAGCATCTTAGTCATATCTTTTTCAGAATTAGCTAAGATAGCAATATCATCTGCAAAGCGGATACTGTGCACCTGAATACCTTTAAAATTCACCTCTTTCACTTCTCTAGCTGCATTTTCAATGAACATGTTAAAGGTAAAGGTGGCTAAATCATGCATCGCTGCTGTTGCGGAGCCAAGCCGCCAGGAAACAATTCAATTCACAGGCTGGTGCATATTTTATTTTCTTTATACCCTTTACAGTTAAAGTGCTACTCATTTTTTGCTACTTGATTTACGTCGCACCGACACAGATAGGTCTTATGGCGTCGATGGGATAGGAAAGGGATAGAACTGGGAAGGAAGCGGCCGTGACCTTAATTAAGGTACAGCCCCAGCATGTGTCTGGTGAGAAAATGGAAAACCATGGAAAACCATCTTCAGGGATGGCGACAGCGGGGTTCGAACCCACTATCTCCCGGATGCAAGCTCATAGCTGCGCACTCCTAACCGCACTGCCAACTCGCCCGGTATAGTGGAAGTGATATGGCCGCATACCTACTGGACTTGTTCCAACAAGTGAATGTTTATTTGGTTCTAAAAAGGATCGTTTTTTATCGGTTATTACGCCGCCACGTTGGCCTAAGACATGATGGGTTGTAGGTAGGAAGCATGTTCAGCAGAGCAAGTGCTCGAAATGTTGACCACCTTGAAGTTTATACAGATTTCATCACGACGCTGTAAACACATTCTTGCT
Organism: Anabrus simplex; assembly: GCF_040414725.1. Lineage (NCBI taxonomy): Eukaryota > Metazoa > Arthropoda > Insecta > Orthoptera > Tettigoniidae > Anabrus > Anabrus simplex. The sequence continues at coordinate 353,019,853 of NC_090269.1, read as the reverse complement.
CCTTGTAACATGTGAGGTGTAACAGTTTGTCCCGCCTTGGTTGATCAGTTGCCGAGGGTGACCTGGATTTTCAGGATCCTGTGCATACACTACATGCTTTAAGTGACCCTTCAGGAGGAAGTCAAGTGGCGTAAGATCGGGTGATCTGGTAGGCCAGGGAACAGCTCCTCCGCTTCCCATCCATTTATTAGTATATGAAGCATGAAGATGGTTCCGGACGATTACTGATCCGCGAGGTGAGGCCCGCCCGGTTGAAACCACATTCAAAATCGTTCCCCTGTGGGTGTGGGGTGGTAGAATAATACCTACATATACCCTGCCTGTCGTATGAGGAGACTAAAAGGGGTCCCAAGGGCTCTTAACTTCAGAACTTGAGTTGATGACCACAGGGGGTCCTTAGCTGGGTCCTGGCATTGCTTCCAGTTGTTTGTGCCAGGCTCTTAACTTTCATCATGTCCGACCTCCCTTGGCCAACTCTTGTTCTTTTCCTACCACGACAGTATTAGAACATTCGAGGCCTGGAGAGTCTTCCATTTTTGAAGTGTCGGATCCCTTCCGTATTTTCCTTAAGATTAGTGTTAATAAAGGATGGTTGCCCAGTTGTACTTCCTCTTAATACAATGAGCATCACCACCACCACTCCTAATCGGCACAGTGCCGGCAAATAGCCCACTCCAGCACCAAGGGTTCTGCTCAACGCCCCCATCCAACAGCGCGATATGCTCATACAGCTTCCCAGCGTGTGTAAAACCACAGCCCGGTGTCGGCACATAGCCTTCTCTAGCACCAAAGGTTCTGCTCAACGCCTCCATCCGATTCGGCCCAGTGCCGGCACATAGCCTACTCCAGCACCAAGGGTTCTGCTCAACGCCTCCATCCGACAGCGCGATATGCTCTTACAGCTTCCCAGCATTTAGCTTACTACGGCCGTAGCCGGCACATAGCCTACTCCAGCACCAAGGGGTCTGCACAAACGGGACTCGAACCGGCTAAGTAACAAGATATTAAGTTACCAAGTGTATCTAGTAACGAACATTTTTGCTAAGTCAGTTCCGTTCGCAAGCAGTAGTAAAAACTCGCAGAGCAGACCACATATGATTTATTCTACATGTTTGCCTCTCCCGTCGTGTTTGACTCTGAGTTCAAGTCTGAAAAATTTCGCAGATGTTCTTACAGTTGCCGCACAAGAATAGTTTTAAGTTAAAGCCTGTTGTTGTTTGCTTCTCGTCCTCGAGTTCGAAGATGCAAGTAGCCTAAGTCGTGCTGAGCAGCGGTCGCATCGTAGACCAAGGCTGTAGAGGTTTAGTCTTTTGCTTGCTTCCCTCGTCGTGTACGGTGCATGCTTTGACTCTAAGTTCAAATCCTGACCAAGTCAGAGATTTCTCCGTCGGATGGGGACCGTCAAGAAGGGCATCCGGTCGTTCTCTGAGATAATAGTATGGTGAGAAGGACTCCTTGCTGGCGGTGTGTCGACAAGTAGCAGCTTGCTTGCCTGTCCTGTTAAATTACGTACCAAGATAGCAGTAGGCCATGTGCACGTAGTTAAAGATGGTCACTGACCGATGTCAAAAAGCACGTGGCTTTAAAGAACACGTGGCTAAGGTAGTGCCGTAAAGATAGCAGCACGATGCTGTCTTGTTTGAAGATAGCAGCTTGACAGCTGACAAAAAAGCACGTGGAATTTTTCAAATTGCCCGCCACTACATGCCAAAGGATGAGGTTTAGTGCCATCAAGATGTCAGCACTGAAGTTAACGATGCGTTCTTATTTACTATCAAAAAAGCACGTGGCTTTAAAAAGCACGATAAATTTTTCAAATTGTCCGCCACTACGTGTCTAAGGTGGTAGCCATAAGATTTTAGCCCCGTTAAGATGTCAGCACTGAACTTAGTGATGCTGTCTTGTTTAAAGGTGACAGCTGTCAAAAAAACGTGGAATTTTTCAAAATTTCCGCTACTAAGTGCATATAAGGTTTAATGCCGTAAAGATGGCAGCATGATGCTCTGTTGATTAAAGATGGCTGCTGACCGCTGTCAAAAGCACGTGACTTTGAAGAGCACGTGAATTTTTTTCAAATTGCCCCGCCATCACCGACAGAGCGTGCAACGATCGCATATGTGCGCAGATCGATGAGCAGTAGATAGCAGGAGGCGCGCGCACATGTCGACCTAAGCATTCTCTCCCACCCACTTAACGTAGGTATAAATACGAGTGGAAGACAATGTGTCCCATGACCTCCTAACACGACCCACATCTCCTCGCTAAACTCGGAAAACCCACCAATACACGCCCATTTTTTTTCGGCTGGGTGGCCCACACCTATAAACGCTAACTCAGTCGGCCCAATATAAAAATAAATAGGCAGACGTCTAGTTGGCTGTCGCCTCCACTCAACGTGCCATACTGCCTCATCCCTGGCGTGGAACTCTCAATACCAGAAGATCACATATATGAAGACCTCCGAGCAGCAGACGTCCCAGTTATCAACGCCTTCAGATTACAGGACGGCCACACCGCAGCACTATCCACCGACCTATTGGTTCAACTAGAAGGAGAAGAAGCCCAACGCCGCCTGTTCACCACTGGAGCAAATATACATAACAGAACTTATGGAGTGGTTCCACCTCCTCCATCCGTCCTCAACCAGCTAAAAACCGACCCATTTCATGTTCCCATCCTCCATGTGCCTCCATACCGAAAATCGCCCCAGCCAACACTGCCTACCTTCATAACAACAACTACCCTCACAACCATAACAACTTCAACATGTACCCCCTCTCCAGTCACTTCCACTACCGTCACAACCTGTCACCCATCCCCTGTAATGTCATCACCCAGCCTGACGTCATCACCCCTCCCACCCCAGCAGACCTCTGACACCCCGCCACCGCTATCCCCGCCGGATGCCGAAGTTTCACCGACATCAAACCAACAACAGTCGACCTCTCCAACCATCTGCAGCTGTGTTCTACGCGGGATACCTCCAGAAATCGCCGAGAGAGAAGTTACACAAGAACTACGGAAAGCTGGAATCCCCGTAAATCGAGCCATATGAATTCATAGCGCCCATGGATCCACGTTGATGATCCGACTACAGATGCCCAGAAAAGAAGACGTGCACCAACTCATCAACACCGGCGCCCAAATATATGGCCGCCACCATCGAGTGGAGCCCTCCCACTCCCCACCACCACCTGACCGCCAACCCTCAAACAATACACACCGCCGCACCCGGCCAACCCCTCCCCGTGCTCCCCCATATCAGCAAAAAAGAATACCCCCTCATCCAACCGTACCCATCCCCCACCCCTCCAAACATACGACCTTTTTCTCCTCCTCATCTCCTCTCTCCATCACATCACCTCCACTCTCCAGCTCCTAACTTCACATAGCTTCCGACCTACCTAATCATCTCATACTTATCATCGCGAAATGTACCACCTCATCCATCATTAAAAACCTGAATTGTAAAACTGTAAAATATATGTATCTGATAAACTCATTTAAACCCCACTCCTAGCGCACATCCCCTACAATTCCCATCTACGTAACCGAGATACCTTGCAATTCCTCCTCCCTAAATTCTGCACATCGTTCTTTCCATCTCCTTCATTCAACATTCCTCACAGTTCTCATCACATGTCTGGCCTGGGAGACATCCCTTACTCACCCGTCCCTTATTTTTGGTAAGGGGAGATAGGGGAAAGAGGACTACCTCTTTAAACCCCCTCTATACTCCCCCGAAGTCAATAAAGCATAACCATAATCCATGGGGATTTTGCTCCGTCAAGATGCCAGCATTGAGGTTAGCGATGCAAGATAGCGGATGACAGCTGTCAAAAAGCACGTGGAATTTTTCAAATTGCCCGCCACCACGTGTCAAAGGTAGTAGCCATGAGCTTTAGTGCCGTCAAGATGGCGGCACTGAGTTAGCGATACAAGATGGCGGATGACAGCTGTCAAAAAAGCACGTGGCTGTCAAAAAGCACGTGGCTTTGTTAAAAAAAAAAGCACATGTCTTTGTTTACAAGCAAAAGCACGTGGTGATGACGTCACGGTCACATGACCGGGGGCAATGATCTTGGCCAGGGTCAATGACCTCGGGTGCTGTCGCAGCAGAAAAAATGCTGACTCATTTCCGGATGTGGGAACCCCACTGCTCCCCTATTGCGAAGTTACTGGTTCTGCTGTCGTAGAACTGAAAAAATATCATCATTTTTTTTCTTCACATTTCTGTTTCCGTGCGATGTAACTTATATCAATTACTAGAATGTAACGATTACTAGATAGCAACGGTTACAATATTATTTCAGGAAGAAAATTACAAGTAAAAGTTCATTTTTGTTAAAAGTAACGATTAGAGATAAAAATGACCAAGAATGTATTCGTTGCAAGTAATTGGATTACTTTTACTCAGTACAGAGATATGTACAAAGTGTGAGATTCAGTTTATGAAGAAGTTCGGTTCAGTACCACCTCTTTTTTTCTTAGAAAAAAATAGCAGAGAGGGATTTAGTTAGGTGGAAATGTAGTAATCAGTTCGGCCTATGACAATGACTTGGTCTTACTGGCAGCCTGTGCTGAAAGCCTACAGTCTAATATTTTAGAACTTGAAAATAGATGCTAGTGGGTTCGAACCCCACTGTTGGCAGTCCTGAAGATGGTTTCCCGTGTTTTACCATTTCCATGCCAGGCAAATGCTGGGGATGTACCTTAATTAAGGCCGCGGCCGATTCCTTCCCACTCCTAGGTCTTTCCTATCCCATCGTCACCATAAGACCTTCGATGTGTGAGTGGGACGTTAAGCCACTAGCAAATAATAATAATAAAAGTAATAATCATAAGGATGAGCCTCCGTGGCTCAGACGGCAGCGCGTTGGCCTCTCACCGCTGGATACCGTGGTTCAAATCCCTGTGACTCCATGTGAGATTTGTGGTGGACAAAGCAGAGGGGGGACAGGTTTTTCTCCGGGTACTCCGGTTTTCCCTATCATTTTTCATTACAGCAACACTATCCATTCTCATTTCATAGCATCTATCAATCATTAATAAATCACTTTGGGAGTGGCGACCCCATCGTACTAATAGCCTATATATGATTCATTCATTACATCCCTGACCCGGTCAAAGACTGGAAAACAGGTTGTAGGTTTCCATTTCCAATAATCATAAGGAAAAAAAAAAGGGATTAACGTCGGTAAGCTAATTAAAGATAAAATTCATTTCAAATGTTTGGCCTTCGTAGATGATCTTGATTCTGTCCAACGTGATAGGGAAGAAGCAATTCAGTCCCTGGAAAAAAAAATCATGCAATTACATTTAAAACTGGACTCCAGATCTCATATAAGAAAACCGGATACACGGAATGAATATCTTCGATACTTAGACAAACAACCGAAGCGTGAGGTTTGGAGGAAATGCCAGCCTGAGCTGAACATCAAGCTCTTATTTCATCTTCTGGGGCTAACAACCTCAGTCGTATAATTGGACAGTCCCGAGCTGTCCCAACAAACATTCCTTTTAGCTCATGGAATGGATCGCACTGTAGAATTGAGATTACCCCAGGGGGACAATCCCCCGTCAACCAAAGTTGACGCAAGCAGGCATTCGGATTCTGGGGGACCTGCCAGAATGTGCGAATGGGAAGAGTCGGAGCTCCCAAGAACCTCCAAAAGGATCAAAACGAAAAAGATTTTCAGGATGGGGACCATAAATGTACAGACAATGACAAAGACTGGTAAACTTAAACAGGTAATAGATGAGATGAGAGAAAGAAACATAGGAATACTAGCCATGCAAGAAACAAGATATAGTGATGAAGACACAGTGGAGTCAGAAGGCTTCATAGTGCTGAAAGGAAAACCAGGAATCAGAGTGGGAAAAGGAAGACACACACCTACATGCTTTGGTACAGGATTCATAATAGACAAGAGGTATGAGGATGGCATAATTGAAATGAAGAGTAGGTCTGAAAGGATTTCTACGTTATCAATTCGAGCAGGGAACAAAAAGTATACCATAGTAAATGGACATGCGCCTACCAATGACAAGAACAGAAAAGACAAGAAAGCTGTAGACAGTTTCTGGGAAGAACTGGATGATACACTGAAAAGCATACCACACAGACAAGTAAAGATACTTGTAGGTGATTATAATGCACAGGTAGGGAGGGAGAAGCAACATAAGGGGATAGTAGGCGAGTACCCAGCACACAAGAGGACGAACAAAAACGGAGAAAGGTTAATTGAACTATGTCGAGAACACAGAATGAGACTTATGACAACTCACTTCAGGGCCAAACCGAATAAGAAAAAGACATGGGCAAGCCCATGCACCCACATTGGGGAATTCCAGATTGACCATGTGGCAATCAATCGGACAAACACTAAAGAGATTATGAACACAAAGGTCAGAAAGAACACAAGAATAGAATCAGATCACTATCTTACAGAAATCAAGTGCCTTTGGATTCCGCACAGGGGTAGACTGCCACAGACAAGTAGACCAACTGGAAAAATAAATATAGACAGAGACAAATTACGGCACAATCGATCCAAATACGAGGAAGGAATAGAAACTGGCAATGGATGGGATGACATGAAGCTGAATATGAGGAAACAGGCTGAAATATGGGGAAAGGAAGAAAAGAAAAAGAAACACTGGTGGTGGAATACGGACTGTGAGGAAGCGGTTGAGAATCGCAGGAAAGCCTGGAGAGACTGGAGCATTAAGAAGAACCTGGAAAAATGGGAAGTTTTCCTACGAGTAAGGAAGGAAACAGCCAGAACCATAAAATGGACCAAAAGACAGAGGATGAAGCAGGAATTGGATGAAATTGAAAACAACTTCAGGAAAAACAATAGTAGAGACTTTTTTGGGAAATTCAAAAAGAGCCTGAGTGGATATAAAGGCAGAGAACTCTTTATAAGAGATAAGAATGGGGATCTGGCAGTTAGTGCGAAGGAGAACTGTAGGATACTTGCAGAATACTTTCATGACCTGTTAAACTGTGAACCACCTGAAGAAGAGCTGGAGCTGGGGACAAACACAGAAGAGAGAGAGTCATGTCCTCCAACTAGAGATGAGGTCGCGCAGGCCATAAGCGGAGAAGATGGAATATCAGCTGAGATGATTAAGTGGGGAGGTGACAAGGCAGTAGACAACATGACCAACATCATCGGCCAGATTTGGAGAACAAAGAAGTTACCAGAAGGATGGAAGAATGCGATCATAATACCAATACATAAGAAGGGAGACAAGAGGGATGCAAACAACTATAGAGGAATTTCGCTACTAGAGATTGGCTATAAGGTGTTGTCGAAAGTCCTGCTCAATAGACTGGAAGAACAGTTAGAAAGTACAATTGGAGACTACCAAGCAGGATTTAGGAAGGGAAGAGGATGCATAGAACAGATATTTATACTGAAACAACTGATAGAACATAGGGCCTTAAAGAACAAAAAAACGGTGGTAACCTTTGTAGATTTCACTAAGGCATATGACTCCATCGACAGACAAACTCTTGGAAGAATCCTGAAGAACAGAGGATTAGATGGCACTACACATGAACTCATAATGGAAATTCTATCAGACACAAAGGCAAGGGTGAGATTCAGAGGAGTACTCTCTGAAGAATTTGATATCAACACTGGTGTAAAACAAGGAGATGGATTATCACCAATGTTGTTCAACATAGCTCTGGATGAAGTCATCAGACAGTGGAGAACAATGAATGAGACAATGGGAATACCAAAGACGCATGTTGGGGACAAAAAGGACAATAGGGCCCAAGTAGATTGTCTAGCCTTTGCGGACGACATAGTTATAGTAAGTGAGACAGAAGAAGATGCAAAGACACAACTCAACAACTTAAGCAATATAGCCGGAAGGGTAGGACTGAGGATCGCCTACAATAAGACAAAGACATTGAATACCACTGAGGATTGGACAACACCGGAAGGCACCGTGCAGAAGGTGGACAAATTCAAGTACCTAGGAGAATTTATAACAGGAAGGAATAGGAGCAATGAAGGAATAACAGAGAGGATAAAAAAGATGCGATCAGCCTTCTGTATGACCAGAGATATATACAATAAAAAGAATATATCTACGGACGCAAAGATCAGACATTACAAGGCAACGGTGAGAAATGCTGTATTATATGCTGCTGAGACTATAGCACTAGGAAGAAATGGTGCCGAACAACTAGAGAAAGAAGAGAGAAAAATATTGAGGAAAATACTAGGCCCTAAGAGAGGAGGTGAGAGATGGATGAGGAGACCCAGGGAAGAACTATACCGGAACATGAGGACAATCTCAGAAGAAATCAGACTGAAAAGAGCACGGTTTGCGGGACATGTAATCAGGATGAATATGGATAGAATGACGAAAAGAGTATGGGAAACAACAGCGAGGACACGAGGAAAGACAGGAACCAAGTGGGTAGTTGAACTCCGGAAAGATTGGTCAGAATTGGGGATCAAGGTGGAAGAAAAGGAAAATTGGAAAAGGAAGTACATACCGACTAATATGCCAGAGATCAACGATAGGGATGGATACAGGAAAAGGATTGAGAGTCACCAGTGGAGTAGACAAGAGAAGAGGATACTGAATATCTCGGAAGAAGAGCGGGAGAGAAGAAGAGAAAGGATGAAGAGGTTCTGGGAGGAGAAGAAGAAAATGCAATCCATGAAGGAGCTGTCCGTGGTCCTACAGAGGCCGTAACGCAAGAAGAAGAAGAAGAAGAAGATAATTTCAAATACTTAAGGGAAATCATCCAGCCATCCGGATTAAGTCGTGAAGAAAACCGAAAGAGAATTTCTAAATATTAAAACGCCTACAGAAACACATGATATAGGTACAAACAACTCAATATCTCGAAACGCTAAATTAAATCACTACAACACGCAACACGGTAATTAAGCCTGAATCATTATACACATCAGAAGCTTTGATCACTGGAGGCAGTTCACTAACTAAAAATTTAGAAAGACAAAGAAGACATTTTTTTTTTTGCTAGTTGCTTTACGTCGCACTTGACAACTTGCAGAGGTCAATATTGAGGAGTGGGACAAAATTCCAGAAGAAACTGTTCGCAGGCTTGTCAGGAGCGCGCCTGGAAGATATGCAAGTTGCCTTACGTCGCACCGACACAGATAGGTCTTATGGTGACGATGTGATAAGAAAGGAAGCGGCCGTGGCCTTAATTAAGGTACAGCCCCAGCATTTGCCTGATGTGAAAATGGAAAACCACGGAAAACCATCTTCAGGGCTGCTGACAGAGGGATTCGAGCCCACTATCTCCCGGATGCAAGCTCACAGCCGCGTGCCGCTGACCGCACGGCCGACTCGCCCGGTAGAAAAATGTTTAGGGAAATCTTTAGCCCAGTAATCATAGAAGGAGTGTAGATGAAAAGGGGGTTTCTTGAGTTATACCAGCATTCTGAGAAAATATGAGACACTAGTTGAAAAACGATTGAAATATTATGGCCATATTCAAAGAATGGACAATGAAAGGCTTACAAAAAGCATATTTAATTATGCCTCCTCACGAAAAGTCAAGAATAAATGGGTGATCGAAATTGAAAAAGACTTTCAAGAAATCAGCATAACAGGTGAAATTACATGGCCTAGCTTCAGAAGGTGGTGGTGGTGGTGATGATTATTGTTTTAAGAGGAAGTACAACTAGGCAACTATCTTCTATATAACACTAATCGGAGGGAAAAAATAGAAGGGATCCGACACTTCGAAAAATGGAGATATCGGCCAAAGTAAGACAAGTGCCAGGAAGGGCGTGAAAATAAAAGACTACCTAGCCCTCGCAAACCTAATAGCGTCGGGGTCCGAAAAGAACAAGAGTTGACCAAGACAGATCGAATAAGATATATGAAAGCGAGGAACCTGGCACAAGTAAGTGGAAGCAATGCCAGGACTCAGCTAAGGGCCCCGTGGCTGCAACCCACGCTCCAAAGTTCAGATCCACTGGGGCTCCTTTTAGTCGCCTCTTACGACAGGCAGGGGTTACCATGGATGTTATTTTACCGCCTTCACCCACATGGGGACATAGCTTTAGAACATTCGTGAACAAACATAATTTTGTTGAACAACCCAACCCAGTGCATGGACGGATGAACGGAAGAAAAATCAGCGCGAGAGGTTGAAGATATTCTAGGAAGAGAAGAAAGCAAATGCATGTGTTAAGTTGCACTCCTTAGGTGGGCGCAACGTTTTCGAAAAAATAGAATAATATTCCCTTGTTAACTCTTGTTGATCGCGACGATATCATGTTCGCGACGCGCAGGAACTCTTTCCTTTTTGCACTTTTCTTGGTGCTTCCACATTTTTTCAAATATTTTTCATTTTTTGATGACTTAGACTTCTCGACCTTTCCTCAATGGTTGGAATTAAAAGAGAATTATCTAGTAGAACGTTGCCTTAAAAAATAATCACCACTACACTCAAATACGGAAATGTTCTTAAGGCCAATCCGAATAACAACAAATACAACTCTCGACGTTTGGAAAGTTATCCTGGGTCTATTGGAATGTCTTTACAATGAGATGCTCTTGCACTACTAAAGAAATCAATTAGAATGTGTGCTAGTTCCAGAGCTAAGCCACACCTTATTGGTCAGATGGGATAGTCACGGCAGCTGCAATGTGCTACACGATGACACACTACATATGCTAAAAACATAATCCTGCACCATTCTATTGCAGTTCACCACTATGTTACTTGGACGGCCTCGTAGTCTGAGGGTAGCGTGCCTGCTCTTACCCAGAGGTTCCGCATTCGATTCCTGGCCTTGTGAGGTATTTTAACGTGGATCTAAGAACTGGTTCGAGGTCCATTCAGTATATGTGAGGGCAATTGAGGAGCTATCTGACAGTAAGATAGCAGTCCCAGTCGAAAGGTTTTGTCGCGTTACCTCGAAATGTTCAGGTTTACGACATTGTGTTGAAATTCTGGTCATAGTACCAACATGTGTGATGAGAAGTTAACAGGATATGCACATTTCAGTTAGATAAAGGTTTCCATTTTCCCGATAAAACGTCTGTTTCACTTCAACCATTTTTGAAAAACTAATGCAGTTGTTTAAAATGTTGTCCCTCTAAATTTTTTGAGCAGTGTATTTTCATCCGGGAACTCATTTCTTTCTCACACAATACCATTGATAGCACTTGCAAATTCTAGGCTCTCCATGTACCCGTATTACTGCCTCATATCTTCGAACCGAACTGGATAGCTGCAATCGCTTAAGTGCGGCCAGTATCCAGTATTCGGGAAATAGTGGGTTCGAGCTCCACTGTCGGCAGCCCTGAAGATGGTTTCCGTGGTTTCCCGTTTTCTCACCAGGCAAATGCTGCGGCTGTACCTTAATTAAGGCCACGGCCGCTTCCTTTCTTATCTCATCGTCGCCACATGACCTATCTGTGTCGGTGCGACGTAAAGCAACTTGCATATCTTCGAGGCGCGCTCCTGACACGTCTCCGAACAGTTTCTCGTGGAATTTTGTCCCACTCCTCAATATGGACCTCTGCACGTTGTTCAAGAGTCCGAAGTGCTACAGGACGGGCCTGAAGATGTCTGTTTAGCATCGATTCCTGTAGCTTCATAGAAGTAGGGTAAAGTCTTGAGCCTACTAGAGCATCTAGTAGTTCTAAGCGTGGAAGTGTGACATTTTCAATAGGGACCAATCTCACCTTACTGCGTCCGGCTCCATGGCTAAATGCTTAGTGTGCTGGTCTTTGGTCACAGGGGTCCCGGGTTCGATTCCCGGCAGGTTCGGGAATTTTAACCATGATTGGTTAATTTCGCTGGCACAGGGGCTGGGTGTATGTGTCGTCTTCATCATCATTTCATCCTCATCACGACGCGCAGGTCGCCTACGGGAGTCAAATCAAAAGATCTGCATCTGGCGAGCCGAACTTGTCCTCGGACACTCCTGGCACTAAAAGCCATACGCCATTTCATTTTTTCACCTTACTGCATAGCAGTTGTGTTGTGATAGTATTGCCTGTTTTTGACCAGAAGTAGACAGCTGCACCAAATGCCTTTTCGGAAGAGTCACGGAATACATGAACGGTAAAATTATTTGTATGGGAAATTATTACCCATCGTGGAGTGCAGATGTTAGACATATGTTCAAGATTTGAACACTACTTTGACCACTTGTAACATAATTTGAATCCAATAGCTGTAGCTATTAGAGCCACAGCTCAAAAAAGTTCTCACATCTGTTTTGACTGGATTCACGGTCATTGTGGAATATCTGGAAACGAGAAAGGTGATCTTTTAGCAAAAGCAGCGGCTACATCTAATTTGGAAATTACTTACGACAAAACGTCACCTAGCTACGCTAAAAAAAATCATAAAGAAGCACGTAATCCATCAATGGAATAACATTTGGACTTCTTCCACTAGAGGCCAAGTCACCAGAGAAATATTCTTCCCTGAGGTTTTCAACCTCCTGCAAAGTAATGTGTTGGTGCCAAGCTTTGAAATTACTCAATTTTTGACTGGTTATGGGAAATTTCGTTATTATTTTCATCGATTTGGAATCAATCGTCCTGATGGCTACATGTGTTTCTGTGGATCCTCACAAACAGTGGACCAACTATTGTTTGAATGTGCTGCATTTGAAGGAAGAAGGCATGACTTGAACTCTCATCTGAATTATTGCAACACTGCATCATCAAAACACCTGTATAATTTGTTTAAGAAGCCGTGCTGTTACAAATATTTTGTTAACTTCATCCACTTCATTTTCCGTCGATTAGATACATTAATTAATTTTCATTGTAAAACTGAATATGTATTTTAACTCTAACCCTAGTATACTACGTAAAATAGGATTTCAAACAGCTTTGGATATTCAATAATAATAATAATAATAATAATAATAATAATAATAATAATAATAATAATAATAATAATAATAATATTAATAATAACAACATATCAAGATGCAGCGTTTCATGTACCACGTAACCAGGTTTCTTGGAAAAACATTTTTCCCATTGTAGTCACTGGTAAAAAGAGTCAAAGAGGGTGGTAGAATCTTGATGTTACCTTGTAGAGTGTGGTGCTTTATTGCAAGATATTCTGGAGATTTCTTAAAAACAACATTAATAGAAATGCGAAGTGTGTCGTAATCGGTATTCCAGTTAACACCAATATTTGTGTTTCTGTTTGTATTGGTAGACTTCAGGATTGCCACAGATGTTGGAGTGTAGACGAGGTGGTGAACCACCCAGACGAGGGTAAGCTGATAGTATTCATGAGGTCATTTAGCTGACGGTATATTGTGCTGACTTCTGCATCGTCAGTAGTAGACACTGCAATGTGATCCATTTATGTGCTGCGATCAATCAGAGCAGTGTTGCAATGTTGCTGAAAGAAGGAAGAGGCTACAAACCCGTCTTGTGTAACGGTTAGTTCATACTTCATCAATAACATGAAGGACGCCATTGCCGCCGAGTACAACACGAAAACATAAAAACCTCGTCAAATCTGCGTCTGTCCGCCTCTGTGATGTAGTGGTTAATGTGAATATTTGCCACCCCCGGAAGCCCGGGTTCGATTCCCGGCTCTGCCACGAAATTTGAAAAGTAGTATGAGGGCTGGAACGGGGTCCACAAAGCCTCGGGAGGTCAACTGAGTAGAGGTGGGTTCGATTCCCACCTCAGCCATTCTGGAAGATTTTTTTGCTAGTTGTTTTACGTCGCACCGACACAGATAGGTATTATGGCGACGATGGGACAGGAAAGGGCTAGGAGTGGGAAGGAAGCGGCCGTAGCCTTAATTAAGGTACAGCCCCAGCATTTGCCTGGTGTGAAAATGGGAAACCACGGAAAACCATTTTCAGGCCTGCCGACAGTGGGATTCGAACCTACTATCTCCCGAATACTGGATACTTGCCGCACTTAACCGACTGCAGCTATCGAGCTCGGTCATTCTGGAAGTGGTTTTCCGTGGTTTCCCACTTGTCCTCCAGGCAAATGCCGGGATGGTACCTAACTTAAGACCACGGCCGCTTTCTTCCGTCTTCCTTGTCTATCCCTTCCAATCTTCCCATCCCCCACCAAGGCTCCTGTTCAGCATAGCAGGTGAGGCCGCCTGGGCGAGGTACTGGTCATTCTCCGCAGTTGTATCCCCGACCCAATGTCTTACGCTCCAGGACACTGCCTTTGAGGCGGTAGAGGTGGGATCCCTCGCTGAGTCCGAGGAAAAAGCCAACCCTGAAGGGTAAACAGATTAAGAAGAAGTAGTCTGTGTCTGCTGGGTCGAGATAAATTTGTAAAAATGTCTGTCAGATATCTCTTATAATAGCATAATGAAAACGTTTAAAGCAAAGTAGAACGTTCGTACGTCTGGAAAAAAGGTTGGGTCCTATTTCTAAGGTACCTATCGTTCAGTGGGGAGAATGTTTTTCGTACCGGGCGAGTTGGCCGTGCGGTTAGGAGCGCGCAACTATGAGCTCGCATCCGGGTGATAGTGGGTTCGAACCTCACTGTCGGTAGCTCTGAAGATGGTTTTCCGTTTTCACACCAGGCAAATGCTGGGGCTGTACCTTAATTAAGGCCACGGCCGCTTCCTTCCCACTCCTAGGCCTTTCCCGTTCCATCGTCGCCATAAGACCTATCTATGTCGGTGCGACGTAAAGCAAAATAGGAAAAATGTTTATCCTGGGATGAAGCATAAAATAAAATTCTACATTTGAAGCTCCTCTGCTTTACCTTACTAACTGCATGGCAGGTAGTAAGCAGAGTTTACTCGATTTACGGATTGTACTATCTCCACATGTTCCTGAGTGATATAATCGAGCTTCCTCCCATGTAAATTTTTGCATAGTCTTCATCATGTTGTAGTCTTTTCGTCAAAACTTGAAGTTGTGATCTAGCATTTGTGTAGTTGCCCGATAGAAGGTGATTACCGAGCTCGATAGATGCAGTTACTTAAGTGCGGCCAGTATCCAGTATTCGGGAGATAGTGGGTTCGAACCTCACTGTCGGCAGCCCTGAAGATGGTTTTCCGTGGTTTCCCAATTTTCACACCAGGAAACCTTAATTAAGGCAACGGCCACTTCCTTCCCATTCCTAGGCCTTTCCTCTCCCATCGTCGCCATAAGACCTATCTGTGTCGGTGCGACGTAAAACAAATAGCAAAAACAAAAAGAAAAAAAAGAAAAAAAAGAAAGAAGGTGATTATCGTTCCTTTTCGGAAGTGAAACAACTCTTCGTCCATTTTCTATACGATGAGTGTTGTAAAATTGTCGAAGAATATTAGCATTATTCTAGCTCATTGCAATTGTTTCAAATCCGTTGTCTTAAACTATGTGTTGTTCCTGAAGTTCAATTTTACTTATGGCAACATGATTAATGCTGACGCCAGATCTATTTCCACTAATAATCCATCCGAAGGTGGAGGGTATGAATGCCAGAGAGGGGGACAGGCGAATAGGTTGAGTATCCTGGATTAACTTCCAATAATGGCCACCACCAGTTAGAAGCTCTATCGGCAGATCTTATGAATGCAATTCTGCAAGTTCAAGACAATAAGAAGCAGGTAAGTTGCATTGATTTCATAGGTTTATTCACCTCCTCTGTGAACCATGTAACCTTCCCACAGTGGGGAGGCTTCTGTTTCCTAATGAAACAGGAGGAAGTGCAACCGTATCGTATATTAATTTTGGTGTAGGTATGAGGGAAGTAACGTCTTGTGAAATTGTAGGATGCGGTGAGTGCGTACTTCGACTTTCAATAGCAGTCATATTGACAGTTGTATTAGTTTGTACTCCCTTTAGCTGAAAGCTAACGAGACGACGTTTATGAGAAGTAATTGTATTAGATTCAGATGTAGAAATTCAGACGCTATGTTCATCAACTATCGTAATTTGAGGGCGTCAATAAGAGATGTACAGATAAAACTCGACTGACTGCCTCCGTCTAAAACACAGCGTGTCTCCTTACTTAGACCGGTTGACCCAATAATGCAAACGCGTGATGTTTGTGGGTGTGTGTAGTCAGGGGTTCGAGTGGAGACCTTGTTCACCGATGTGGAAGTTACATTTTCAGTGGTGCAGATGGAATAGTGATGGGACCTTTCACACTTTCAGCAAACTACCTGTCCGCGCTTGCTGCAATCCTTATACAGCGTGACCACGATTCAAGCGCAGAAAGCAACGTGTTGTCCTTTTCAGTTTTTACATGCTGTCCTTAATAGCAGGTAACCGTCTGCAGTCTTGAGTCCAGTGACCTGGCGCGTCGCAAAATACACAAAATGGGTTTGGTTTTTCTTTCGCTGGCTTTGTTGATTTTTTCTGTGGAATGTGGAATGCTGCAGTGTCGGATGGTGTGAAGCGGTATTTGAGCATTCAGCTCGTATTTTTTTTTAGTTACATGAACTCCTTCAACTTCTTCGTTTAAAAATTGCATAGGAAGACTGATATTACCCTCTGAAATGCTCTCTCTTCTAGCATGAATTATCCACCGTCGGCAAATGTACCGTATCCTGTCTTAAATTCGGCCTAGCTCGGCATAAAAGCGCGTGGAACGTCCGGATGTGGGCAATAAAATCTCTAATTGCTAATTTATAAATAAATTGAGGCATATTAGGATATGGCTCAATGTCATCTGGAAAAAGACAGGGAATCTTGTGTGCTATTATCCGGCTGTAATGATCGATAACTTCTCCAAGTGCTCGAAGGGCCTGAAGCCGGCGATTACACTCGATATACATTTTGTTCAATGAATCGGGAGTGAATAACCGCATAGGTTGGAGGTTTTCGAGAAAATCTAAATTTGCCTGTATTTTTATCGCCATAATTCTCGCTTTTCCGTCAACAAAATTTCTGGGTTTGCCTTCTATGTAGTCTCAAAGAAACACGAGTTTATCTATCTGAGAAATGGTGGGATTCTTTTCTACAGAGGAAGTGAACTGTTACCAAAATCGTGACCAATATTCTATGTCTCCTGTAAAGGTCTGCATTTTTATGGTAGGTAGTTTAATGTAGTGTGTAGTGGTTGTGTTATCGGTTACTGACGACGTGACGTTGAGAGCAAGCATTGAAGTTCTTAACTGATCATTGATAACACTCGTGGCTCTCTGTAAAGAACGTTTGGCTGAGTCGATATCCTCTTCACATTTTTTAGCGTCCGACTCGAATTCATTGTCTGAGAGCAATGCATGAACTGCATCACCCGGTACAACAAATCGATCTAACGTGTCTTGAGGACGCAGTCAATAGTGTTCAAGATTATCTAATGGAGTCGTAACCGTGAAGCTATTAACTGTTGAGATAAATCGTGTGCGGTAACGTTAGTTCTCTCTCTCTAGTGCACGTTCTTTCTAAATGGTGTAGTTTACCAGCAACAGTATCTGCCATGGTGAACGTACAGTATTTGATTAGCCAGATGTGTATCAGAAGTATGCCGGCCCCGTGGTGTAGGGGTAGCGTGCCTGCCTCTTACCCGGAGGCCCCGGGTTCGATTCCCGGCCAGGTCAGGGATTTTTACCTGTACCTGAGGGCTGGTTCGAGGTCCACTCAGCCTACGTGATTAGAATTGAGGAGCTATCTGACGGTGGGATAGCGGCCCCGGTCTAGAAAGCCAAGAATAACGGCCGAGAGGATTCGTTGTGCTGACCACACAACACCTCGTAATCTGCAGGCCCTCGGGCTGAGCAGCGGTTGCTTGGTAGGCCAAGGCCCTTCAAGGGCTGTAGTGCCATGGGGTTTGGTTTGGTTTGGTATCAGAAGTATTTATTTCTTCAGGCGTAGTATCGGCCGAGTACAGAAACGATGACTACTTTTAAGCCTTAGACAGTGTCTACCTAAATAACGTCTAAGTCAAGCACGGTCTTCCATTACATAAACAATGTTCAGCCGATGTTTAGCTAGACGTAGTTTAAAATTTCAATATTGGTTCAAAAATGGAAATAGAAGTATCTTCCATGCAACTCTTTGCTTGTCGCTACCAATGAAATGAGCGCTAAACGTTAGTCAGCGGTCGTCTTCCTGCAAATTACTCAAATATGGCTAAGCATTAAGCATGAGCATGACTTGCCCACAGATAAGAACAGCGCATACCGAGCTCGATAGCTGCAGTCGCTTAAGTGCGGCCAGTATCCAGTATTCGGGAGATAGTAGGTTCGAACCCCACTGTCGGCAGCCCTGAAGAGGGTTTTCCGTGGTTTCCCATTTTCACACCAGGCAAATGCTGAGGCTGTACTTTAATTAAGGCCACGGCCGCTTCCTCCCACTCCTAGCCCTTCCCTGTCCCATCGTCGCCATAAGACCTATCTGTGTCGGTGCGACGTAAAGCAACTAGCAAAAAAAAAAAAAAAAAAAAAAAAAACAGCGCTTCCTGTGGACATGAAATCTCATAACTCATAACATTATCAACACCAAAGCGACACGCCACCGTACGAGGAATTGTAACTTTGATTATAGTGCTCTTACTGTGAGTGTAATCTAAATACCCTCTGCGAAGGGAAGATGAAAGGGTGGCCTGGCCGAGGTGGTAAAGGCGTGCTCGCTTCACCTGGAAGGACCTGGGTTCAATTCCCCATCAGGAAGTCGAAAATTTAAGAAACGAGATTTCCAATTCCGGAGGTGCATATGGCCCTGAGGTTCACTCAGCCTGCACCAAAAATGAGTACCAGGTTAATTCCTGGGGCAAAGGCGGCTGGGCGTAGAGCTGTCCACTCTACCCCACTAAATGCCGAGGTTACGGATGGTGGAAACCTTTACCTTCCACCCCTCCAAGGGCCTTCATGGCTTTGCTTTTTTGAAGGGAAGATGAAATTATATTATTGTGTAACCGAATGAGCTGTACAGGCCATATAGATGTAGCTTGCATTCTAGAGATCATACGTTCGAAACACACCATTGCATCGGCAGCCCTGAAGATTGTTTTCTGTACTTTCCCCATTTTTACATCAGGTAAATACTGGAGCTGTTATTATGGCCACAGCTCTTCCTTCCCAATCCTTGTCTTTTCCTAACACATAGCTGCCGAAAACTTACCTGAACTAGTGCTGCGATAATCCGACCCCCCCCCCCCCCCCACCAAAAAACATACGTTTTTGTGTCACTATTACGTGTACTTACTTGGCAGTAAAAGAGTAAATGCAATAACTGAATCCCTCCCGTTTGATGAATGTGACAGCACTCTGACGATCGGAACAATTTATTCTGATTTGAATGTAGTCGAAGTGACCTATAATTTCAGGAAAATTATCCCAAATACGGTATAATAAAATATATAGGTTAACAGTTACCGGACTGTCCCTTGTGCCATATGTTTTATGGTACATAACCTCTGATTGTGATTCACTCCTAAAATTTCAGGTTTAGGGGAATGCCTAACATTTAATTGTCAAATATTTATGTTATTAGTGGTCCTATCTTAATGAAAATCGGTATGGAAAGTCAAAAAACAAGTCGCTAATATCTAGGCCATACATAATCTTATTAACGCTGAAAGAAATGGTAGTTTAGCAGAAGGCCTAAACTTAAATTCTCAAATTTTTATGTTATTGGTGGTGCTATCTTTATGAAAATCGCTATGCAAAGTCAGGAAACAAGTCGCTACAATCTAGGTCATAAATAATTTTATTCACGCTGAGTGGAGTGGTAGTTTAGGGGAAGGACTAAAATTTAATTCTCAAGTATTTGTGTTATTAGTGGTCCTATCGACAAATACTACATTACTAAAGTTATATACTATTAAATTTCCGATTATTTATGTCTTATACATTTTACCGTACCGGCTATGATAACAGAGATATTCATGAATTTGAATTTTTGTTGCTAAGTCCATATCAGCGCCAAGTCACGAGAAAATGGGTAAACAGAATTTAATGAAAATCGTTATGTAAAGTTGGGGAATAAGGAACTACAGGCTACGCTATAAATAATTTCGTAAGACGCCCTAATATCACAGAGTCGAAAGAAAACTAAATGTGAAGGACTACAAGACAGAAAGCTCATAACGTTGAACAACAATAACATTACATTGACCAATGTTTGTTGTGATGTGCTTTGTGTCTTATGTTGCCAGTCATGTCCGATAGTGGGATTACTGATGTATACCGAGTATTTTTTTAAATTTGCTTTACGTCGCACCGACACAGATAAGTATTATGGCGACGATAGGATAGGAAAGGGCTAGAAGTGGAAAGGAAGCGACCCACGTGTTAATTTCGGTACAGCCCCAGTATTTACCTGGTGTGAAAATGAGAGACCACGGAAAACCATCTTCAGGGCTGTCGACAGTGGTTTTCGAACCCACTACTTCCCGGATGCAAACTCACAGCTACGCGCCCCTAACCGCACGGCAAACTCGCCCTGTCGTACCGAGTATAACAGCCTGCCTGAATATTGGCGGGAAGTGGCTGGGGAGTTAGATAACTTTCTTCTTAAACATGCCATTCCTTTGGTTCATAAATTTTCTGATACTACTGGTACGTAACAAACTGGTTCATCATAGCATTCGAGCTATTCAATCCCTACCCTGAGGCACTGATTGGAATGAGCAGTGTGTATATTTAACGGAACAATGGCAGTGGAGTGTTCATGGCTGTCTGCGGCTAGGTCATTCCAGCACTGGAACTTTGGACTGTTAGATCGGCATGGTAGTACTGTTTTTAAAAGTGAGAAAATGTGCCATTTTTCATTTGAGCGAGTATATTATATTTTATATGGCTTTTAATCCCTACATTCCTACTGACGTTTTTGTAATGGCCTAATTTAACTGTAGTTAGGAGAACCACTACAAAGACAGTCTTTCTGAGAATCCCGTAGCGAAGCAAGGGTACATCAACTAGTACTTAATAATTAACGAAAATAAAAGAAAGAACTTGGTGATAAGACAGGAGGGCTTGTACAAACTGCTTTCTTTTAATAATTCCTGGTTTAAGCCGGACAAAATGAATAAAAATGTAATCTTTTCTCCAGAAAGTGTGGGGGTGAGGGGGCGCCGCTCATGATTTCATGATACCATCCTACGTATTAGTCATGGTGTTGTGGTTAATAAAACCATAAAGAAAGTGAGCACGAGGTCACTCATGACTCGACGACTCTATAATTTATTCCTATCAAAAGTAAAACTGCTCAGTGTTCCACGACTTCTCTATGACATACTACTAAATGAAATTGCTGCCTGAATGTTTCTTGGAGCGGAAAACGCGGAGACGTTCTCAGCAACAGACACTTTGTTTACAACAAGAGACACTGCAGTGTTAATGAGAACACTACCCGATGAATATCAATCAATTTACGTTCTAACACAATTCACTGACAGATAATTTTGTGTATGAATGGGTTTTAGGGGCTGCCTGGCCGGGGCGCTAAACGCGTGCTCGGTTCACCGGAAGGAGGTGGGTTCGATTCCCCGTTAGGAAGTCGAAAAATTTAAGAAACGAGATATCCATCTCCAATGTGCATACCAGGTAATTTCGGGGGAAAGGCGACCGAGCGTAGAGCTACCCATTCTACCCCACTAAGTGCCGAGGTTACAGATAGTGGAAGCCTTTATCTTCCACTCCTCTAAGGGCCTTCATTGTCTGTACGGAGATGACTTTGCTTTGGTTTGCTTTGTTTTGCTTTAATGAATGGCTTTTAAACATAATGAGGACAATGTACAATTCCAAGCTGCTTTACTGTACGCTAATGATAATATTGATCAAAATAATAATAATTCTTATCATCATCGTCATCATCATCATCAAACCCCATAGTGATACAGTCCTGATGGGCCTTGT
Organism: Anabrus simplex; assembly: GCF_040414725.1. Taxonomy (NCBI): domain Eukaryota; kingdom Metazoa; phylum Arthropoda; class Insecta; order Orthoptera; family Tettigoniidae; genus Anabrus; species Anabrus simplex. The sequence continues at coordinate 352,998,087 of NC_090269.1, read as the reverse complement.
CGTACCAAACGACCGCTGCTCAAACCGAAGGTCTGCAGATTACGAGGTGACGCGTCGTCAACGCGACGAATTTTCTCGGTCGTTACTCTTGATTTTCTAGACCAGCGCCATTATCTGCGCGCCAGATAACTCCTCAATTATTGTTCTCATGTAGGCTGAGAGGACTTCAAACCAGCCTTCAGATCCATGTAAAATCCCTGACTTGGCCTGGAATTGAACCTAGGGTCTCTAGGTTCGAAGCAAGGCAACTACTCATAGATCTCGGGACCGGCAATAATAATAATAATAATAATAATAATAATAATAATAATAATAATAATAATAATAATAATAATAATAATAATAATAATAATAATAATAATATATTCTGGGGCAGATATTTTTATCCTGTGTCATATTCGTTTTATTTATTTTATTCATAAGTAATCACTTATACAACTCCTACTGTAAATGATAATCGTTTAGTGTTTTCTTTCTTTCCAATATTTTTGTACCGGGCGGTACACCTCCA